>NW_028324180.1:1262500-1577500 GCF_054372755.1 Phalangium opilio | reverse complement strand
GGATTGATGGAGTCCTGGAGTGTCTTCCGAATGTCATCGGAGGACGCATTACCAGCGCTACTCGGATATACTATAAGAGTGCAAGCCGGATCAGGTAAGACTGGCTTTTGATTGGGTTTGATTTCATCTACTTAGAAGGTCCCGACTTAACTACCGCTGGTGTGGTAGATGGGTTAGACTTTTTTGTTTTGGAGACTTTTTCATTGAGACTGTGATCCAAGGAGATGAAACACTAATTGGGTCATGCGATGGATTAGGTTGCGAAGGAAGAAGAGGTTATTGCATGGGAGAGAAGGGATTGGGTGTCCAGCAATTGTTTCCGGAGCTGTTCCCGATCGTCGTAAGTAAGGCTTAATTTTGATGTTAGAGCTTTGATTTCAGTCACCAGACGCTGGTCGCAGTCAAATAGTTTATAGACGCAATCTTTGATGTGAGATGACAGACGCCGAACTTTGCCGACTTCGGCTACTTTAAATAGAGAATTTGGAGCTGAAAGAATATCCTCTAAAGTAGAATCAAAACGGGAGCAATCGTGCCCTGAAATACCAACCGGAAGCTCTTTGAAAAATCTTCCGAATGCTTAATAACATCTCGCGTGCAATCCGCAATGGAAACGGTAGCCTCAGAGACGTTAGTAATGAGAGAGGTGTTTAAATCAGTATTAGTATCCATGGTCACAAAATTAGTGAGAAATCGGACATGCCCGACAGAAGCTGCCGTAATTAACCCCGCCTGCAGCAATGGTTGGTCAACCGGGGACAGACGACGAAGTCCCTCAGTCTTTTTTGCAGTGCCGGATCCTCCCTGTCAATCCTCCAAGCTTCCAGTCGGCATATAACATAAATGTACTTCAATGGATGAAACATTTTCTGTACTTCCAGTTATTACCAACTAATAGTGTTTCTACATACAAAATTTTAAAAGGATAAGACGCAGTGGCGTCGCTTGGCCTTTTTTGGGAGGCTATAGCCCCCAAATTCCAAACTTACCCCCCCCCCAAATAATCCGTAAACCCTCCCAAAAATTGCTGTTAGCAACCTAAATTCTGTAGCAATATATAAAAAACTATAATGATAGATTCGTTAAGTTTCATCTCTGCTGAGATGAATTTCAATATAAAACAGTACAATTTTGAAGAAAAAAGCAGATGGAGACAAGTATTGTAACCGTAAAATTTAAAACTAGGAAAAGGGGGCCTAATTTCGCGGCACACAAAGATATTTAAATAAAAACTAGAAAACTAAAAGAAGTTCCCAGGTTCCCGTTTAAAGGACTTATTGTCCATGACTAATGATAAAAACCATAATTACCAAATTATCCATTTTGTCAAGAAAAACGCAGTGGTAATTGAAATAAACTTTTATTTTCCAAACAAACACGTCTCAACTTGAGACTGACTGCTAAGACTGCCCCTGTTACAGCGGAGGCGGGGGGTTTTTATCCCCGCCAATAGTTGTTTTAACAAAAAGAGAGCCAGTGGCGTTTCAGGCGCCACTGGTGGGGAAAAGATACATTTTCGCTAAGGGCGTCTTAAAAATATGATATGGAGCAGACGACGTAGGAGGGGTGGCTTCTTCGTTACATCCTCCCCCCCCCCAAAGAAGTCGTCTGCGTTTAGGGGGAGTCGGACTCTGGGGAGTCTTACGGCTCCGGGGACCTCCTTTTGGTGGCGGTGGAACTGTTCTTTTTCTCCCGGTGACGGCGGCGGGCCTTGTAAGCCTCGCTCCTCTTGGGCCTCGGCTTGAAGCAATTTCGTTCATGATGACGGCCTACTTGACATCGGCGACATAAGGTAAACCGTTCATCTGGCACCATGTTTGCTGGTGCGGTCGCCGGCTTCACCGAGGCGCTCGTTGGCATAGGCGTCGCCGATGCGGAACCCCCACGACCTCTGTCATGGGAGATGGTCTCCCTTATCTCTGTGGTCGGGGTTTCCGCCCGAGGGGAGGGGCGTAGTAGGAGGAGTCCTAGCCCCCTCCCACTTCCTCGCCCTCGTGAGGGAAGGGACGCGGAGTCGGGCACGATTCCCCTTGCGCGTCCTCGTCCGGGAGGAACTGGAGTGTCCACAGCTGGAGCCGAGAAGTCAGAGACGGGGGATACCCGACCGAAATCCGATGGCCGGCAAGGGTGGGCCGGAACTCTAGCGGCCGGTGGAGTGGCCGCCGCAGCCGCCTCGGACCGAGGCGTCCAGTGCAGTGCCGCTTCGGCCCGGGCTGCCGCTTCCCAATGCGCCTCCGCATTTACCTGCACCGCTTGCGACGTCTGTTCTCGGGGTTCTGTTTGAACCTCGGCCGCGGAAGTGTGTCTCACTTCGGATATGAGACCCCTGGGAGGGGCGTCTAAAGCGCGTGCGACGCACGGCAAGAACAGTAAACCTTCGAAGGCAAGGGCAGATCATTGCCTGAGCTGGCGGAGGCCAGCCAGATCAAAAATCAAAATCGGCCGCTCCTCTTGGATCACGAGAGGTGAGTTGGCCACGGAGGTGACGTCACCCACGCGGGAAACCCTTAGTGTTGGAGACTGGGCGAGGAGGAGGTCGGCTGGGGCAAACGGCCAACGTTGACGGAAAGCGTGGATCTGCCACTCCCGCAGGCGGACCCCTTGACGGCGCCGTAGCAGCCGCAGTGCCCCGTGCGAGACCATGGAAAATGGCGCCGACAGCAAGACGGTCGTGGGAACTTGGCTCGTCGCATAACTAGCACGAAGGTGCCCATCGGTCCCTGGAAGGCGTCAACAATTTATTATTTTGCGTTCCGAACAGTTTCCCACGGCTCTCGCGATATTGCTTGACGCGAATAGTTAAAATCACGCGAAGTCACATCGGTGATTCTATGTACGTGCAAATAATTGGCAACGTCCGGACGAGCCCTGGAATTACGGTAACGTTATCACTGGGGGCGTTGTTGTTTACTGTCAAATCTGGCCTAAATATAGGACCAGGTAATTGGGGTAATCCAATAAAATTTTGCAAACGTTCGTCTCTGTCCATAAATGGAAGTATGGGTATTAAACTAGAGTTTTTTTGCGGTACAAACAGATTGGCCAAATTTTCATCGTGACTGTGATTGCTATTACTAAAATTTACATCCAAATTACCCCCGGAATACATTAAATTAGTTCCAGTTCCAATTTGTGAAAGTTGCGCAACACCAACAACATCTGCCTGGCCAAGGCTTAACATTTGGGTTGGGCATTCCGAAGAATCTTCGTTAATTTCACCTTCTTCTAACTCTTGGGAACTCATTATTATAAACCCTAGTTTTATATTCTGACCATAACAATTAAAATTTACCTAATTTACCTACTTTTATCATAACTTCATTATCGCTTCATTCCGCTTTCAGAAAAGTGACTAAGTTGATGACGTAATTTGAGGTGTTTGACCTTTGCGAAGCCATGATATCTTATTGGCTGAATTTTGGCGCGCGAGTATAACTTTACAGTTTCAACTTTTTCAGGCAAGGAAGGTTTTCGTCGCTCGCTATATGTTTTAATAATTAACTCCAAATTAAAGTTAAATATGGAGGACAAATTTAAACCGTTAGAGAAGTATTTTCCAAAGGAAGATTGGGCCGAATTTGGATTTTTCCAGAAGACTCGCTATTTCAATATGAAAAGCGATTACGAAGAGATGATTCGGCTTGGTATAAACCGCTAAGCCTAATTCTCATTGCAATACATTAAGGGTTAATTTTATTTAGGGTTAAATCCACCTCTTACGGACTTTATGAAACCGAAAAAAAGGAATCTCCACTTCAATACGAACCAGAATCATCCAGCACGGACACATCTGATGAAGAATTGGGCATCTTGGAAATACCAACCTTGGATATGCCATCAACTAGCTCGCGTTCATACAGTGTAATTCCTACTGGTAAGCCCAAGCCGCTTGCAATTACATCAGGAGCCGTGGTCAAGAAACAAGTGGTTAAGGACAAATACGAAGGCAAGTGTTAAAATCTATAGGGAATGGGCAAAGGGGTGAAAACATCCTTCATTAAACATCATGCCTCCGCTAAGCCAATCAGATGCATTCCACCACAAGCCTTTCCTCTCTGTAAAGTTTGTCCGCCATTTTGGTGGAAAGGGGGGAGCCATATTAAACTACACCCCTCTGACCTCTCTCTCTATGGTAGCATATAGTTAGGGAAGAGGAAATTCCCCCTTCGTTATTAAAAAGGTTAGATGAAGCAGTGAGCACTTATAAAAAGGAGAGTGTAAGAGGGAACGTAATTAGAACGGCACAGCCCGATATCTCTCTCACGTGCACCTACCTCGGCGCATAGCCGAGGAGCCAGACGTAACTTGTTCCGTTAAGAAGGAAATTCAAAAAGGGTACATACGAGAAGACGGTTAGAGGCTCACACAAGAGATAGGCGATTAGGCGTGGTAGTCTCGGCCGTAAACAAAGTTCTCTGATGGTTTTCCCTCTCTGTTGCGCCGATTGTGCATGTGTACCGGTTTAGAAAGGGTGGGCTGGTCTCTCCGATCCTCCTTCTCATACGTGCTCACTGTATAAAGGGACAGCAAAGAAGATATATAGTCGGGTGGGTAAAAAATTATTTGAAATACGTCACAGGCACCACGTGATTCCAAGATTAAAAGGCTTCTTTCGCGAGATTTCAGCTCTAGGTTTCGAAATAAAACGAACTAATAATTTCTTTGAACTCTAACTAAAAAAAAAATAATTATAATCTATTTAAAAATGAAATAAGAAAATGGATACAAAAAAATATTTAGCAAATTAAAAGAAAAAAATAAAATTAATTAACAAATACAAAAATCTCTTGTTTTCTATTAACTAAAAGCGGTAAAATAAATAAAAGATATATAATATGAACAGTCACCCACATACAAGACTTCTTGGGTGGGTGACTTAAATTCTCCCTTTTAACAACATTTAACTAAATTATATTATAAAAATAATTAAATTAAAATAAATAAATAAAAAACAACTCGCCTCGGTCACGTGCCTCTGACGTATTTCATTTTTACTCACCCGTAGCTGAATTCTTCGGAGTCCCTTTAAAAAAGGGTTAAGTCCTAATGCAACATATCCTACTATAGTGTAGAGTTGATGCTAATTTGTTACCATTAATTACACGATGATTTTATACATGAATATATATAGGGAAACCAAAGAAGAAACATTGCTGTACTGAATGCAGTTATTCTACTGTTCATAAAGGACATTTAAAAACTCACATTAGGACGCACACGGGTGCGAAACCATATAAATGTGAACAGTGTGACTTCGCAAGTGCGCAGAAGGGTAATTTGATAAGGCATGAACGCATTCACACTGGCGAGAAGCCCTTTAAATGTGGACAATGTGACTTTGCAAGCGCAGAGAAAAGTCATTTGATTGCACATGAACGCATTCACACTGGTGAAAAGCCCTTTAAATGTGCCTTACTTTGATTGCACATGAACGCATTCACACTGGCGAGAAGCCCTTTAAATGTGACCAATGTTACTTTGCAAGCGCGCAGAAGGGTAATTTAACTAATCATCAACGTAAGTATCACACATAGACCAAAGAATTACTCTAAGCAAGATAAAAAATTCCTTCAACTTGCTCTTTTGTTTTCAATTTGAACTTGAAGAACAGAATACTTAAATTTCTTAGTTTTAACTAACTTCGAAATTTTCTTCTTTTATTTGCTAATTGACTTGTTTGTGTTCCTGATTTAATCCTTTACTATTTTACTTGTTGGTTTAATTAATTTTAACCTTCACTATTTAATTTATACAATATTAATGTCTAAATATTAACTTCATATTTTATTGTTTACAACTTTTAATTATTTCAGTTCCTAATTTAATATCAATTTATTTCCATGAATAATTAAGGACTCGTACTTATTATTATTGAAGCTATATATCGTTTTATTTAATTTTATCCTTCATTAATTCAATTTAAGTGATATTAATGTCTAAATAACATCTTTCAATTTCATTGTTTAAAACTTTTAATTATTTCAATTCCTAACTTAATATGAAGGAATTCTATTTATCACTATTGTAGTAATATGCTGTTTTATTGAATTTTAACCTTTATTCATTCAATTAAAATAATATTAATGTTTAATTAATAACTTTCAATTTTATTATTAAAACTATTTATTATTTCAGTTTATATAATTTATTATTATTGTATCTATATGTTATATATGGAATTTTAATATTATATCCTTAATTAATTCAATTTAAATAAATTTCATGTCTAATGAATTAATAACTTATGATTTTATTATTCAAAACTTCAATTATTTCAGTTCATATTATTTATTACTATTGAAGCTATTTGTTGTTTTATGAGATTTTAACCTTTATTGATTCAATTTAAATAATTTTAATGTTTAATTAATAACTTTCAATTTTATTATTTAAAACTATTAATTATTTCAGTTCATATTATTTAGTATTATTGTAGCTCTTTGTTGTGTATTTAATTTTAACCTTCATTAATTCAATTCAAATCGATGTTTACTTAATATCTTTCGATTTTATTATTTAAAACTTTTAATTATTTCAGTTCATATTATTTATCACTATTGTAGTTATATGCTGTTTTATTTAATTTTAACCTTCATTAATTCAATTTAAGAGTTTTTAATGTCTAAATAACAACTTTCGATTTTATTATTTAAAACTTCAATTATTTCAGTTCATATTATTTATTATTATTGTAGCTATTTGTTATTTATTTAATTTTAACCTTCATTATTTCAATTTAAATGATATTAAACGCATTTAAAGTTCCCTTAGAAACTTTCCAACTTATGGAAAATATAAAATTGCAAATAGAAATGTAAAAAAGGAAAATAAAAAAGAAAAAAATAACCCCCAACTTTGAAATTCTGAAATTCAAATTCCCATATTTTAAAGAAAGAAATACGATATTTACTGAGTTTATTTAGTTCGAAAGTCAAAATACGATATTTAAGTTTCTCCGAAAGATTTAACAGTTTCTAATATCAAAACGTAATGGGCAAGGTATTCATATTCGAATTGGTGGTAGAGGTTAAATTACTGAAATTACTTATATTGCTACTACTAATGCTACTAATCGTTGTTACTAGAGGAGAGAGGAAACTTGGCACGCTAGTTACTACTACTATATTACTAGCTGCTGTTCCACTACTAGACCCTGCTCCAGCACCCACATTATTAACGTTTAATGCGTTCATTTTTCTATAATCTCTTCCCTGTGCCCGCTTTTCTCTACCTACAGTTTGAGATTCTCTGTATGATTGTAAACAATATGGGCAGCTAGAAAATGATCCCAATTGGGGTGTGCAATTTGAATGATAAACCTTACCAGTCATCAGTTAGACTGTAAAATACCTCCTACTATCGACATAGCTTAGTCTGATCTCGACCACACTGTGTATGTGTAGAGTGTGCGAAACAAATAAACATTTTAATTCTATATTTCAAATATTGCCATTTTTAAACTTCTTTCATAAGGAAAGTACAACATTGTATGCTTATCGAAAAAGTTATCGAATATGTAATAAACGATACTTAAATACTTCTTCAAAACAAGAACCCCGCCAAAGAGCTTCAACCAGCCCGAGAGCTTAACCCTGACCGAGAGCTTAAAGCAGCCCAAGAGCTTGACCCTAACCGACAGAGTAACACGGAACAAGACAAAAACTAGGACTTAGTCAAAGTAAACAGTGAACGGTAAGTATCGCTGTTACGTTTATTGATTATCATATAGTGCCGATACGTTCAGTCTGACAAATTTTTTTTTCATAAAACTTCACAAACCAACATCAGTCAAAATGAAATTTAACGACTTAGTGCTCTAAGTCCAAGTGAGGCACTAAACGTTATTTTAGACATGGCCAAAGAAAAAAATGTGAATGTATTTCTTATAAAATCAACTAAGATTTTAAAATTAATTCATACCGACAAAAGCCTCCGAACAGCTTCCAAACGAATCACAAGCCACTTAAAGACTGTTTAATTTCATCTATTCCCAGAAATATTCAGAAATCATAGCTAACTGAAATTTTGTCTTTAGACCTTAACATAGCGAGGCAAAGAATTAGACAAATATTGAAAGAAGAAAAAGCGGCTGCCAAACCTCAAGAAAATAAAACTCATCTAATTAAAATGGACAAACATATTCAACCATTCGTCCAACTCCAGGTCATTGAAGATTGCGTTTAATCCGAAGACGAGAGCATAATTTGGGGTTACCTCCAAGATTTGAATACAGTTTTAATAACTGGTCCGGAAAGTAGACTTATTCATATTAGCGACGCCATTCGGCAAAAAGAAAATGAGATTGGTTTCGTAAGTTTCTGATTATTTATTTTTTCTTCGCAACTTTCTCGTAACCTCGGATTCAGGTTTTTCAGTCCTGCCATTTAGCGACTATTCCATATCCACTTAGCAAGAAAACCCTTCAAATTTTGGCCCCATCCGGAAACGTGAACTTTGTCTTGTCAAATTGGAAGAAATACGGTGCTTATGTTAAAATAGGTAAAGAGCGACTGTTCTCTACTACCCTCGTTGCATTAACATACAACGCTTTCAACTTAATCACAAAAAAATTCTCCGTCTTGGTATTGAAGCTTTTCCTTAACATTTATATATAATTTAACACTTATATAAACGCTTTATTTTAGGTCTCCACCTATCAAGAGGCGTTTATCGAAATCGAAGAGTCCTTGCAAAATTATCTCTCATTAGGCGACCTTAATCCACCTTATTCCCTATCGCCGGAAGTTAGGGTTAACAAAGGGGATTCGGGGGGAAAGCAAAGGGTCGTCGTCTGCTTAAGTCGTGAATCGGCTGCTACAGTCAGGAAAATTTAAAATTCCGTGAATTTCCGTTTGTTTTAAACGTTATAATGCGATTAAACTTGTCAGAAATAACTTCTTATTGGAAAATTATTGAAAAGCTGAGGTATGCAACTTGTTTGACGGTAAATATTATTAATAATAATAATAAAATGCAAATGAAAGAAGTTTTTAAAATATACTCTCGCCTTTCAGCTTCATCATTTAGCGAAAACGTCATAACTCGAAAAACTATAATTTTTGGTATACTCAAGTTTTTAAACTTCATCATTTAGACAAAGACTAATGTTAACTTGACTAGATTAAAACGAATGAAGCTATGCAAGATCACACGGAAAAGTAAATTTTAATACAGAAATAACTTCACTATGCCGAAAGCAAAATATAAAACTTCCACAAAAAGAAAAAAAAAACAATATATGAACCCAACGCACGAATATATTCGGGAGAAATACCCTCTCATTTATGAATGGGAAACGATAGGACTATATATAGGCTCCCGTGGAACAATCACATCCTTTCTCGCGGATGTTATAGACAGGTTCGGTCTGCCCCCGACTACCTTAACGGACGTAGCCATGTCCGTTCTTAGAAATTCAATACAAATTTTAAATATCCATCTATACTCAGGCAACTAATACGCATTTTTAACGCTTTTGCAATACTCATTTTTTTGGGTTTTAAATATATAATGCCATAAATATACTTTTATAAGAAAAAAAATCACAAACAGAAAATTAAAAAAAAAAATAATAACGATGTCGATAATCGATTCAATAGTACGCTGTGTGTTCACAACCTTGTATTGTCAGGGCAGCATACTTGTTTTTTTAAATAAAGTATTTCATCTCTCTCTCTCCTTCCTCTTAGGCTCACTATGGATCGAAAAAAGGCCATTGGCGCCACGGAATTGTTTTCGAACGACAAGAAAAGGGCCTCCGATTATTTGAAGATCACGACCGAACATCTCGAAGCTCTTTGGAACGAGGACGTTGAAAATGACGCCATCTTTATCGATTCTAGCGACGACGACAGCGACGTATCGGAAAAAACGTCAAACTATCCAAAAGGTACGAACTACGATCGTTAATATTCTTGAGGCGGCACTAATTAATAAGGGATATGAGGTGCACAAAGAAATGCACTGCGTAGATTCGGCCACCAAAACAAATAAACGCGCCGATCTAGTTGTCGTTGATTCAAAGGGCAGGGCGAGGGTAAGAGATTGGACGTCTCCTCCAAATACGAATCCAATAGGATTCAAAATTGACCCGACAGTTCGATTTGAACAATACGAAGACTAAGCTGGTAGAGTCAACTTGAAAAAAAAATTATATGAACCCAACGCACGAATATTTTCGGGAGAAATACCCTCTCATTCATGAATGGGAAACGATAGGACTATATATAGGCTCCCGTGGAACAATCACATCCTTTCTCGCGGATGTTATAGACAGGTTTGGTCTGCCCCCGACTACCCTAACGGACGTAGCCATGTCCGTTCTTAGAAATTCAATACATATTTTAAATACCCATCTATACTCAGGCAACTAATACTCATTTTTTTTGGTTTTAAATATATAATGCCATAAATATACTTTTATAAGAAAAAAAATCACAAACAGAAAATTTTAAAAATAATAATAACGATGTCGATAATCGATTGAATGGTACGCTGTGTGTTCACAACCTTGTATTGTCAGGGCAGCATACTGGTTTTTTTAAATAAAGTATTTCATCTCCCTCTCTCTCCCTCGCTCCTCTTAGGCGCACTATGGATCGAAAAAAGGCCATTGGCGCCATGAAATTGTTTTCGAACGAGGTAAAGTCGGTATATAAACCTCCGAAATATATTCCTCATTATTCTACTCTGAGTTACACCCTCCATAAACGTAGTAGTATTTCATAAATTTTTATAAATGTTTCTGTGTAACACTTGTGATAAGCGGTATAAGAGTGAAAACATGCTGTCAAAACACGTGTGCAAGCAGCATGACGATTTTAATTGCCGTATTTATGATCAGAAATTTAAGATAAAATATACGTTGGAAAGACACTTCCGCGAACATCATGGCGATACTAAATATTCGTGTGTTAGGTGCGGGAGAAGTTTAGCGCGCGAAACTCATCTTAACCGTCATTCCCAGATTCACAGTCGAAACCCGTTACCATCACCTAAAAGGTCTTCTGTCTCTACCCAACCTGACGATTCCTCGTCAGAGGATTATCCGATGGCAACATCTCCAGAAGAGCCCGCCTCTGATAATTCCTTCTTTAACAATGCCGAGGATATGGTAGCTCTGGGTGATGCCGTTCTTAGCGCTAGATATACCCCGCCAGATATTCACACCGGCTTCGAACTCTTTATTACTCCTCTAATCCTCAGTTTAATTTAAGAATTTGAGCGATCAAATGTTTAAGAGAAAGGGGATAAAGTGGAATACATGGATTCGAGCAAATTATACTAAGTCTTGGACGATGGTATAAAGTTGAACACACCCCATACATCCGAAGCACAACTTAAAATTAACGAACACGTTTTGTTAGGTTTCAATACTACATTTATTTTATCAGCTATCAACGATTTTAGTACATTTTATTCTCTTTGTAGAGCCGAATGCTCAAACCTAACTGTATATTTTTTAATAGAAAGTAAAATGCACATGCTCAAATGCAAACGAGTTATCCATTACGCCACATGCTCGTATTTGTAACAGCAAAAAAATATCCAAACATTGTATTTATAGGATATTTCTTTTATGATGTATAAAAGATCTGTAAAAATAAACACCGAGCTTGCCAGGATTCGAACCTGCAATCTTCAGCTCCGTATGCAGAAGCGTTATCCTATTCGCCACAAACCCGCTTGAGGCAGAATAAATGCTATGCAAACAGTGTAATATATGTAACGGTTTTACCATGATTTATAAATTAATCAAAATAAAATACTTAGACTTAATTGTTCTTAATCAAACTTCAGAAGTTCAACATTCCATAGTTGCTTGATAATTCAAAAGTGTTCTGAACCTTAACTTCGCAGTAGTTTCTGAGTTATTCGATGGAGTGGAACACCAAAAATCCCATGCTTTTTCTATGGGACGCTAAGCCTAAAATCTGTGAATTATTTCTTTAACATTACGGGAGGGTGTGGGTTCTTATCTAGAAGGGCCTACCGGCCCTCTAGAATAATGAAATATTTTTACTTAAGGTATTTTGGTGAAAAAAACTAAGATAAGAATTATTTTCAAATATTAAATGTTTTACAATCATGATATCCCATTGTTCTAGGATTTTTTTACAACCGTTTCCAAAGACAGCCATCTTGTTTGACATGGTCGAAGTATTTTTTGGGGGCTCTATTTTTACGAATTCCTGTAATTCTATGAATTCGGAAATTCTTTTAGCGCTATGGCTAAAATACGAATAAATGTCTCTAGGGGGATCTTCGATTGTGCGCGGCAATGTCTCGCAGGCTAACGAAGCACAGAGATTGAATGAATGGCAGACGCAACCCATGACGTATAAATTAGGACAACGCTCTTTTAAAAGAGCTTGAACACCACTTATGCTCCCCATCATTACAGATGCATTATCTGCAGCAAATCCGATCAAGTTTTCTAGTGGAAGGCCTAACGCTCTAATCCAGGGGTTTTTTTAATAACGTTTGTGCGTCTGCTTTAGGAACTTCCACTAGTCCCATGAACGAATCACGGACGCGATTAATTTCCTCGTCAAAATATCTTGCAACAAAAATGTTTCAAGACATTTGGAACGGTCATACTTAAATGGGTCATTAAATTATTCTTAAATTAAATTATTAAATTATATTGCTTACCTCTTACATGACTAACAACTGATCCTCCACAAAATTACTAGTAATAAAAGGGAGCTAGTATGTGCCAACCAATATATTCATTGCAAGCGGATTTTATTGACCAAATTATTTTAACCAATTTAATTTTATATGGGGAGGTGTGACTGTTCTTTTTTTTATTTTGTCGCCATCTATGATGGAGTCAAAATATTACGGACATTTATGGGACATAAAACGGAAAATTAGCTCCGCCTTCGTCGTCGTCTCGCCTACGCCCTCTTTAAACCACTACCATATCACAAGCGACTTTGTCGCCATTTATGATGGAGTCAAAATATTACGGAGCGGCGTTGCTCTAGCGTAGTGGTAGGTTGTAGTAAGTGGGTTCGAGCCCAACTGCGGGAAATTTTATTATTTTCTTTAAAAATAGTAAATTATTTAAATATTTACATAATTTCACTCAGTAAAAAAATATTTGAATATTCATGTAAATTCACTCATTATTTTACAGGAGAAAAACTATTAAATCTAAATATATAATTCATTGCACATAGCTATTACACTGTTAGAAAAACATGTTCTATATTGAACAAAGTGGCGTTCATTGGAGTGTCCCCGTACGAGCACAGCGTTTTGTTCTATACAGAACACTAAACGAGTGTTCAAAACTGAACGCAAAAAGAGTGTTCAAAACTGAACTTAAATAGAGTGTTCAAAACTGAACGCAAAAAGAGGGTTCAAAACTGAACGCAAAACGAACGTTCATAACTGAACGCAAAAAGAATGTTCAAAACTGAAAATTTTCTCAGTTCTAAGCCGCACGTTAAGTTGTTCAATAAAGAACTCGTGTTTGATTAACAAAAAAACTAACACCTGTCGTATGGCGCGCGGGTATTCGTTCATAAAAGAATTCGTGTTTGTTCGATGACTTTCAGGGTTTCGTTTTTGAAAGAACTCGTGTTAAAAAACAAATGGATAATTAGACATGTAAAAAATGAAATAATAGGTCAAGCATGATTAACGTATAAAAATACATGAGCCTACTGATAAGAGGTCTTCTTGGACGTAAGGTTTATGAGTTTGAGTAGTTCAGTTTTAGGGCTCGCATGTCAGATTACGCCTTTTGAATTAAAAACCTGACCTAGTCATAGTTAAACATATTTTACCTCATCGACTGACGATGACGTCACGGAGAGGTATTATACTGGACGTGTGTGTGTCTGTCACCGCGTTCGCAGTTGGCAAATAGGAGCAAATGTTTACGCAGAAAGGAATTTTTGGCTTCTATTTTCACCGTTATGATTAAGTACGCGGCGTTTGTGTAGGGCAACGAGAAACGTCTTGCCTCCCAATATCAAGGCTTCCACAAAAGGTTTATTCTATTGCGGGTTTCCTGATCATTAGTTGTGAGTCAATCGCCTTATATATCCAAAATTTGCAAACATTGTTTGGGGCATAGGCTTGAATTCAAACGTCAACAATAGCTATGTTAAAAATTGTTTTAGAAATAATGTTTCTTAAAACGGTTTAACTTGAAATAAGGTAAATTAATGACGATTAAAATAATTAAAATCAATTATATTTATTTTATTATTTAAGAAAAGCTTCTTTATTGCGTTTCGACTCGTAGAGGTTTATTTTTTCTTTCCAAACTTTTAAATAAACTAAACGACGTGTCATGATTTTGATACTTATTAACACGCGTATAAGAGTAAGTATAAACGAAATGTGCATTTTACACATGGCAAAAGTTATCCTGCCTTTGGGGCGTACATGACGTCATTATGACTAAAAATTGAACGAAATAAGGTATTTGAACGCACCATAGAACCCCAAAACGACGCTTTTAAACATACCGATATAAAATTTAAAATAGTCTTTTTTGGTCGTATATACTCTGTGACGTCACTTTCCTGTCTTGGTTACTTGGTTCCAAATTAAACAAACGAAAAATCTTCGGTGGAATCTTTGATCACAGAACAAAATACAATACCGTTTCATGTTCAACAATATTAGTTTAAAGCGAAATTTTGTAATAGATATCGAACGACACACTTTGAACGATTCTAGTCCATGACGTCATTTATTGTTTTAGTTCTATATTGAACGAACAACTTAGAACGATTCTAGTCCTTGACGTCATTTATTGTTCTGGTTCTATATTGAACGAACAATTTAGAACGATTCTAGTCCATGACATCATTTATTATTGTTTTGGTTCTATATTGAACGAACAATTTAGAACGATTCTAGTCCTTGACGTCATTTATTGTTTTCGTTCTAAATTGAACGAGTAATTAGCACGATTATCGTCTTTGACGCCATTTTCTGGTTTTTGTTCTAAATTGAACAAACTCATAGTCATTGAACAAACCATTCAGTGCACTGAACAAATTTTGAGTTTTGTTCAATCTAGAACGCGACTATCTATTTTGAACGGATTGTGAACGCCTTTTTCTAACAGTGTACAAGGGAAGTTAAGGCAGTACTTTTGGTTGGTAGCCCATTTACATATTCATGTAAATCCACTCATTATTTTACATAAAACTATTGAAACTATATATATAATTGTAATACTTAATATTAATTATAAATCTCTAAGTTACTAGATGTCGACAGATCCGCATGGTCATTGTAGCCGTAACAGGCTGAGAAATATGGAGTTCATTGTACATTGCTAAAATACATTAGAAAGCGCGACAAAATTGTAGGGGTTTCCCTCGGAACCTTGGGTAGTTTAAAGTCACAAAGCCCAATTTTTAATTAATCAAAACGCGTCTTGGATTAAACCAAGACCTAAAAAGTATCGATAAGAACATGGTTAATCACTTGACTGAATGCGCAGATATTGAAACTTTTTTTAAATTAAATCTTACATGCTTAAGAAAGTAATGTTCCATCACCCTATTCCATTGAATAAACTTATTTTACTGGTAGTAAATATTTTCCCTCTCAATAATTTGAAAAATTTACTTATCTCGGGTTTTCGAGCACAATTCCATTCCCCGAAAACATTTTATAACTACATTTATTATCACTTTTAAGAGAGTACGTGTATGACATTGTGTCGTTAATAGGTTGCTAACATATCCCCCCGTTCATGCCCTGTACGCTCCATAGTGAAACCTTTTGTTAATTTTAGTGCAAATTTCAACAATGGCAGCACATTGAATGGGGGCGTTATGATTTTTGCTCTTGGTTAAACTGAATTATGTAATAGACCACTTCGACATATCTTAGAGGGAAAGACACGGGGGTAAAACTTTGCCTTCCAACTCGCTCGATGGAAAGATCATAAATAGAGCAGAGACGGCGAGGGGTGAACCCCCTGTATGTCCCGATACTGAGGATTGACATTTCTTTTTTTTACGTAGAAAGGGTCTATAGCAGCGGTACGACAGACAATGGTCACACGGTTATATGCCATGGCGTTTCTATGGTTCGCAAGCAGTAGGGGCGTCCATGATATTCGTAATTTTTTGATTTTCTTTGTTGTAATTGTTAACTTAAGCACGGTCGTAGCGTGAAAATTCTGACTTGGTTACTTTGCAATATAGCCCGCGTTCACCGAGTCGCGTGATCTAGGACTCTGTGGCTCGACTCCGCTACTTAGTCTGTATATCTTCAGGAACAAGGAACATGTATTAACGGTTTTTAAAGGAATGGGATTTATAAACTTGTCGCAGCGAATCTTCCTATAGAAAATGTAGTATTTCTAGTAGCCCCAGAGACTTCAAGTAGCACTCTGTATGCATTTAGTAGAACAGTTTTATAGAAATTGAAATGGTAGAGATATTTATAAAATAAAATTTGGTCGAATATTTAAACTTCAATTTGGTCGAATTATTTCGTAGTTGTCCTATTTCAAGGCGAGGAATGCTTTCAAAAACTATTTGCTGACGAATACCTTAAAAAGTAATTCACACAGAATTCTCGAGCAGTTTAATGCGTAATTGAGTGGGCTTTTGCCTTGGTAACGAGGCCAGCGAAAGACAAGGCATGAGAATGGCACAAGGCGTACTTCTATCAACTATACATCCTCCTTGGTCGTATCGGGCGCAGCAGAGGCTAAAGCAGACTACCCTAAATCGTTTTGTCATTGTTATGTTGTAGTTATATGGTATTTTCCACACGAAAACTTTTAAAAGTGATAATAAATGTAGTTATAAAATGTTTTCGGGGAATGGAATTGTGCTCGAAAACCCGAGATAAGTAAATTTTTCAAATTATTGAGAGGGAAAATATTTACTACCATTAAAATAAGTTTATTCAATGGAATAGGGTGATGGAACATTACTTTCTTAAGCATGTAAGATTTAATTAAAAAAAAGTTTCAATATCTGCGCATTCAGTCAAGTGATTAACCATGTTCTTATCGATACTTTTTAGGTCTTGGTTTAATCCAAGACGCGTTTTGATTAATATCTGTTACTTCGGTCTTAATTTTTATTAATTTTGCGTACATGCGGTGGTGATGAATTTATTTCAGTGCTCATTCCCGCTAGCTGCAGAAAAGGAAATAGTTTGTCATTCAATAGACTGAGAGTTAGTAGCTAAAGGGACGTCACATCAATATTTTTAGTCTTAATTTAAGCTGATGAAATTGGTAGATATACGAGGGTGTGATGTCATGACAAATATATATGTTTAAAATTAGAATTTAATCGTTTCAAAACTAATAAGGTTTTGAACCGGTTTTTGTAATTTAGTAATTAAAATTTGTGATTATAAATATTAAAATTCTGTTCCATGGTAAAACTTTATAAGAATTGATTTTAAAATAAGTGCTGCTACTTCATGGAGAATAGTTTATTTAAAACTAGAAATTAAAAATTATTTTCGGGAGATTTCGAACCGTGGTTCTTCCTCAGCCGTACAAACTTAAAATGAATTAATTACATTTCTTTATCAGCAAACAAAAAACAATATTACCCCATTTTTTTAAATTTAAACGCCCCCCATGCGTTTATTTTTACTGTTCCTTCGTCTAAATTTAAGCTGCCCCTATCTCTTATGTACGCTGCTTCTTTAAAGCATCTTTTATACCACCCCACCTCCTGACACAATACCTCTACCGATTCCCAATCTATTTCATGCTTCTTGTTATTTTTAATATGTATTGCCAATCCATTATTTTCTATTTCATTTTTTACACAATTTTTATGTTCTGTTCGTCTTTTTCCTAACCGTCTTTTTGTTTGGCCTACATATTTCTCATTACATTTACATTTAATTTCGTAAACTACCCCTGTATTTTTTAGTTTGTCTATTTTAGGTCTATTTTTTACTAATTCTGTTCTAAGGGTGTTGGTTGTTTTACTTACTAATGTTACATTATATTTTTTTAATTGCCTAATTGTTTTTTCCGTAATACCTTCTAGATAAGGTAGTGATATAACAAATTCCGGTTTTTCTTTTGTACTATTATTTTTCACTTCGTGATTATTAAATATGCTATCAACTAATTGTTTGGGATATCCCCTTTTTATGAATTGTCCCTTAAACATAGTCTTGTCCTTTAAAGGTTCATCTGACAAACGTTCAATTCTATCCTTAAAGGATTTAACAATACCAATTTTAATTTTTTTGTTATGTGCCGAATTAAAATTTAAAAATGATTTTGCATGGGTCGGTTTTTGATACATAGAGCATATACATATTTCATTATTATGCTTAATTAAGATATCTAAGAACGGTAAACTTCTATTCTCCTCTCCTTCAAATGTGAATTGTATATTTTCTAACGTTTTATTTACTATATCTAATAATTTACTGGTTTCTAAATTTTTACTTTTGATTAAAAAGATGTCATCCATGTATCTCCTCCATAGTTTTATATAATCCTTAATACTAGTTTTTTGTAAGATACTCCCTTCCACGTGTTCCATAACTAAGTTTGCTATAGGTGCCGATAATGGGTTTCCCATTGCCAGCCCTTTTTGTTGTGAATAATAATTGTCCTCGAACAAAAAATATGTACTTGATAAGCATATTTCTGCTAATTTTATGATTAAGTTTGTACGGCTGAGGAAGAACCACGGTTCGAAAGCTCCCGAAAATAATTTTTAATTTCTAGTTTTAAATAAACTATTCTCCATGAAGTAGCAGCACTTATTTTAAAATCAATTCTTATAAAATTTGTGATTGTTGATTCGTCAATATTATAAATTAACCAATGGTGGAACCAATTTTTTTAAACTCAATGAAACTGAAATATCAATTAATCATCAACTGAAAGAGGTATTAACCTATTTTTTTTTTCAAAATAAGGTAAATAAGGATTAGATGGCCGCTTGCTGCTTCAAACAAGATTTTTAATCACGAAGAGAATATTTTTTTAATTTTGGTCAAATTTTAGATATTCGGTAACCGAGTTGATATTTATAAAGCCCTTTTTGCTCAAGTCTATTTTAAACTTTAATCCCAGATTTCGCTTACCATTTCACAAGCATAATAAACACTACTGAAGGACGCAAATCTATCTGTGATCGGTAACGGTGAACAATATAGCAATTTTCCCAATTAATCAGTTTGAACTTCATTTGCACATTTCTATTCGTTAATTTGAAATGTTGCGAGAAATTTGAATGAATATAAGTAGTTATCTCTTTCAGTATATAATTATTGTTGATGTTGATATTAAAGATTCATTGAGTTAAAAAAAATTGGCATCGGTATTTCAATTAAGCTTTAATATCAACATCGGTTAATTTACGATATGGGCTCATGATGTTAGTCTGTTTATAAGATTAAATCGTTACTTCAAGTGTCACAAGACAGTATCTACTCCCAAAATCGAGGGTTATTAGTAACTTTGAAACCATCTCCTCGTCACAGGATATCCGAGGGTGAATTAATTATATTTGATAATCTGATCATGAAGGCGCACTAGCTCAGTCAAGTTTTGGCAAGGCCTAATACCGTTTTGCTTGACTGCATGTCGCCGTCAAATTCCTTTTAAAGCATAGATCATATAGTATCCACCCTTGATTTTCATTTCGCAACACACGTTGGATTCATAAACCTCGACGCGCACCACGATTAGAAGAATTAAAATGCAAACACAACAACACACTAAGCGCATACATTTTTAGTAAATAATATTTCTCACTACAGCTGTTTTCGGGGCTGGAGCGACCGAAAGACGGCGATAAAGAAAAAGCCTCCGGCCCGTTAAAGGGGGTAGTTTCGAGGGAACGAAATTCAAATGCAAGGCGCGTCCCATCAACCAAGGCCGACTATATTAGAAGAGGCCGATGCACGCTATAGCGGGAGAGGGGGACACACCTCTCCTTGCCTGCCACTTTGAATTGGTAGATGGCGCTGTTCATTTTTGCAAAATTTAAATGTCTTTGAATTTCGCGCCAAAATGGCAACTTTTTCCAGATCAAAATTTCGTTTTTCCCAAAGAAAACCTGTTATAAATGAGTGACATTTTTAAATGTTATAACTCTGGGGTTAATATCAAATCTAAAAACTATCTTCACTTTAATTATATTTAATTAACAATTGATTTATTTTTTATGTCCAATAGTTAATTCAGGAATTACTTAAATTTACATTGCACAAATGTTGACTAGGCTTTTTATTATCACTTAAAAACAACTAGGAACAATTTACAGCGAGGATTAAAAAACATTTATTTAAACTAGGAACTTGTTATAATAACGTTTGATTATGATATATTCAAATAACATTGTCAGGTACAATTAAGTCTAAAACTAATGGCAAAATTAAGTAATGTATCACAAAAAGTTATAGTAGATTTTTGACAAATTGAAGAAATTATCTACATTGTCAGGTACAATTAAGTCTAAAAATACAGCGAAATTAAGTAATGTATAACATAAAAGTTATAATTGACTTAATTGAAGAAAATATCAATATTGTCAGGTTCAATTAAGTCAAAAACTAATAGCAAAATTAAGTAATGTATCACATAAAAGTTTAGTAAATTTGACTTAATTGAAGTAAATATCACTTATTATTTGACTTATTACAGGATGTTTTAACACTTTGAGAAGCTGCCTATAAACGGTTATTCATTTTTCAACCTTACTTAAATTTTAACGTGTCATGTTTCGCTAACAAATGACTATAAATGTTAAATCCCTTTTCACCCTTATTTAATTTTAATTCCTCTAATACTTTTAAAACTTTCCTTGACAAAGGCTTCCTGTATAAAATTTTACGTTTTTCATTTACATCTGTTATGTCGTTAGCGTGATTGGTTAAAAGTGGCCTAAAAAATTTTTCAAGCAAGACTTGAGGTAATGACGAATTGCATGTGCAAGTTAATGGTTTACTAAAATGCGGAAGTAAAACTTCCATGTATGATTTAAGGGCTTTTTTTCGTGGGAAAAGATGGAACGATGCTTGTAAAAAGTCTACCACTAAACTAAGTAAGCAGACTAAAAATCTTTTCGGATATTTCAGCCCCCCATTGTTTTGCTCGTTGATTAATGTGTATAAAGGTGTGTTTGAAGATGTTCCTATAAGGTTAGCCAAACAGTCATAACAATCTGTGTTTTCTTCGGCAACTTTTACTATATATCCTCCAATTAGGGCCACACTGATGTTTTTAATGGATGAACTGCAATTATCTGGAAATAGAAAGCAATTTTGAGCAATAGTCTCTTAATTATTTCTATGGTATTTCATATTTTTTACCAGTTGGAGAGACTTTTTCCATGTCATTAAGTATTTTTTGGAGAAAGGGCGTTAATTTGGGGGTGAATTCTAGAGGAGCATCAACAAGTTTTTGTTCTGATTGAAGACTTTTATCCCTTCTTCCAAATTCTCTGAAGGTTGTTCCAGATATTTCTGAAGTCAATGGGAAAAAAGTTTAAATTACAATACTGTTTTAAAAATGTGACCAAAATTCTAGCTTTACCCAAAGCCTCGGATTCAGCACCTCTATTACAGTTTGAAAAAGCTCTAGCTTTTAAAATCCCAATCTTGAGAGCGTGCTCTAGGCTTAAGACGCATGATCTAACATCCAACGTGTCATTAAACCCACATGATCCTCTTAAATTTGCAAATGATTCCTCTACTGCATCACTGGAAAGTTTTCGCGTCAGGACAAAATGATAGCCACTTTGTAGTAGGTATCGCACCAAAGCCACGGTGGAATTGCACGTAACCTTTACAGCTTGGTATGTTTCGTCAGTTAAACATTCATTTTTGACCGTTGAATTTTCTTGAATTACGTTCAGAAATGGAAGAAATTCCTCTTGTAACCATCTCAACCGTTCATCGTTGATGTCAGTAAAAGGCTCTTTATTCACATTCCTGGATTGAAATCCATGAGTGGTGTTGCAAATATCATGTACTTCCCACCATTTTCGGACCATCTCCATGAAGTGTATGGTGTACTCCAAATCTTCTTTATCTTCCTCATCTATCATGTTCAATTTTAAGAGAGTGATCTTCAACGCAGCCGTTACTGGTTGGGAGAACAAGGTTATAGCTCTTGAAACATTCATTTTTTCAAAACTAGTTGGGTAGACCACTTTTCTTGTTAGGTTCCGAACGGGTTTGACAAGAAGTCCTTTTTGTAAATTATATAATTTTTTGACGAAATCGGAATTGATAACCCTTCCCAAATAAACTAATTTCCTTCCTAGAAATTGATTTCGAAGATTTTTAATTTCGTGACTTTGGTCAAAAGCTGGAAAAAAAGGCCGCTCTGGATCCATTGGGTGAGGCACTTGGTGACACAATTGTCCATTTCCAAATTTCTTAAATGCAGCAGTGTTGATTTTGGCATTATCGGAAACCATTCTTGCAACTTTAAAACCGCATTCTTCAACAGCTTTTATAACTTCCAGTATTATTTTATAAAACTGGTCTGTGTCGAGATTAGCCGTGAAAAAATACGCTACTGGTAGCTTGAATTTGGTTGAAATTCCCTGGAATACAAAGCATAGCAAATGGGTGGCCAGTTTGTTTCCATTTCCTTCAGCTTTGGACAGTGTTGTCTCTCCAAAAAAAGTGTCGAGGGTTCTGTCATAAACCAGCTTCGGTTTGATTTTCATTTCATCAGGAATTAGTGAACCTAGTCGTTCGTGGTCATTTTTTAGTTTTGCAGCTTCAGTTCTTAGTCTTTCTTTGACTAATGACGTTACTCCTTCTTCGCCGGATGCATGACCAATGTACCTTTTCAATGTTACTCGGTGAGGTAAATGAAGAATATTGAGCTCTCTCATAAAAAGGTATGCAACTGGAGATTTCTTGAAAATGAGACAACATATCCTTAAGGTAGATTCCTCATACGGGAGACTTCTTTTCCCAAACAACCGAATTTGCTCCATTAGGAAGTTAGCTCTAGTATCATTATTAAGGGAAGCATCCATAATTTTCTTAAAATTGGAGTAGTCTGTATTTTTGGTTTCTTTTTCCAACCTCTCGATTTTTGAAGTGAGGGTTACAATTTTTTTGTGCAAGCTGCTGACTTGTTGCTTTAATTTATAGTTACGTTTTCCAACCTTCCGTACTGATGTTTTGACTGTAGTTTTTGTAATAATAGGGCTTTGCTTGTGTGGTCGCATCTTTCTTTGAAATATTATTAGCTGCCTCGGACAAAACGGTTGAGATTCCCGAATTTTCAGAAGAGTTTGTGGGTCCTATTTCTTCCTCCAGGTTTTCAATAGTAGTTGCGTCTACTTCAAATAAGTAGTTTTGATTTTCTGTTTCTTCGACTGGAATACATTTAAGCTTAATTGGAGATAAATCTTCACCATCAAAAGTTAACCTAACTCGTGGTAAATCAAATTTGGTTGAACGATAAGATTTTCTACTTCTTCGGGTGATAAGTAAAATGAACTTTTAGTAGATGTTTGACTAGGATGGTTTGATGAGGTGAGGTTTAATTTAAAGGATTGGTATGGTGATTGATTACTTATATCTTCAGGCGGTAATTTCGCTTCAGTAGATATTCGACTAGAGTGCTTTGATGGAGAGAGATTAAATTTCTCAGGAAAATAATCACTAGTTCGGCTGTTGTTGAGGTGTGTAGTTAAGGTGTTTCGAGCATTTAAAAGTGAAAAATTTCCAATTGGGGATAAAGGTACAGATGATACTTTGACTTTTTTCTTCAAATTTTGGCCAATATTTTCGGTTGAAAATAATGGGACCGCAGAAGGTACTAGTCTTTTAACTTTGGTACAAGAAATACTGAAGTCCCCTTCATGGAAATGCTTACAACATATTTTTTTTTATTTACTTCTATGTCTTTCTCAATTTGACTAACATCATCATATGGAGTTTTTCCAAATATTGCACGTAACCATTTAGCTCTTTTCTCCTTGTCTTTAGGAAAACTGAAGTAACTTATACTTTTTCGCTCTTCATCGCGATTTCGCTTCTTTCTATGAACTCATCCGTTTCATTGCAGGATGGTACTGCACATTTTCCCATTTTTGAGATCCTAAATCATAACCTAAAAAAGACAATAAATTAATAATATCGTAGGCAGTAGTTTTGAAAACTAAAACAATTTAAAAATTGCAATTTGCAACATAGTTTTTATAAACCAAGGCTTAACATAATTGTGATTTGTGACACTGTTAACTATGCTATAATCTACCTAAATCTCTCTTTTTCAAATGTTTAATTAGAAAGGGAAGACTTATGGACATAACTTAACTTTCAACTGTTAATTATAAATTATTACCAACCTTTCAACCATTTCCTTCCTTAGCGGTTGGGAATTTGGGATGATCCTTCGGGATCGGGCTTCGGCTACTCGTCTTCTCTGTTCTCTCTTTGCTCCCACGGTACTCCACCCCAAAACCTCCCTTTTAAAGGGCGCGAAAATATTTTGAATTTCCTCGAGTTACGTCATAGTGACGTAAAATGAAAAAACGAAAAGCGCCACGGTGGCAGCTTTCGGCGAATTCAAAGGACCCCCAAAAACTGGTGAAATATTTAGCGTGCATCGGCCTCTTCTAATATAGTCGGCCTTACATCAACAAACAACATTGAATTCGTTTTACGCAATTATAATATTGAAATTTTATACAATTAAGTAATATTTAAGAAAAAAAAGCACTACTTTCAAAGTCTAAACTTTAAAAGTACGACGATACGAGAAGGCGAAGTAACGGGCAACGAGAAATAAACATTTTTTTAAAAGGCAAAAATTAACGGTAAGCCAAGGCTTAGCGCAATTTCACCGCCTTAAAAAAAGTGCCAAGTTTAGAAATAGATTGTGGGACAATAAAAAGGTGGTAAATTATGAAATTAGGCTTATATTAAAGCTTGAAACCTACTTTATATTATATTTAAAATCCATCCATGAGCAAATCCTCAAAACATATGAAAATGACAACGAAAAAGGACCCACTCTCAATTTTTTTCCCCTTAAAAAAAATGGCGGCCACAAACGGGGTGAAAAAGGGGAGAAGCTCCTCCCTGGAGCTATTAAAGCAGTCTTATCTCACTATCGATAGGCCATTTCAACCAAAAGGCATTAAGAATAAACAATCGGATTATTATGATGCAACTATACTTAAAAAAAGGCCAATATTGGTCGCGCTGATATCTACTAATAAAACAGTGTATCCATGCTAAAATATCGCAGATTGGGGTAGTTTTTAAAATTTTAAATTAAACATACTTAAAATTAATTTTTCTAAATAACAAGAAAAATGATCCTAGATTATAGTTTAAAGTTTAATTTAAGACCGTTCCCAAAACTAACCAACGTATAGTTTTTCTAAGTCACGAGACACAATTTTTTTTTCTGAAAAATTTCCCATGTTATTTCTATGAGAAAAATTCCAGTTTTTCATCAAAAGGTGTGATTAATTTTATGGAAATGAAAACCACCCTTAGCAACTTTATTTTTTGTAAAATAAACTAATTAATGGATCTCTTTGAAATTTTAACCACATATTAAGGGCCCAAATTGTAGTTCTGTGGAATTATTTCAAAACAGTTAATACAATACAAAAAAAAACTACATCCAAACAAAAAACCCTCCTTATACATTAAGAGCAGTATGAAGTCTTATCTATGAGAGCGACCGCTCTCTCAGAATAATTGTTTTTTGATTTATTTATTCTTTTTAATTTTTGTAGGACATAGTGGCTATCCATTTAACTCCATGGTTATTGGTCCCCATAATAGGGCCCAAAGAGGGTACCCCAGAATTTCGGTTTATGTCAGCTTTCTTAAGGCTAGATATACCATTGAAAGGTGTAATGGATGTCTAAAGCAACGCTTTCGGTGTTTGCTAAAGGCTAGGGCTCTCCATTACAATTCGAATTTCGCGGCACATATCATTATGGCATGTGTTGTTTTACATAACATGTGTATGGCGAATGGCCTTTGCGAAGACATTGACGTAGAAGACGACGATGCCCCATATGTGTTAGCGTGTTACTATAGAAGATGGGAATTAAGAAAAATAACAAAACAGAAATTCAATGCTCGTCGTTCGCTCGGAAAATTTCATTCTTTCAATTAACACCTGTTAATTTTGTTATGAATATGACAAAAATAATACAATAAAGACAAAGAAAGTTGGAGAACTTTGAATACACCTATCAAAACATAACATCCTTCGTTAAGTTTTTATTTAATTTAATCCTTAATAATATCTTATCACATTATACAAGCCGTCGATATTTTGTATTTAAATACGTAACTTTGTGTAATAAAATGGTAAACGCAAAATGATTAGCAACGGTAGTACGTAGACGAAAGCCATTGTAATATACTCGTGGCTCGGGGCCAAGCGTCCGAGTTAAAATCCACCTTCAAGGAAATGGTTAACACCATACAAGTCATGCACAACATGTACTTTAACGAAATAGTATGCAGTTAGGGAAGGGGTGTCGTGGAGGTACATCTCCCATACTTCCCGAATGTAAAGAAACTGAAGGAAAAATTCTGCAAATGCGGTGGGTTGATGGAGGTGAGTAATATAAGAAACTTTTATTTATAAATAAAGAGAATGAAAATGTAATAAATATGTGTGTGTGCGTGCACTGCGTTAGGTGCAGCTATGGCACCCCGTAACCTCCACTGAGAACCGAGCGCGGGGGAGATGTTTCTAAACCTTTTCGTGGAATCGATGGATGTAACAACATAGTCCCCATCCGGAGTTCCTGTTGCACCTCCCCAGCCTCAGGAATTCGCAGTCACCGTACCATCAATGGCACCACCACCAACTCAGCCGCCACCCCTAAGACGGTATAGGGGTCAAAAGAGGCCCAGTTTCCAACAACCAACGGAGGACTCTAGACCGTCCCTAGAGGATGGATTGGTGGACGGTGACGGTATTTCAAGTTTATTTTGAAGAAAAATTAAATAAAAAAAAACAATTTAAGATAATAAAATATTTTCCCAATTGGATAAAAAATTACTACTTGTTTATTTGCTAGAGGCGAAGCATACATTATCATTTCTTATTGCCGGGAGTGTGGCGCACTCCTGTAAGCCAAGCTTCTGGGCGGCAAAATTTGAGGGAATAAGACACATGTCGGCGATCCTGCCCTATAGGTGCCGACTGCCCCGTGTCCGCCGGAGGTGACTTGACCCCCTCACCCCGTCCGTCACCTCCCAAGTAAACCTCATTTCTTTCCCCTGCTTACACACGTACTGAAACCTGTATAATCACATCCTTGCCGAGGTGCACTGACCCACTCGCATTGAAACCCTCCTAAAAATAGAATCTTTTCTTATTTAATTGCTGTTAAAAATGCAAAGTTATCATAATTTCATTTAACATAGTATTATTGCAATAGGTATTAATAATTTTTGAAAGACCACCCATTAGACAATACTAACAGGAAATATATTACATGTAAACCGCAGACGAAGCCCCAAAAAAACTTCCTTGAAGGGCAAGTCCCGCACCAACGGAATTTTAAAAAATATTAAAAAATAGTCCACCAATTCTACTGTCCTTATGGCAGTAGTAGATGATAATTACAGATTTATAACCATTGATGTTGGGGTATACAAAAATATTTATAAAAAACTAAGATTAATTGAAATTATATTAGAGATTACGGTCGCTATACGAGGTCTACGTTTACCTCCAGAAAAATAATATAGGTAACCTAACCAGAGAACATTTTTCTTTTTCCCGAGAGCCAATCTCAGTTTTCCCTTGAGAGTTTATCTCCCAACCCTAAAAACAAAACTACTAAACCGTAAAATTTTAAATGGCCGAGGGAGGACGCGAGATCAATCGACCGATCTAATTTGATCAGCCATTGGGCGCAAAACCAAAACCACGGAAAGAAAGGACCCAGTCAACACTGAAAAAAAAATGTGATAACCCCTGTTAAACATTATTAGGTTTCTCGGGGTAACCTTTGTTCCTTTTATTACTCAGAATTTTGGATATAGAAAAAAAATATATGTAAGAACAGTTCCAAAAGATGGGGGATGCAACATGGCTGCCAGATTCCTTGGGGTTTCTACTCCTTGGATCTGGCAGTGCCTAGTGCCTCCATGTTACTTCTTTAGAAGTAAACTTTTTAGGATTTTGTTGTAACTAGAAATCAGTTGCAGTTCGCTTCTGTACCTCGCGGGTCAGTGTCTTTCCTTTGTATTCTCCAAGACGGAGTGTTAATTGTAACCGCCGCGACGGGTTATTCCTTAATAGCTTTATAAAATATTTCAAAGCATTTAATTATTCAATTATAATTTCAAAGCATTTAATTATTCAATTATAATTTATAAGTTCTCACTGGATTTGTCTTTTCATTTTACTTATTTTTAGCCCTCGGGAATCTTTTCCCTTATCTAAGGAGGGTTACAACGTGATATTTATTCATTAGTCACGAGCTAATGTTAACAAAACTCAATTTGGTTAGTCTAATTATAAGGGTCATGTTTTTCGCCGCAAAAACGAAAAAAGGCCGTTAGAGGATTGTACCAACAGCCCTCTGAAAGGACTACAATCGAAAATTACCCGTAAATCTGTTGATGACCCAAAAAATGCGTACAAAAGTAGTTTTGATGATAGCCAAAGATGGCCTACCGTTTAGCAGCGTGGATGGTGAAGGTTACCGAGGTATAATGGAGACTGCTGCTCCAGATGTTGGCATTCCAAGTCGTCGAACCATGATTAGGGACATAGAGATTGTCTACAACAACCTTATGCCACAATTAAAGGTACGACTTTTCAGATGAGGTATAAAATGTGTGCTTAGATTTAATCTTTCATACTTTCTAGAATATCTTCCAATTTTTGGGGGCAAACAACTGCACTTAATGCTTGATTTGTGGTGTAGTAGGATAAGGGAGTCCGTGCTTGGCGTGAGGATGCAGTACATTGATGAAAGTCTTTATTTTCAAAACCAACTGGTCTCTTTTATCCATTTTCTCGAGAATCATACTGGTGTAAACATTTTAAAGAAAATTAATGAGGTTTTAAACAATTCTGGGATAGATCATAAAAAGAAAATCATTAATTATAAAAATACTATTAAATTATTTCTTTTAAAATTTATATTGTTTTTAAATACTATCCTTATCAGATTTACTCCATTTGCTCCGACAATGCTGCAAACATAAGTTTAGCAGTAAATTAGGGTAACAAAATTGCAACGATGAAGGTGAACCAAATTGAATCTGGGTCTGATTCTGATGGTAACGTATACGAAAGCAATGACCGCGACCCGCAACTGAAGTTTCAACCATGTTGGAGTGGCTTGGCTGACATTTTTCTTGAGTTGAAAATGAACAACCAATTGACTTGGAACGAGGGGAAGGACAAGAAGCAGACTTTGTAGATGAGGACTATCAAGTCGAAGATAGTGACATTGATTTTCCGCAAACCAATTGGAAAAGGAAGCGACGTGTTGCTCACTCATTGCAACTTGTAGTAAATGCATCCTTGTTTAGGAGAAAAAATAGAGGAATTTTTTAAGCTCTCTCCACTTCCCCTGTCTTCGTCCCCCTCAAATCCTCTAACCCTTATATCGGCTTATATTTGTAGCTGACCATTCATACGGCTAGTTGAAGTACCTTACTCTTTCCTCGGATATGCGAACGGAAACCTAGAGCCGTCTCGTGAGGAAACTAAGCGATTAGATTCATTTAGCACTTTCGAATCTTTGAGAATGGCAGCCTTTTGCTTGCATCCTCTGAGTAAAATTCAAGCTGATGTTTTTTCATTGAGCGCAGTCTTTCGCACGATTAACGTCATCTCCACCAATGTAGTGTGCCATTTGACTTAAGGAGAAGTAATGGCTTCTAACCTAAAGAAGAACTATTTTGCTTATGGTGATGATCCTGCGCCATTAGATACTAATGCTTGCACACCCGAATTTGAAGAAATTTGGGAGGGGGTGGTCATTCAAAGAATTTTCGATCATTCTGAGTCCTTGGGGGATGCACCTTCAGTCTCTAATGAACCTGATGATTCTGAATCTAAGAATCTTTTTTAAATAATCGTAATTCCTATTCTGAAATGAAGATTACTTCAGATAATTCATTATTTGGAGTGGACATCATTTCAGGAACGGAGTTAAAATTGCCGAAAAGTGATAAGAAATCGACTGATTTGCAATCATTTTTGGATGATTTTAATTCCGATTCTGAAATGACGATTACTCCTGATAATTCTTTATTTGGAGTAGACATCATTCCAGTTCTACTGAAGTTAGTATGTTTACTCACAATTTTGAATTATTTAAACTTCCATCGACATCTGCGAGTAACAGAGGTTTCTGTGTTCTAACTAAGAAAGCCGTATTTACGTTCCGAGAGCGCAATAAGACTCCTCAGAGAAGTCCGCACTTCTCTCGGAACTTCATACTTTTACTTCAATTGAATTTAATCAACTTAGTCACTTTTACTACAATATTACCTAATTTTAACCCAGGTTAAGCCGCACGGGTACTATCAAGTACCACCCTGCCTTCGATCCTCCAAGCAACGCCACCTATACACACAAAGCCCACGCGCGCTCTGGAAAAAAATTATGAAACTTCCTCGTTTTAGTCTTTTTAATCGTAACGGCCATTTTTAAGTCGATACTATTAATACGATTTTAAGAAATAGAATTTTCCATGCAAATGTATTTTTGCCTAAAAACGAAGATGGGACGATGGTTAGAACAGCGCCACCTATATTATTACAAAATTGCTTTCTTAGCTTAGAATCTAGTCGAATTTCATATTCATTTCGCGAAGTAGTCGCGTATAGGGTTCGGGGTGGGGGTGGGGGTAATTACTTTCCTTTAATTTTACTTCGTCCGACGTTATATCTCCGCTTGGTTTTTTTAGGCCTAAGCGAAAGAACCAGACAGTGACCCCTTTTTAATCTAATTTCTAAGAGGACGGAAGCGTCACTTTCCGAAAGTTTTAAAATGGTTTCCTTAATCGACACCGTAATCACGATCAGTTTATCGTTCTACATTATGACACCCTTTAAAAATATCGAGATTTTCCGGATATACGAGTTTCATTAATAACCTTAGAAAAATAGTGTGGGACACTATGGAACGTTCGAAGATAATATCGATTCAGCCACGTTCTTTCGCAAAAATCAAAGCAAGTATTCCGATCGATACGGTAGAGGAGCCTAAATTGTGATATCGCTTTGCGATTTTGACCGTTTCGGTGATGTTTTTGCGCGAAATTTATCAATAAGAATAGCCGCCGATGATTTAAATCCCCGTAACGTTTCTTTTTTATTCGCCTCAATAACCGCCGGGCAGGCGCAAAAAGTAATTACTTCTTGGAAAACATTTTGCCCATCAAGGAAGAGAAGTGCGTGGAATGCATATTTCATTTCGCGTTTGACTTTTCCAAAATCAACGAAACTTTAGTATCGAGTTACAAGGGTCTCTTAGAGTCAATGGGCGGCTCACCTACATCGTCTTACGCTACCGGCGCGTGAAGGGGATTCGAAAATTATTACTACAATCTCGTCGTGACTCTCGCGGAGACCCCGGTGGCCGTTACGATGGCTAGAATGTACATGAACTTCGCCAAATTCGCGCATCTAAACGAGCTGAAATTTTTCGACGAACCTAGCATCGCAACTTTCCTTATAAACTTTGCCAGCGAATTCGTCGGTATCGGAAATTTTAGAGAAAACTTTGGACGATATATTCGATCCAAATAACGTCTTGTGGAATATATTGGTAAAATTGGTAGAGAACTTTAAGGGCATCGCTCGATTGGAGTTGGTACTTTCCAGTTCGGCTACTGTTAAACCAAAGACTCTTGTACGGACAACCAAAGAACTGCTTGGGGGGTTTTTCTAAATGTCTCCAAAAAAAAAAACACCTGAAAATCTTTAAACCAATGACAAGGTTTCTGATAATTTTGCCCTCGGAAATTGTACCGTTGTACGTGCTAAATACCTGGAAGTCACGTATTTGATCTTGAACACGCCTTCACTCAAGTAAAAAGTATAAAATGATGGGGTTGAGACCCCAAAAGGTACCACTTTCTCTCGAATTACACCACAGATGGGCCACCGCAAACAAGAAGATCAAGCCATGGATCTCTCTTCAACAAGGTAAGAAATACTTTTTTTTAAAAAACTTTTTTAGGGAATACTTAGCTATAGAGAAAGATTTTCTATGTCCATGGGGTTGATACCCCTTATTCACCCTGCGAGTATTCGGACTCGCCGGGTACTTCCCGATAAGGAACCTACGACGACCGCGCTGCGTCGTTGGGCCTCGCCGACGACAGGCGCCCAGCCCACCACCCAACCCGTCCCCGCCGCTCAGTCCGAAGCCGCTCAGCCCGCAGACTAGCCCACCACCCTCACCAGCACCATATAAGCCTCTCCGGGCTATTTATTACCCATGGCTAGTAATGCCCTGTAAGGGAGAGGATGATCTGAATATCATGGGGAGTTGTAAGTGATTCACTTAATTTTTTTTATTATATCATAAAACTATAATCTCTATTATTTACAGCGTGATTTGCCAAATCATAGTGTACCTGGTGGTACTCGCCGAGGTCGTGGCGGACGACGCATTTATGCACGACCTGCTGAATTAAGTTCGGCAGGTCGTGTATAATAACTGCGTCTTATTCCCCACGAGTGAGTTTTCACCCATAATTTTATGATTTTATCTAAATTTAATTTTATAATATTTATTGCAGGCTCTTGGTTTTTAACTGTCGAGGGTTCCAGTAAGTTAATTATTTTTATCAGTCGTTCAATACTTTATTAACCCTCTTTTTTTCTCTTGCCCACAGGGTCATCCAGGAACTCTCGCAGCTCTATACGTACCGCCGGGTACGCTTCATAGCAGTCCCCGGGCAGCTAGCACGAGTGTACAAGGGCAGGGACGACATAATGTTCGAATGCTTTCGTACACTCGTGCAGACCCTGTCGCTGCCATAAAAAAAAAGAAAATTCTTTTTAAAAAAATTATTTTTGTAAATTTAAAAAATAACAAATTTTGTTCTGCATTTATATACTTCTCTTTATTTAAATTAAGCTTATATTTTTTTAGCCTCAAAGTTTAAACTTTATTTCTTAGGCTTAAATAGTAAAAGAAAAAAGGAAGAGATAGATATAAAAAGGTATGTCTAGTATTAGTTATATAAAATGGAACAGTTTTTCGGTTTTAAATTCAATTTATTATGTAACATCAAAGAATAAACCTATTAGCAAATAGACATAAATTTAAAAATGAGTTAACATATGCATTCTGTTTTTAAACAAAGTTATTTGACCCGAAATTATAGAGAACAAAGTGCAATTATAAAAATAGTTTTCAAGATTTTCTTGGTGAAGTAGCCCACCACGGCATAAAATTTTTCGTGCTGTCATCTAAACAAGGTATACGATCGTGGTCACCGTATAAGTTAGAGAAACCTAGAGATTTAGTAATTAAAATGGATATGGTTCCATGTAAACGATTACCATTTTTCACCTCAGAGCTACCAGCCATTGGTGAGCCAAGAAAATACATAGAGAAAAGATATAAATTAAGTTTCAATCAGTACTTAGCCAAATCAGAGTTAAAGCCGGGGAAGAAGAGGAATTATTCCTTGCACATGAAAACTATCTAGAAAAGCAACTTTTAACAACATTATTCTTATGGAGGGTTTCACTCAGTGTAATTTGTGCCAGACCTTTCAGAAACACCTTATCTTATTTTATAATATAATTGATTACGAAAAAGATGTTCGCATTGAAAAATCAAGGAGCGCTTTCAGAGTTCAAACGAACATGGAAAACCTGGGACCCTATTCTCTAACTACATTTGGATCGTTCCTAATCCAAATGATTTGGTTCAAACCCTATCCAAACATTTGGCCAGCCAAATGGCCATCCAAATCGTCATTTTCCCTTTTTTCACCCCGTTTGTGGCCGCCATTTTTTTTAAGGGGAAAAAATTGAGAGTGGGTCCTTTTTCGTTGTCATTTTCATACTTTTTGAGGATTTGCACATGGCTGGATTTTAAATATAATGTAAATTAGGTTCCAAGCTTTAATATAAGCCTAATTTTATAATTTTTCCACCTTTTCATTGTCCCACTAACTATTTCTAAACTTGGCACCGTTGATTTTTGGCATTTATTAAAAAATATTTTTTTTTTGCCCCTCGTATTTTGGCCCGATACTTGTCCATCTCGTAGCGTCTAGTGACACTTAAAGTTACGATTTAATCTTATAAACAGACTACCATCATAAGCCCATATCGTAAATTAACCGATGTTGATATCTAAACTTAATTCAAATACCAAAACCAATTTTTTTTAACTCAATGAATCTTCGATATCAACATCAAAAATTATCTACTGAAAGAGATATCTACTTATATTCCATTCAAATTTCTCGCAACATTTCAAATTAACGACTAGAAATGTGCAAATGAAGTTCAAGCCGATTATTTGGGAAAATTGCTATATTGGTCACCGTTACCGATCACAGATAGATTTGCGTCCTTCAGTAGTGTTTATTAAGGCTCGTTTACATGTGCGCGAGAAATGGAAAAAGTCGAAGCGTAAAGCTGAGAGATGAGGCGTATTGGGGTTTGCGTTCCCTAAGCGTACCGTTTACAAACAAGCGAGAACTTTTTAAGTCGCTCTTGTTGCTCATAGATGAAGCGGGTGTTCCGAATAAGCTTCGATCTGCCGTGGTAGATTTTTCAGCTCATGTTTGCTTGTCGCAAAGAGTCACGTGATTTTCCAAGCCAATAATAGCCAAGGACCGAATATCGTTGGATATTTTTGCGTTTGTTTATCTCGCGAAATAGGCCTAGGCACCACCATTGAGAATGTGTTTAAAAGAAAGAAAAGAACAAGATAAAATTTTTGAAATACGTGTAATCACATTGCCTCATCCTTTTAAGCTTGACAATTAAAACATTCTCAAGCCCAAGTAGAGAAAATATATATAAATTATATCAAATAAGGTTAATCCAAAAGGCGAAAATAGCCTTCTTTGTTTCTATGTCTCCATACAGGATGTACCCACCAACGACGTTCCATTCTATTATAAATATCGAATGTTTTTCAAAAGCAATAGTTTCTTTTTAACCAGAAGCAAACTAACGACAGTCGACGCCATTTTAGTTGTGTACTTCCGACTGAAAGGCAACTCTGCAATCTAGGCTCATGCTACGGCCCAGCTCGTATGTAAACGAAGGAGCGGGTGGAGCAGCGGGAACAAACGCTTTTGGCAGACGCGATTTTTTTAGGCGCGAGAAAAAGATTCGACTTTCATTTTCTACTCTCCACTTTAAGCTTAATTCTCGCGCACATGTAAACGAGCCTTTATGCTTGTGAAATGGTAAGCGAAATCTGTGATTAAAGTTTAAAATAGTCATGGGCAAAAAGCGCTTTATTCATATCAACTCGATTACCGAATATCTAAATTTGACCAAAATTAACAAAATATTCTCTTCATGATTAAAAATCTTGTTTAAAGCAGCAAGCCATCTAATCCTATTTACCTTCTTTTTAAAAAAGTAGGTTGATACCTATTTCAGTAGATGATTGATTGATATTTCAGTTTCATTGATTTTTTTTTGTTCAGTGTCCCTCCTCCGCCAACTAGAATCATATATATAGAATAGAAAAAGAGGCCTTAGCACCTTCTGCCAGCTGTTTTATCTTAGCACATTGGAGCCTAGCAATTTTTCGTTCTTGTATTAATTATATCCATAATTTACGATACTGTATTTTACTGACCATATACCCCGTTAAAACAAATTTAGCCAAAATGTGATGGGTGTATCGTTCCCAAGTTGTTCAATGATGCACTTGGCATGGAAAGGAACGAACCTAACAGTGTCAATACTTTTGAAGGCCTTGTTCAAGCGCTAAACAAGGATCCCAAAGCGGAACAATACAGGTATGATACGAACATTCTTAATCGTAATCTTTTTTTGCCGGGCATTCTACCTGTGTGGAATACTTTGATTTTCGTATCATGGTATATGATGCAGCATTTTATGGCGGATATGAAATCAATCTTCTTAGATGGAACTTTCGAAGTTATTTTGAAGGCGGCCCACCAAAGCATTACGTCAGAGATTTTTTCCCTTTGATCGCGATATCAAGATTTTATTCTTATTATTTTTTAAAATGCGTATTCCCTTTTGTGTACGCTTTCATGACCAGCGGGAGCGTATGATGAGGTTCTTGATTTCTTATGCCGAGAATACCTCAATTTTCAGTCTACTGACATCATGACTGACTTTGAAATGGGAAATCAAAGGAGTTTGCATGACCATTTCCCTTTGCCGAGGCTACGTGGGTGTTGGTTCCACTACACACAGGTTATCGTTTTTAAATTCCATTTCAAAAGAATAGAAAATGCCAACCCCGTGAAAATTTCTTCAGGCGATTTATCGCAGAGTCGCCGCGAGCCCTGAACTTCACCGTCATTATAGGCCAGACATCAACATCCGCGATTTAATCAAAATGATGATGGCGTTGCCTTTTTTTGCCAGCTGTCCAGATTCAAGAGGGAATGGACGTAATATGGGATGGCATTGGTAGACCCTTTCGTGACCATGCGGTAAAAATTTACAGAACGTTTTCGGTCGAGCTTTATAACCATCTTTGGACAAATGTTTAATTTCTTTTAGTTGACCTGAATAGTATCAATACTTTGGGTCGCTACGTTCAAGATTATTGGACAGATACTGTGACACCTTTCGTAATTTCCGTCCACGGGGTTCGAAGGCGAAGAAACAACGATGTAGAGTCTTTCCACGCTCAGTTGAACAGGGACTTCAGGGCAAATTTTCCTTGCGTATGCATGGTTATTTCAAGTAAATACGTGAAAAACTATCAATTTCGATTCTTAAGCTAACGTTGTGTATATAAAACAAAAAATCTGAGATCAATTGAAAACAGAGCGCGTAGAGACAATGAAATACCAGAAGAGAGGAGGTCCATTCGAACAGGCCATAACGCGTCCAATCTAAATAACAAGTAAGTCGGGATAACACAAACAATGTAAATACTTTGGTAATGATAAACTTAAACCAATCCGAATTTTATAGTTGCCTAGCAATAGTAACTGATAAATGTTCAACAGTTCTTACGTCATGCAAGTCATCCAATTAATACAGGTCCTGATGTTGGAAATGGAGAACCAGAAATTGGTCTGTAATATTAACATAAATTTAACCTTTATCCATAATGGGGTCTGTTTCAGCAAGCTATAGAAATGAACTCTGTTTTTAATGTTGTTGAATCACGCCTCTGGTTCTATATTCGAATAGATTTTCAATATAATAGTTTTATGCTTATCTCAATTTTAACAATTTACAGAGAAAATACCAAATGTAAATTGAACACCATCTATTCCTGTCGCCCAGTGCATAAGAATCTTTGTCGCCGCACCCCGAAGTTCCTTTAGCCCACCAACCCCAAACCCTAGGTTTCAAAAACCCAGATATGCTCGGTTCCCAAACATTAGGTTTCAAAAACCCAGATATTCTCAGTTCCCAAACACTAGGTTTCAAAAACCCAGATATTCTCAGTTCCCGAACACTAGGTTTCGAAACCCCAGATATTCTCAGTTCCCGAACACTAGGTTTCGAAAACCCAGATATTCTCAGTTCCTAAACAATAGGTTTCGAAAACCCAGATATTCTCAGTTCCTAAACAATAGGTTTCGAAAACCCAGATATTCTCAGTTCCTAAACAATAGGTTTCGAAAACCCAGATATTCTCAGTTCCTAAACAATAGGTTTCGAAAACCCAGATATTCTCAGTTCCCAAACACTAGGTTTCGAAAACCCAGATATTCTCAGTTCCCAAACACTAGGTTTCAAAAACCCAGATATTCTGTCCCCAAACACTAAGTTTCAAAAACCCAGATATTCTCAGTCCCCAAACACTAGGTTTCAAAAACCCAGATGTTCTCAGTCCCCAAACACTAGGTTTCCAAAACCCAGATCCTCTCAGTCCCCAAACACTAGGTTTCAAAAACCCAGATCCTCTCAGTGCCCAAACACTAGGTTTCAAAAACCCAGATATTCTCAGTGCCCAAACACTAGGTTTCAAAACCCAGATATTCTCAGTTCCCAAACATTAGGTTTCAAAAACCCAGATATTCTCAGTTCCCAAACATTAGGTTTCAAAAACCCAGATATTCTCAGTTCCCAAACACTAGGTTTCAAAAACCCAGATATTCTCAGTCCCCAAACACTAGGTTTCAAAAACCCAGATCCTCTCAGTCCCCAAACACTAGGTTTCAAAAACCCAGATATTCTCAGTGCCTAAACACTAGGTTTCAAAAACCCAGATATTCTCAGTGCCCAAACACTAGGTTTCAAAAACCCAGATCCTCTCAGTGCCCAAACACTAGGTTTCAAAAACCCAGATATTCTCAGTGCCCAAACACTAGGTTTCAAAAACCCAGATATTCTCAGTGCCCAAACACTAGGTTTCAAAACCCAGATATTCTCAGTTCCCAAACATTAGGTTTCAAAAACCCAGATATTCTCAGTTCCCAAACATTAGGTTTCAAAAACCCAGATATTCTCAGTTCCCAAACACTAGGTTTCAAAAACCCAGATATTCTCAGTCCCTAAACACTAGGTTTCAAAAACCCAGATATTCTCAGTCCCCAAACACTAGGTTTCAAAAACCCAGATATTCTCAGTCCCCAAACACTAGGTTTCAAAAAAACCCAGATCCTCTCAGTCCCCAAACACTAGGTTTCAAAAACCCAGATATTCTCAGTCCCCAAACACTAGGTTTCAAAAACCCAGATATTCTCAGTGCCCAAACACTAGGTTTCAAAACCCAGATATTCTCAGTTCCCAAACATTAGGTTTCAAAAACCCAGATATTCTCAGTTCCCAAACACTAGGTTTCAAAAACCCAGATATTTTCAATCCCCAAACACTAGGTTTCAAAAACCCAGATATTCTCAGTGCCCAAACACTAGGTTTCAAAAACCCAGATATTCTCAGTGCCCAAACACTAGGTTTCAAAAACCCAGATCCTCTCAGTGCCCAAACACTAGGTTTCAAAAACCCAGATATTCTCAGTGCCCAAACACTAGGTTTCAAAAACCCAGATATTCTCAGTGCCCAAACACTAGGTTTCAAAACCCAGATATTCTCAGTTCCCAAACATTAGGTTTCAAAAACCCAGATATTCTCAGTTCCCAAACATTAGGTTTCAAAAACCCAGATATTCTCAGTTCCCAAACACTAGGTTTCAAAAACCCAGATATTCTCAGTCCCTAAACACTAGGTTTCAAAAACCCAGATATTCTCAGTCCCCAAACACTAGGTTTCAAAAACCCAGATATTCTCAGTCCCCAAACACTAGGTTTCAAAAAAACCCAGATCCTCTCAGTCCCCAAACACTAGGTTTCAAAAACCCAGATATTCTCAGTCCCCAAACACTAGGTTTCAAAAACCCAGATATTCTCAGTGCCCAAACACTAGGTTTCAAAACCCAGATATTCTCAGTTCCCAAACATTAGGTTTCAAAAACCCAGATATTCTCAGTTCCCAAACACTAGGTTTCAAAAACCCAGATATTTTCAATCCCCAAACACTAGGTTTCAAAAACCCAGATATTCTCAGTGCCCAAACACTAGGTTTCAAAAACCCAGACGTTCCCAGTTTTCAAACACTAGGTTTTAAAAACACAGATATTCCCATTTCCCAAACTCTAGGTTTCAATCCCAGGTATTTGCAACCTAAAAATGGGTCTTAACGCCCAGATATTCCCAATGAGGAACACTTGCTTCAAATCCCATATATTTCCTTTTTTCAAAACCGATTTCGAGTCAAAGATATTTCTATTATTTCCAATTCAAGATATATCTAAGCTAGATTAAACAGCTATTTATTTGCAATATTTAAAACTATTCCAATCCTTATATCTGAAACATGTCTACTCAGAAAAACATTGCATTGAAACGAAGATTTCAAATCGCAATTAATATTTTTCAAACAAATTGGAAGGGAGAAGTTACGACTGGCGTGGCTTACAAAGCCAAACCTTAACCAACTACGATATCGAAATATTTAAAAAATATTAAGCATTAATGCCATAAATCCTTACGAAAAAACTTTCCTTGTTTCGTTCTACAGTAGTCAATGTGTTTACACATAATTTTGAGATATTTAATCTTTCATCGACAACTTCGGGCAACAAAGTTTTCTCTGTTCTAACTAAGAAAGCCGTATTTACGTTCCGAGAGCGCATTAAGGCTTCTCAGAGAAGTCCGCACTTCTCTCGGAACTTCATACTTTTACTTTAATTGAATTTGATCAACTTAACGTCACTTTATTACAATATAACCTTATTTCAACCCATGTTAAGCGGCACGGTGACTATGGAGTACCATCCAGCCCCGCGGTCCTCCAAGAAATGAAAATGAAGAACTTACTGCTGAGTAACGTAGAGACTAGCGAGAGAGAGGCGAGAATCGGGGAAAGGCGATTTCGTCAGCGTGCTTGCTAAAGCAGGGGCATTATAGAAGGGATAAGAAACATTACCCAGAGAAGCATAACACTTTTCGAGCCTTAAGGATTATAGACCTTTTCACACTTATGGCCGCGCATGAGCAGTTGCAAGTTTGTTGCCATGAGTTTTACACTTCTATGGAGTTAACGTGTAAAATAAACTACGATGGACGTGTTTTAGAACGTTTTGTAATTTAATATTAAAATAAAATGCCTAGTATTTAAACCGAGAGAGTAAAATTAAAACCATGTTAAGAAACAGACAGTTTTTAAGTTCTAATGGAAACGGTGCAATGACAATAGTTGGCTAAAACTCACTAAGCCTCGGCGACCGTATTGGATCGACGCTTCATCGGCAGACATCGCCGATGCCGTGCCCGAAAGCGCCGCGTATAACACGCTCGTAAGCCTTGGCGCCCAATTTGGTCTGTAGAATATTATAAACTACCCCAATTTTACGTCTATCAATTGAATTCGATAAAATTTCACCTAGGAAGTTCAATTTATACTTTAACAATAACAACCATTAATACAACACTGTTTTATAAAAATAAACTCAAATGCCTAACTAGTAAGGTAAAAGCAATGGTTTCATAAATACGACTGGCAACAAACATTCTTTCTGCGCATGCTCACCTCTCGAGAATTTTACCCCCTTTTCACCCTCGCTCTAAGTGTGAAAAGGTCTATGGTTTTGTATAAATTTCTAATTGCTACTGACATATTTTAGCAGTTTTCGACCATATCATGGGGCGCCGTTCGCGGCATATTTCGTAAATAAAGTTTTTTTAAGTAATTCTATAAGGTTTTCATATAATTCTAAAAAATGAAAGGTGTTCATATAATTCTAAAAAATGAAAGGTGTTCATATAATTCTAAAAAATGAAAGGTGTTCATATAATTCTAAAAAATGAAAGGTGTTCATATAATTCTAAAAAATGAAAGGTGTTCATATAATTCTAAAAAATGAAAGGTGTTCATATAATTCTAAAGGTTTTCATATAATTCTAAAAAATGAAAGGTGTTCATATAATTCTAAAAAATGAAAGGTGTTCATATAATTCTAAAGGTTTTCATATAATTCTAAAGGTTTTCATATAATTCTAAAGGTTTTCATATAATTCTTATAGGTTTTCATACAATTTTAAAAGGTTTTCATATAATTCTAAAAGGTTTTCAATTGGCAAGAACGATAACAGTTCAGTCATCCAAAGATACTACTATCTCAAAGTAGGTAAAGGTCGTGACAATTACACAACTGAATTTAAAAGACACGTCTTCAGATTAAAAGACTCGGAAGATCGCCCCGCAGTGTACCTCGTTCACTATTTGGGAAACCAAAGCCTAGGTCAAAGATCAACTCCCGAAAACATCCCTCAAGAAACTGTTAAAAGAAAAGGTCCTATCAAAAATGACCAACAACATCTTTCTGTTGCAAACGAAGATCTTTTGCTCAGAAACGAGGAAGAGTTATTTGTCAAAGATAACACGGAGTTACCTGTCGATAATCGGTCAGAGACACGTTTTCCTCAAGATTTAGAAAGCAATGATAAAAGGCAAAATATTGAAGACATTCCAGACGAATGCAGTTTATCTAAACCCTGGATTAGTCAAGATTCTCTCTGTTCATGGATGTCCTTGAGATCTACCGTTTTTGGAACCACAATAAAACAAATTAAGATAGACCGTGAACTAGGTGTTATAATTGCAAACCCCCAAGGAATTGAGTTGGCAAAACGACTTTTAAAGAGAAAAACGTTTGTCAGTTTGCAATGCATTTAGTGCAGTACATCTATGAACTTAGGGGGTTTCTATGTCACCACCTTTTCAATGCGAAATACAGAGTTAGAAAGCGATCCGTGTTTTGACTTTTGCTACGTTCCTCACGAAAACATATATCCCGAGAACACGTTGAGAAACGTCTGGGAAGATTATTTGTGCAAAGAGTTAACAATTGTTTCAATGTGGCGTTGTCGAAGCTGATATTCATATTCTCATGGAGTACAGCAATAAGTAGTTTTAAGAGTCAATCTAAAACAATTTGACCCAAAATAATTTGTTGTTTTGTCCAACGCAAATTAGGGATGACATCCGCAACTTTTTGACACAAAATGATGTGTTTAACTCCTCGCTAATTGAAGAACAAATATGCGAATTTATCGAATGCGAAACGGTGCAGCATTTTGACAAGCTGTACGAAACATTTTCTTTGGATTGGCCATTAGAATTTCAGGTATTTGCTGAGTCAATCTTGAAGAATGATTTAAAAAAATCATGGAATCGCCGCCCATTTTAAGAAATTTGGAGCTTTTCAAGACAAAATTCCAAACGTGGGAGAAGATTCCGAAGCCTTCTCGGCAACTTTGAAATTGTTGCTCGAAGACATTGGGAAACTCGCGGACGACCAAACTGCGCTGATTTTAATCATGAAACAGCTTTTGACTTTGGTGGAATTTAACAAAGTTTACCAAATCGAAGAGCCTCGCGTACATTCTTTAAAACCCAAAGTAAACCGAAACCGCTGGACCTTGCAGTGCGAGTCAAATTTGGATCTATCGGGTGCATACGTCTACCCCGAAAATACAGAGAAGCATTCTGGAGAAGGGCGTTACGCGATTGGTCGGCAGTCCTTGTTTAAAATTATCCTTAAAATCTGAACCTATTGTGAATTTTTAAATCATTCGGAAGTATTTCCTGAATGTTTCACTATGCAGGCTAGTCTTATAATTAGTAGAAGAATCGATAAAAATCAAGAGTAGAAGTTGAGTTAGGCGTGAAATATGAATCACCCATAGGTTGTTAAAGCAAGGCAATAAATTTTAAAACAGGGAACAAACTAAAAGGGCACTGACCCACACGAAAAGGAACTCTGACACGATATAACCGTTTCATTAGGACTAAAATTACCTTTAATTGAGCTTAAAGAAATAAACCAAAGCACCTGCTGTTGGGTCAAATTAGGTATCGAATTGTGACCGTGCATAAAGTAAAAGCAGACCAAGAAACAGTTTCTCAAATATACAGGGTGTTTCTGAAATGTCTATCAAAAATAAAGGGGGATGTTCTGTGGACGATTTGGAGTCTAAAATGTTCTGTGAAATTTGGCCGTCCAGGGCACCATTTTCAAGTTACGTTTTCAGTGTTTTACGGATAGCCCCTTAGAATTAAAGGGTATGAGAAGCTTCGTTTGAAAAACCTCTGATTTATATAGCAAAAGATAGAATTAATTTCTGTGAATTCAAAAATATCAAGCTTTTAATTCTCCGATTTCTAGTTATTTGGCAATATGCATTTGAAAATGCTTCATATGAGATTATTTAAAATCCACTTTTTAAAGTTTTTAAGAAAGGCTACAACGTTTTCTTGTTTTTGACATCACAAACGCGAGATGATGCCACTCTCTCGCGCGTATAGGTTTCCCGCGCTTTTTTCCTCAACGTCATAGTGATGTCATAAACCAACCGAACAAGCTGACAAGACAAAATTGTTGGTATATCAAAACTGAGTTTTTGTGATTTTTCAATGGATTTTATAAATAGAAACTTTGGTTCAATTATATTAAAAACTTTATATTTTGAAAGTAGAGACTTGAAAGTGTAATATAATACCACTTTCGTGCTAAAATATGATACGAAATTGTAAATTCCCATACCCTTTAAAATGAGAAACGCAAAGACAATGCTATTTTAATTAAGGGATCATCCGTAAAACACTCCAATCATAAGTCGAAAACGGTAGCCCTTAGGACAAAACGTCATAGAACATTTTTCCACTCAATATCGTCCATAGAACATCACCCTTAATTTTTGATAGACATTTCAGAAACACCCTGTATACAAGATAGAGGATAGAGACGTTAATTTAAAACTATTGAAGTTACTATCCATAGATTTCACCCCAGTGTTGCCAGGCCGTTTGTAAGTCTAATTACTGTAGAGAGAAAGCCTAGCAGATCAGTTTGAATGAGTACTTGACTAAACTTCAAATTCAAAGGGCAGGCCTGACAACACTGTAGTGAAGTTGCAGCTAAGTGTTCATTAATTTTCTGTGACTCTTTTAGTTAAAATTATGTTTTACTCACAAACCTCTGTAATAGACGAAATAGTTGGCCAAATAAACCAGACGTTAGCGTTGGAAACTAGGGGTCCCGCGTTCAACCTTGAAGACCTTGGGACTGGGGAATCGCAGTTTTTTTAGGCCTGAGTCACACCCATTTCCCAACCGCCGAGCTCATCGGGTGTTGCCAAACCATTTTAAAATGAAGACATAAGAGGTTTCAGTTTAAAATTTTAAAACCAGAAAAAGAAAAAATCCTCTTTCACGCGTCTTACATCGGATGCTGACGTCAATGATTGAAAAAAAAATCAACTGTCCGTCGACCTTTTTACTCGTACGGGGGAGAATCCCCCCTCGCACGAAGTATTGGTCCCGGTTTTCAAGGTCTCTCTAGCAATAGCTTTGTCAATACAAGGCGACAGGAATACCGTGTGTTTGGGGCTTTTCATCCCCATCACTCGGATTTCGAGTTTTTTAAGTAAACACTTATTTGGTGACTCCACCAGAACGAACTCAAGTTGAAGACACAAAAAAGGATAAATAGACGCCTCCTCCCAAGCCCGCGATGGTGCAAGAGGATAAAGACTCCGGCTCTGAGGCGCGCGCGGTTGTTTGGGCATGGTGCTAGTAGCTAGAGGATAACTTTCCTTCTAAAGAGTTACGCTGTCTGCTACGTGTTCTACTGTTAAGTTAATATTTATTTCCCTCAAAACTGAAGGTATGGCGTCTAGTAAAGAAATTTTCACCTCATGCTTGCTTTTTTAGCCCCTATTTTTTCACTTTCTTACATATCCCGCACGAGTGTCCTTTCTGCTGGGGCAGCTTGTTACAGACCCTTTATTACATTTATTAAGGAAACTTATTATCACACCAATAGAATTACTCCATCACAAATGGCTTTGGTAGCGTGAAGTAAGGGTAAAAATTAAAACCAAAGGAATAGGGAGATCTCATTGCAGTAACCAAGGGGAGAGACAGAATGTAACCGTCATCTTGGCCTATACAGGGTGTAAATACCAATTAAGCTAGATCTATAGATACGTTTCCTAGCCACTTTGATTTTTTCTTTGTATATAAATAACGTGTCGGAAAATGCTCTTCTAGCATCTGTAAATCTTGTATCATTAACCCTGCACCACACCCAGCTCGTAAAGTTACGATATACTAAAGTTATTACTTCTGCTAGTGCGCTTTTTGTAATCAAGTTAGCAACGACGGGTAGCTTACCTAGTAATAATTAAACGAATTATTAATATTATTTATATATTTCTAAATACACTAGATGGTAAAGTGTGTTGAGAGCTATGAGTAAACTGTGTATCCGCTACGAAAGGGTCAACATTGTAATTGAGAATGGTCTGCGCCCCGGAAGGGGGGGGTCTATCACTAAGGTGAGAGAGAGGGTTATGACGATCCCATAATAATACAGTTATTTACTTCATATAGGATGTAAATAATTGTATTATTTTTATGACTGTGACGTAGCAACGCGTGCTCAGGACCGGGCGCAATATCCGTCAATCAAAACTTGTCATACATAATTATTAGTTTAGCTCCTCCCTCACCTATACCTTGAAAACACGGCTGCACGATAATTACTATATTAGTTTAGAATTGCTGGCCTGATATAATCAGAATCAGTGTATAATTCTCTCGCTAAGGGTTCAATGATTTTTCGAGATTCAAATGAGGTTATTACTACCAGAACATTCGTTTCCCTTTAATTATCAATGAGATGATTATTTTAAAAATTGTTACGCAATAACAGTTTAACAAATAAGCCCTCTGTTTTAGCCTATCATAAATTTAATAATTTCCAGCTCTGACCGACGTGGAGGTAACAGAATGGGTCTTCAGAGCCAAATAAATTGTTGTTCGTTAACTTCCTATAAACAATTATGGCAGGAATAATTTAAATAATTAAAGACAATGTTTAGATTGTTTAATTTAAATATTGACATTTTGTTATGTAGATCTCCATGTGAAATAGAAATCTTGCATATTACTATACCAAAACTTGCGCTTGCATCAGTCGGGGTACCGCTCTTGTTTGGTGTATACGCAAACTTTATTTGCAAGTTTTCCCCCGCATTTCTCTTTCAATTTTAAAGAGAGTATTAAACTCTATATATGCGTGGTTAACTTCATTGTTGAACCAATAAGTGTTAACAAGTGGCGTCACGTGCGGTTTGGATCCCCAAATTATGAAAGGTACACTACGTATAAGGACATTTTTGGTTTGTTAAAATTTAAATTGAGTTTCATTCAATATTATTCAAAATTGTACTATTGTTTATTTGCGTTACTGATATGCATAACGTAACCTAATTCCTAAACACGCCCCATGCGTTTCTTGAACCTGTGTATCAAATGATAAATCGATTGCCGACCTTTTAAGCTGTCGGGTGGAGGTTTCCAAGACATTTGAGGCACTTCTTTTAAGTATTGTACACGAATGAAAAAACGAATATTCCACAGTCGTAAGCGTTTTCTTGTTTTGGAAGGGATTCTTCAACGTACTGGATTTCAACCTTAAGATCCGTTTCAAATTGCCAAAATGATATCAATTTCAATTTTTTTACATGAGGCTCGATAACCTCTTGAGTCGTGCTTGACGGATCAAATATACAAATAATGCCATTTTTCCGAATTATTGCTGGGAGCCAATGATCTGAGTGGTTCATGGTTCTTGGAAGGATCATTAGGATGTCTCTTTCATAAAAATCGGTTTGATTACGCATAATGTGTATACAAACTTGATTTTCGGTTTCCTTCTGACTCATTAAACGATAAATACATATTGGTATCCACAAAAAATCCCCTTTTCTTCCGAATAAATCCAAGAGCTCTTTGCCTGTTTGGTTATCGGGTACGAGATGTTAAAGAATTTCTCAAACAACAAAATGTTTATACTCTACACAGACCAGCTAGAATTAATTATTTGAGACCGCGAGTTATTTCATTTGGTATTGATCAAATTTGGGGTTTGAATTTAATTGATATGCAAAGCTTAAAAAGGTATAATAAAGGGGTCAGATATATTTTAGCTAGCGTGGATTATTTTTCAAAATGGGGTTCGCTAGTTCCGATTAAAAATAAGAGGGTGGAGACGGTGATTCAAGCTTTTAAACATATCCTATTAAAAAGCAATCGACACAAACCTAAATTAGTTACTAGCGATAGAGTTTCGGAATTCGGTCCTCGTTTCCAGATATATTTAAAAAGTAAGGGTATAAAATATTATACAACGTTTTCGGAAATGAAATCGTCCATATGTGAAAGGTGAGACTTTTTATTAACATTTTTATGGCCCTCGGGAGAATCTCCCTATTTAGTTAATTGCTATTGAGGGTTACATAAATGGCGTCCGAACAGGGACTCGACTAGAAATGACTAGGCCTTAAGCCTTGGTCAGTCCCGTAGAAAAATTGTTTATCATTGTCGGTATATCCGCCCCCCACGTGGAGTTAAGCCTTGCCTTCCACGTTGGTTAATAATTAAAGATAATGAAATTAATCTTAATTAATCATAATTAATTTAAATACTAAATTAGAAATAGATTTATCTTTATAACGAATGTATTGAATTAAGATAACTTACTTATTTATTTTGTATAAACTTTATTTATTTTGTATAAACTTAACTTTTTTAACTATTTTGACTATTGTAAAACTTAACTTAATTAAATAAATAATGGCCTACTCGGACAATAAAACATGGAGGTCGCCTCGAACATCTGAGGATGAGGAGGATGATTCTACTTTAAATAAAGGGGAAGATAATTCGAAGGAAGATCTGTTTGCCTCTGCGGGGGACGATGGCGACACGCTAGCAACGCCAGAAATAGATGATCCTTTGGAGAATTTTAACCGGATTCTTCGCATTGAAGAAGAGAAGGATGAAGAGGATTCTGATACAAGAAAGAGGACGGCCGCCTCTTCAGTATCGGGATTTTCTCCCTATCTAGTGCTCTAAACTAGGCCTGTGCGAGTACTCGATCAAAGGCGAGTACTCGATCGAGCCTCGAGTCGAGTACTCGACTCGAGACTTGAAAATCAAAATTTTAGGACTTGAGAACAGTTTCGAGTCCTCAAAAATCATCACTACTGGACTCGAGGAGGACTCGAACCGAGGTTTAACACCATATCAAGTCCAAAAATATTTATCATGGATAAAGAATTTATTTTTCTTTCGTCTCTTGTCAGCACGCACAAATCTACGTTACATAGTGGCCTAGCTTTCCCGTGCTAACAACCGAAGCTGCATCAAAGTATATATCGAATAGATAGGGAGTTGCCAACCCTCTAGCGCGAAAACAAATTTCCTCACACTCATCCTTTATCCATGTATTTAACCTGAACTCGGTGACCCGGAATTTTAAGTAAAGCGCGGTATCTAGTGGGGTTTTACCGATTTAGATTTTAGAGAAGACAGTTGATAGGACAAAAATTTGACGTCAGCTAGAACAAACCAAAACCAAAGCTAAAATTATGTTTATTGACGTTTGTTACTTTTTATATCCAAGCTGTGATATTTGAACAAATGAAGAGTAAAAAATTAAAGATAAAAATATTTAGCCTTGATTTTGACATAAAATAATTTATTAAGACTCGACTGGGACTTGATATAATTTATCAGGACTCGACACTGGGCTTGAGACGTAGTTTTGAAGCTGACTTTAGGACTCGAGGACTCGATACCAGTTAAAAGACTCGACTCGAGATTCTATAAGAGATTTTTTAGGACTCGAGACTCGACTCGAAGCCCAAAAAACTGGACTCGCACAGGCCTACTCTAAACCGAGCACAGTTATCTGATTTGTGATCCGAACAGATCAAATATGTTTGCTTGACTTCAGCTATCAGTTAAACAGTTGAGGACCGTTTTCTGTTCAGATCAGATGTCTTTTTCAGATACACATTCAGATCAAATCATATCTGAGATAAAAACGAGATTGTAGACTTTTGAAACAGATATCTGTGGCTTCGGTCGTAGTTTCGGATTAATACCTTTTAAAAATATATACGTTTCAAATGTATTCATAACGCATATACTAAAAAAATCCAGGCAATTTTATGTTTGTTGTAGGCTGGATGTCGAGGGAAACAGTTCAGTTTATTTTCCCAAACAATTGACTTGGTAGTTGGTACTAGTAGAGATGTGGGTCAGTAATTTACCGTCCGTAAACTACCGGTGGTAATTTACCAAATTTCCGTAATTTTATGATGGTAAGAATTATCAAACATTTTTGAAATTTTTGTGTTCTGGGAGTGAAACCAAGTGTACTTTTCTTCCTGAGACTAAAACAATGTCCTTTCTTACTTCGGAGTCCCGTTTTCCTCTATACCCCCTTCGTTCATGCGGCTATTCTAGCTTAAAATAGTGGTTCACACATCCTCATATTGTTAGTCACTGAAGTGGTGTTTACTTGAAAGCCGGACCAAGTAGTCACACGCACATGCTAGTGCTCTTTTACTTGGATCAAGGGCTCATTACGCGTTAAAAGTTCATTTTATATTTAAATGAACAACTATTACTGTATTTACTTCCAAATGGAGTCGCCAGGCGCCAGCCAGCTCTAAAAATCGTTAGTTAAAGATCGGATTAGAAAGGCCACGGCTGTCGACTTGAAAACAAAAGCCGCAAAATCATGTAAAGAACCTTATATAGTGCTCAAAACTCAACGTTGTTTAAATTCAATTTACTGTAAGCACGTAAAATTTATATTACCAAATTTGGTGATGAACTGTAATTTTGGTTTTCGCAAAATTTGAATCAGTAATTTACTGCTTAAATTACCGTTTTTAAAGGGTATGAGAAGCTTCGTTTGAAAAACCTCTGAGTTATATAGCAAAAGATAGAATTATTTACTGTGAATTCAAAAATATCAAGCTTTTAATTCTCCGTTTCTAGTTATTTGGCAATATGCATTTGAAAATGCTTCATATGAAATTAATTAAAATCCACTTTTTATTTAAAAGTTTTTAAGAAAGGCTACAACGTTTCCCTGTTGTTTGACGTCACGCACTCGAGATGGTGCCACTCTCTCCGCTATCAAAGAATGGACAGAGCTCGAGACGCGTATAGCTCGCGTTCGCGCGTATATGTTTCCCGCGCTTTTTTCCTCAACGTCATAGTGATGTCATAAACCAACCGAAGAAGCTGACAAGACAAAATGATTTATATATCGAAACTGAGTTTTCGTGATTTTCCAATGGATTTTAAAAATAGAAACTTTGGTTCAATTATATTAAAAACTTTATATTTTGAAAGTAGAGACTTGAAAGTGTAATATAATACCATTTTCGTGCTAAAATATGATATGAAATTGTAAATTCCCATACCCTTTAAAATATGCGTTAATTTACATCACTAGGTACGAGGTAAGACTTGTCCCTAGAAGCGGGCAATTATTTGTGTGGTACCAATTTATTCAAAATCACAACACTGCTTGCGATTGTAATTTATTCCCCCTATTTAATAAAGATAGAAAGAACTAATCGCGCGAAAGGGGGGGGGGCTATGATTTATCAAAACACAGTGACTAGTCTTGACCAGGGATCCGTGTAATTTTATTAGCAGGAATGAAGAACGGTTAGTATTTACATCAGTGCGACTCATAGCCCAGTATAGATCCAATCCCTTCAATTCGTAACGAAAATTTTAAATTATTTAACAGGCACACTTAAACTACATTTTGATGACGTTGCTGACGGTGACGGCTAAAAATACATCGTTGCTTTTTACCTCCGTCGCAATGACCAGCGTCTTCTTTCATGCCCCTCATCTCGAGGAAGGGTGTCGTGGACTTTGACGCACGCAAAAAGTACCCTGTTCTCTATTCCCGCTTCTAATATTACATGAATCTCTGTATCTGTCTTGACTAAATAATTGAAGTTTTTCATGTGTACTGGAATGGTTGTACATATAATCAGTATATAAAGTTAAACACGGATATCTGTAAAATTATAAAGATATCTGAACAGATATAAGATAAGAAATCGTTCAGATAGCGCTAGGTCGGATGAAAATTATCACCTTATCGGATCAGGTTTAATAACTGAAAGTAAATACGACGTTCAATGAACTGTTGACGATTTTGCGGGAAAAGTTATCGCAATCAGATGCCATAAAAGAAGAAACAGTTCATAATTTTAAGCACTATCCCTATCAACTATTCCCTCATAAGAGCATTCCTGCTCCCCAGGGAAGTTCAACTCCCTCAAATTTCCCTCCTCAAACTGGGATTGATTCCCTTGTTCCTCCCAAATCTGCGTCAAAAAACGTTAGGCCTAAAGTTAGTTTTGCTAACACCTTACCTTCTCCTACAGAGTTAAAACAACCGGAACTCAAATGTCTAGTGCTGGGCGGATCCGATTACTTGGAAATATCCGATTACCGATTACGATTACTAAGTAAAGTAATCGATTACCGATTACTTTTAACGATAACTCTCAAGTTTAAAGCGACACCTATATTTGAAATTAACGTCACCCGTATAATGCTAGAGACATTATTTAAATGCATGTTAAATGTATACAAAAAACAATTTTAGGTGCTGGTTCTGCTCAAAAAAATTCATAACAACATGAATTTATATTTTTAAACTTCCAACTTCCAAGATCATTTTTAAATTCAAGTTTTGACGAAACGATTTAACGGAATAGAAAATGTTTTTAAGGTGTAGTTCCAATATAATTTGGCGGCCCTCTAGTCTGAAAGATATCCCGTCTCCCCCACCTCCCAGAATGCGGGATCCGAGTCCGACTGCGATTGCTTAAAAGATTCGAAACATTTCCGAAATGTGTTCGATAAAGATCCGAGTTCGGAACTTCGGATCCAAACTAGGAGTTGGAGTTAGATCCGAAAAAAAGTAATCGTTGAAAGTAATCGTCAGGGACTCATAGAGATCCGAATACCGAATCCTGGCGACTACTTTAAGAAGTATCCGATTACTCGATTACTAGTAATCGGATCCGCCCAGCAGTACAAATGTCTCCGTCTCGACAAGTCCCTCAATTTGGACCAGACACTACTGACGAGGAATTAAGATCCTTTATATTACCTTTACTCCAAACCTTGGCAGATAATTCTACCACACAGGCTAATGCCGTAGCCCAAAATGTAGCAATAAATAAAGCTATAGCTACTAGTTTGGATAAATTAGTTAGGGATCTACCCTCATTAATAAATAGAAGTACTATTCCGCAGACGGAAAAGTCCCTATTGAACCGCCGGAAAGGTTAGCGTTTATGGGATCTTCTAGCGATAATGCCTCAGAGTTTTTAGCTGCTTTTGAGGAATATGCAAAATTTCACAAGCTATCGAATGAAGATAGGTTAGCGGCATTGCCTCTCCTTTTACGAGGGCATGCTTTGTATTGGTACAGGGATTTAATACGTCAGTACGACGATATTTGTAATTCAAACCCTGCCCATCCTCATTTAGCTTGGAAAACATTTAAAAGTCACTTTAAGGCTCAGTTTAGAGACTCTGAAGCTGATTCTAAACTTAAAATAGAGATTTCCCATTGGAGTCAAAAATATAAGGAATCCGTAGAGGATTTCTTCGGGGATGTTATGAAGTTAAATTTAGGGATGACCCATCCTCTTTCCGAAAAGGAGTTAGTTCCTATTATTAAAAGTAATTTAAAAGATGAACTTAGAACTCCTCTCCTATTTTTGCAATTTACTACAATGGAACAATTAAGGAATCCCTGTAAAACAATTGAGAAGGATATCGAAGTTAGGAAAAAGAATGCTGAAAAAAGGGAAAAGAGGAAATCACCCCCTAAACCTAAGGCTACAGCAAAGGCTGAGTACCCTTGCCCAGCAAACTGGGGCTCCGCCCATAGTCATTGTTCCCCCGGGCATTGTCAAAGCCCTTGTAATCCCCTACTTCTCCTTCACATCCTAAATGGGAATATCCCTTGAAACCTTTAGACACTAGATCAAAAGCTAGAGCTCAAAACACTTCAAATAGCCAAAGATCCTATTATAGATATAATAATCAGAGATCAAAATCTCCTGGTCGTCAATTAGCCTTGTCCTACCAATCTACACGTACTATCACGTGTTTCAATTGCCAAAAACCAGGTCATCTAGCACCCGACTGTCCGGATAAAAAGTTTAGTAAGTCGGGGGAAGCCCAGAAGGGAGAGGTCCCTCGTGGTCCCTCTCCCGGTGCCCAATAAATTCCCCTACCAAGAAGCGTGTCGCGTTCCCCCTGAGGATTGAATCCGTCAGGAAAGGTTCAGTTTATAAAAAAGTTACCATTCCCGTTACTTTTGAACGCGCGACAGTTCACGCTAAGTTAGATAGTGGGGCCGATGCCTCTTTTGTCAGTTTAGATCAGTGACAAAAGATTTGTAAATATAGAAACTCTTCAGAATTACCTGAAGATGAACAATTAGATTGTGTAGTTTGGGGCGACGGCCGATATACTTTTACAAAAGGCTCTCACGAACTAGAGTTTACTCTTAAGTCAAACGAAAGTGAGAAACAATTTAAATTTATATTCTACATAGTTCCTTCCCTCAATAGTGACTTTATATTGGGACAAGATTTCCTTGAAGAACATAGGGTCAAGTTAGATTTCGAATCGTCACAATGTTTAGTGGGTAACCTAAAGATCCCTTTTTCAATTCCATCTGAAAAGGATCCAATAGATAAGGAGATTGTGAATAGTATTAGGGGCGCAGTTTCAACAACCCCTATCTCTGATGAACAACGTCATCAATTAGAATCCCTTTTATTGAAATTTCCTGAGTTGTTTTCGGATAGAGTAGAAAGAACAGTACTAGTCTTCCATGAGATTCATACGGGAAATAGTCCGCCCATAAAATCTCAGCCTTATCGTGTTAATGACCAGAAAAAGAAAATAATAGAACAACATGTCAGGGAAATGTTAGATGACGGAATAATCAGACCCTCTGTATCTCCTTGGGCTTCGCCCGTAGTTTTAGTTGATCAAACAAAATGGGGTAAACCCTATAGGTTTTGTATTGATTACAGAAAAACTAAACAGTGTTACGATCAAGGACCCTTATCCTTTGCCTAATATAGAGGATATGCTAGCTCGAGTAGGAAGACCGAAATACATTACAACACTTGACCTTAAATCAGGGTATTGACAAGTGGAAATGCACCCTAAGAGCAGACCTAAAACTGCTTTTGTGACTCATATGGGAAAGTACGACTTCAATGTACTCCCTTTTGGGCTTTGTAACGCCCCTAGCTCTTTCCAGCGTTTAATTGACGAGATTTTTAGAGACGCAGATTACTTCCAATTAATTGACTATTTAGATGATTTAATCTCGCTTAGCGAAGATTGGGATCAACACTTAACGTGTTTAGAATACGTCTTAAATAGATTAAAGGAAGCGGGTCTCACCCTTCAGTTGAAAAAATGACGGTTCGCTCAGAAAGAAGCTACTATTTTCGGTCACATAGTAAATGAAAAAGGAGTGCATATAGATCCTTCAAAAATAGAAGCCATTCAGAAATTCCCTCCTCCTAAAAATGTTAAGGAAGTCCAGAGATTTTTAGGGATTGCAGGTTGGCATAATAGGTTTATTAGTCACTACTCCCACATAGTAGCCCCTATTAATAAACTTAAAAGGAAGGATCAGAAATTTATTTGGGATACCGAACAGCAACAGGCGTTCGAATAGATTAAGGAAGAAATTTGTAAGGCTCATCCCTTAGCTTCCTTTAGAAGGGATTCCCCGTGTATTTTAACTATAGATGCAAGTGATGCAGGGTTGGGTGCCCTTCTTTCCCAAATACAAGATAATATAAAAGTTCTTATAGCCTATGCTAGTACAGGACTTAAAGACGCGGAAGAAAGGTACTCCACTAGCGAGAAAGAGTGTTTAGCCATTTGTTGGGCAGTTAAAAAGTTTAGGCCCTTTCTAGAAGGTCGTAAATTCACTGTCCTTACTGACCATCAGGCTCAACAGTGGTTATTTAATATCAGGGAACCCAACTCTCGACTAGTTAAATGGGCTATGTACCTTCAAACATTTTATTTTACTATTAAGCTTAAAAAAGGAGTAGAAAACGTAGTAGCTGGCGCTTTGTCGAGGGCCCCGATAAACGTCTTAGGCATAAACCTTAGCTCCTCTACTTCTAATTCTACTAGTAACCAGGATCCAACTAGTAGTAGTACAAGTCAAAATTCTACCGGTAGTAGTAGTTCAACAACATCCTCTGGCGATTCTGTTGCAGGTCAGATACGTCCTCCAGGTCCTAGAACCTTATATTCTGTATTTACATTAGAAGATGTCATAGGCGTAGAGTTCTATAGGCCCGTGGGGCCCGAGCTCCCCCCCCCAAAAATTTTAGAAGTGGCCACAGGCCCCTCCAAAAATGTTTCATCCGTAATACCGAAATCATGAAGATAGTGACCTCATAAAAATAATTTTTGCGTTTAACTGACTGTAAAAAACCATTAAAACCACTACAGAGCAGTGTTTTCCGAACAGAATAGTTTTATTTTGTTCTGTAAAATGTAAACAAAACGACCCAAGGGCTGGGCCATAATAGTAGCCACATCGTTATCTATTTAATTATTCTTACTTCAATAAATTTACTTCTGTTATTTTTGTAATAGTGCGACATAAACAGAAATCTTGAAATTTCTTTATGTTATAATTGTGATAACCCGGTTCCGAAAAGCTTTTGCTTGTAAATTTCCCCACGATTTCTTTGAATGTTGAAATAGGCGAGTGGCATTGAAAGCGTGAAATACTTGTCGACGGGTGAAAGAAATTTTAAAGGGAGTTTTAAACCTTCCATTTTAAGGCTATATCATAATTCCCTCTCTCTCTCTCTCTCGCTTGAAACATAGAGCAAATGTGAAACAAACAATGCTTAACCTAATAATGCTTAGATGTACATCATACGATATTACTGAAAAAGGAGTTTCTAAGAGATTTTTTTCCTTTTCGTTGAAAAAGTGAGTTGACCGGTCAAGGCAGCAGCGGCTGGCAGCCCATCCTATTCAGATTGTCTGGTTATCATGGTTTTCACGTCAATTAAATTTAGATACTACAACAATTTCGTTGACGTTGACACAAATAATGGAAGGAATGAGGGATGGGATTGAAAAGTGCAACTGGTCTTCTGAAAATAACCCGTTTTTATCATGCTCTAGTCTAGTATAGTCAGAAGCCGATTAGGCTTTACACATGAAGTACGTAACATGTGTCATTGTACCTGGAGGAGCTACACGATATTCTCTAAGCTCCTGGGAAAGACCCCCCCTTATGCGGAGGAACATAATTCGGTAAGGCGGCTCCTTCGAATCCTTGCGATCCATCCGCTTTAAGAACCGATTTACCAGGTACGTAAATTAGGGATCTACTTTAAAAACTGAATATTCTTTAGTTAAAACTATATACACAATACCAAAGATTAATTGGGAGTAAGGCACGAAGACTCTGTTTTTTACGAGGATTTTTTTCTGTTCTCGCGGCTACGGCGAGCCCAGCCGCTGGCGGCTCCGGAATCGGGATAACGCCGATACCTAGCCGAGGCTTAGTGTAGTTTTCGAGTCTACTATTATTCGCAGAGCTATTTTTCTGTTGAAATTAAAAAAATTCCTATAATATTTAGTTGAAGACTTATTAAATGACTCGAAAATTTTCGAAACTTGAGCTTTAAAACGTTTAATATAATATAACGACTAACGAACGATCGCAAATTTGCCTTTCGAGCTTCCCGGATATGTCGCCGGCGAGGTCCCATGCAAGAAAATAGTAATAGCCGTCGCTGATTGGTCAGGCGTTAAAGAGGCTATCTACGGTTAGGGGACTTATGATTGGTTAAAAGTTTTTTTGTTCGTCTGTTTAGTTTTTATGTCATGAAATCTATGGCCAAAGCTATGGAAAAGTGGGACTTACGTACTTTATGTGTAAAGCATAATCCGCTTTTGGAATAATGCGACAAATGTAAGGCCAGGGATACTAGATGCTTTAAGAGGGATTCGAAGGGAGACGGAAATTGCGACAGAGTTATCGGCGTGTCATGCGCAGTACAGTCTACCGGACTTCTAGATTTTAGTGCAATTCAAAGCCAAAATAAGGATGATGGCGGGAGGATGCGAAATCTGAGAGAAATAGGCGCGCTGTGGACGGCTTAGGTCCGGTGGGACGCAAAATATGGGGGAATACTCGGAATAGGAATTAAATTTGTCCTTCATAGGGAAAAACCAGACGGCGTGAGTTATAGATCCCCGTTAAAAAAAACCTCTGTCGCAGTCTCGTCTGAACGTACGTGAAAAGGCTCTAGCTGATCATCTTACTTAAAAAATCTAGTATCCCTGGTAAGGCGCGGCACTGGCCAACTCCATAGAGTAGATAAACAATTTTCAAAATGTTTTTCGAGGCACAAGTATAATTTAGTCTTAAGGGTTAAGTCGCTCTCATGGTTTCCTAAGTTGGTGATTTTCCCGAGTTTTGAAAGTGGTCTCGAAATTTTTGTAAGGATTTTTACATTCGCATTGTAATGCGCAAATACGGATAAATTTGTTTTAAAACGGCCTAGATTATCTTACATCCATAGTACATGAATATACTTAATAAATATACTATCCAATGTAGTATATTTAAATTTATTACTTAATATTCGTTAGGTATTTATATACATCATATGCATGCATCATGAATGATGCTCTCTATGTATTGGTCCAGGCCGGTTGGGCCGGGCCCCACCAAACATTTACGAAACTCTACGCCTATGGAAGATGTAAGAAAATCTCAAAGGGAAGACCCTTTCGCTTCCCCATAATCAATTCCTTGCAAGGATCTAACCCAGTTAGGCATAAACTTTTCGAATTAAAAAATAATCTTCTCTATAGAAGACTTTACAGGAACTATCCTGAGAAAATTTATTTACCACCCCGTTTAAGGCTAGAAGCCATGCGGTTATTACACGACCACCCTTTATCAGCTCACAGGGGCAAAGATAAGACCCTGAGCAAAGTGACATATAGATATTGGTGGCCAACTATACTTAGTGATGTCCAGGACTATGTTAGAGGATGTACTTTATGCCAACAGTTTAAGGCTAGGAACAGAAAAAAGCCAGGGCTAATGCAACCCTCTGAGATAACAAGTCCTTGGGACCAGATTAGTGTCAATATTATGGGACGTTTCCCTCAAAGTAGACACCATTACAAATACCTAATAGTCTTTGTTAATTATATGACTAAATTCGTGGAAATGATACCACTTGAAACCATTACAGCAAAGACTTGTGTCCAAGCTTTCAAGTCTATTATTTCTAGGTGGGGAGCTCCTAAAGCTATTCTCAGTGATAGAGGGGTACAATTTACCTCGAAACTTTCGCTGCAAACTTGCAGAGCTTTCAGAATTAACCCAAAGTTTACCACCCCCTATACGCCTAAAGGAAATCCCACTGAAAGAGTAAATAGAGTAATAGGCGAGCATATATCATTTTATGTAGGGAATCATCATGATAGATGGGATGAATCCCTTGACCTTCTTCAATTTGCTATCAATTCTGCACCCCATGAAATTTAGGGCGGGAGTCACGTCTCCCTTGGGATTTAGAAATTGAAGAACCCCTTCAGGACCCTGATGACCCCAGTCGTACAAAAGCTTTAAAAGTTCTTAAAGAACAATTAAAATTCAGTAATGAATTATCTAAGTTAGCCAAAGCTCACCAGAAGAAATACTATGACGTCCGTCATAACCCTCTTGAGTATGAGGTAGGAACATTAGTATGGATGGAAACGCATCCTTTGTCAACTACGACAGGTCAGCTTATGAAAAAGCTGTCCCAAATGGACAGGTCCCTTTAAAATAGTAGCTAAACATTCTCCCGTTGTCTATGAGTTAGAGGAAGCTAACTCAGGGCAGAATGTAGGAAAAGTCAACCTAGAGCATCTGAAACTCTACTGGACTAATGTAGCTGTCTTCGACAATGCCGAAAAAGCCCCCACTCCACAATCGAACGTTACAGATGATCCTGAGTCTAGTCCCGCAACGAACGGTGGTACCATGGACAACCCTCCTACGGCGACTTCCTCAACTACTTCATCTGAATCATCATCATCTTCTACTTCACCGTCACCACCTCAGGACGGTCAGGAAGTCGATCAACAGATCATTCCTGCTATTCCAGACATCCCTCATAAGTCGACATCAAGTACTCTAGAAGATCACGCAGCGGATCAACAGATCCCTCCTGCAATTCCAGATGATTCACATCAACCAACGGACTCTGATAGTGAACCGGGCATGGCCCTTTTTGAAGACCCTCCTCTCCTACTCCGTACAAACCACGATATGAGGGCTTTTGAGCTCAATCATCCCACTAACGATAGTCCGCCTTCTGCGGCAGGGGAGGCTTCCCCGTCTGATCACGAATCAGTCGCGGGAACTAAGCTACATACACCAACTTCCAGTTTTACAGAAGAAATTCTAACGCCGGAACACAAATCAACGTCTTCTGAACAATCAATATCGGAACCGGCGTTACATCATTCACCTTCTTCTGGCTTTTCGGAGGAGCTTTTGGCCCCTGAACAGGTTCCTAAACCGCAATCCCAATCGCTGCGTCCCATCGACCACGTTATCAGTCTATAAGAACTCCTATATTAAACAGCGCTACCTTACCCGATATTTATTTAGAACCTTTTCGATTGGGATGGCGAAGAGAAGTGTGTAAGAGGGCAACGGTTTGGCCAGGAGGTAACGAAGTCGATATCTATTACCGACCTCCCGACAATAAAAGATTAACGTCACCGTATGAGGTCCAGGTTTACCTCCAAACTAATAACGTCCCGAACCTAACAAGGGAACATTTCTGTTTTTACCGAGAGCCAATCTCTGTTTTCCCTTGGGAATTTATCTCCCAAGCAACTAAGAGAAACTACTAAAAAACTTTTATTTTTAGATGGCCGAAGGAGGACGAGAATTAACAAGACCTATTTATTTTGACCCTCCCGAAGGAGCCACTAAGCTCACTGTTGGGAAAAGAAACTAAATTCCGTCCAAATTGGATTCATCCCAGGACATCTGTATCAAATATTCAGACTATTGTACTAACTGCGGCCAAGCCTCACATAAACAACAAGACTGTTATGTCCCTAAGAGGGAGAAAGGGGAACCTCTCCGTTGTGTTGAATGTAGAAAAAGTGATCATCTATCCAAAAATTGCAAGACCCCTTCAGATGAGATACTTTTAGTATTAACTGTCGCCCAAGACGAAAGGAATTCCCTATCAAAGAAGAAGAACCCGAACAAGGCCCTGTTACTGCCTTCCGGCGCCTAAAGGAATACGTCCAAAGATCCCTTACTGCCTGACGGCGCCTAAAGGAATACGTCCATAGATCCCTAGTTCCTTGGCCTCAACCTCCTGCTCGGTTCCCAGTCCCTCCTGCTCCCCGCCGAAACCTTCCTCCACCCTGTGTTTCTCCCCGTCAATGGTGCCCATTGATGGAGAGGATGAGGAGGATAAGCTCCATTGGGAGCGTTTTGGACGTATGGGTTGGACCCCGAAGTTAATTCCAAAAATTCTTATTCCGGCGAAAGTTGAGGGGGCGAAACACTCTCTCATCTGGAACACTATAGTCTGCTGGCGATGCAGAAAGACGGGACACCATGTCGTTTCAGACTGCCCAGGAGGGCGCAGCAAGGAATCGATTGCCCGACGAGAGGCCCTAAGGACTGCTCGTTTGGCGAAAAAACATTCGCTTGGTAAAACCAAAAAAAAAACCAAAAAAAAAACTTTTGTGATAATGAACATATTCTCCACCCCTGCAAAAACTTTCAAGGTTCCTCGGGGTAACCTTTCCATTTTTTATTTTTCCTGTTATTATAAGACAGTTCCTAAAGAGGGGGGGTGTAGCATGGCTGCCAGATTCCTGGCAGGGTATATATGCCTCCATGTTACATGCTCCTCCTCCTTGTCAAATCGTCTGTGATTTTGATATAATTGTTATTCAGTCACTAGTCAGCTTTCAGAGAGAGCGGTAGTTTTTGTTACATTAACTGTCAAGTGCACGGTTTAGTCGGGTTTATCCCTTTCTTTTCGATTAATAAAATAATAGAAGTTTTCTTCTATTTTTGGATTAAACTGTAAGTTGGCTTAAATTCTTTGTTTGGCCCTCGGGAGAATCTCCCTATTTAGTTAAGTGCTATCGAGGGTTACACCGTTTTGCATCAATTTGGCAAACAAAATAAACCGCTTAGCAAAAATCAATTTGTAAACCAAAAAAAAACTGATCAATATTTAATTAATACGGCAGCGTATGGGCCCCTCACGCGCAAACACATTCGTAGCCTTTTCCTAAAGGACACACATAATTTCCGGATGAAATCAGGTGGCAAAGCGCTGTAAGCCGCAAGAACCATGTTGAGAAGATCTTCTCGAGTGTCCGGAATTCTCTTTTCCATGTTGTTTGCCATATGTGCCCACATGGTTTCAATGGGATTTAAGTCCGGCGAGTGCGATGGCCATTCCAACACGTTAATTCCTTCGTGGTGAAATGAAAATCTCTCGTCATTACTCTTATAACCATCATCTGAGGCCTCACTTTCTAGCCCTTGTATGCTTTTGTCTATTTTTTTCACCAAAAATAGACTTAAATTCGTCAAGCTCAATTGGTGAAAGAGGTCGATCAAATCGAAATCCAAAATAGGCGGTGGTGATTTTAGTTTACTATTTGTTTGTTGACAAGTTTTATCATTATGTTTACTGTCACGAATGACGTTGTCGATTGCAATTTCTTCATCGTCCATAAATGTAACCTGATTGTTAATATCATTATTCGTAAAGTAATTGCTGATTGGTCGAGGAAGTCGTTTTTCATTATCGTTTAAGGGCGTGTCCTCGTCCGAGCTGTTGTCACTTAGTAATGACATTTCAGTCTGTTTTTCAACACTGGTTGATTCATCGAAGTTATAAACGTCTTTCATATCAAGGTATTTATCGTAATCATTTTTGTAAGGGTCCTCATCGGGAAATGCAATTGAATTTTCAATGAAATTTAAAATATGATCAAGAACTTCCGTTTTTTTAGAATGACCAGATTCGAATGAGGCTTGTTTTGTAACTTGCCACGAAACGTACTTTGAAAGATCGTAAGTGGGTTTATTGGAAACTAGTTTTGTTCCATCAGAGGTGGTCCCGACTCGGACTCATTCTCAACTATTTCAGTTTTCAATAAACATTGAACTTTTGGAAAATATTTGAATGTTATATAAAATTAAGTAAGTAGGCAATATTGCACGTCGTACTCAAGAATGGTCTAAGAAGACTTCGAAAATCCATGCAACTTTGGTTTTGTTCTACCAGAGGTGGTCCCGACTCGGACACATTCTCAACTTTTTCAGTTTTCAATGTACATTGAACTTTTGCAAAATATTTAAATGTTACATAAAATTAAGAGGGTATACAGTTACAGATACATATATTGCACGTTGCGCTCAAGAATGGTCCACGGCACGTCCAAAGTGGTCAATCAAGTCCCCAGATTTCTACTAGGGCAGACCACGCAAGCGTGTGTTTTGGCATACTGGGCAGGTGAAGGCCAAGCCTGCTCTCTGGGGTGTGGAGTGGCCCCAGAAAGGTGCGCCCTACCTTCTCAGGGTAAATCCGGGTCTTTAGTTTACTCCAGTATCGAAACGGTGTGGCCTCGGCTAGGCCCACGGTGTTAACTACCGTGTACATACCGTAGTAGACGAACCGCCTGTGCACTTCCTTCACTTTGAAGCGCAGGCCCGCATGGCGGCGGCAGGCGCTCGTCACTAAAGACTCCGTTGATCGGTGTTGACGCAATGTGATTTCTGCCCAGTGCTCTGAATGTCAAAATGAAGAAATTCAAACAAGCGCGGGTAGTGTCACGCAAGCGTATTTATGGCATTTGGGGCAGGTAAGGCAAAACCTGTCCCCGGGGTTCTCTTCCCCGGCATTCGTGAGCCCTGCCATCTCAGCGGCAAAACCAGTCAATAGTTTAGACGAACGGGTGTGGCCAGGCTAAGCCCGTGGTGACACCTACCAAGTACACATCCTTGTAGGGCGACGTCTGACCCCTCTGTCGTAGGGGGGGGTTCCCGTAAACTTCCATTGAAGCACGAGACCGCCTTTGGCCGCAGGCGCTCGAAACTATTGACTCTCGTAAGATAGCAAATGCCTCGTCATCTAATTAGTGACGCGAATTAACGAGATTCCCACTGTCCCATTCCCATTCCCCCTTCCAAAGTTCATAACCTTGTCGTGGTGGTAGGGCTCTCGTCGGCTCCATCGCACGTGTCACCAAAACCAGCTTTCTGGGGGCGGTGATGCGGGGATGAGTCGACTTGTTTAATATGAACTAAAAATCCCATTAAAGTCCGAGCCAGGGAAGTAAAATATATAGTGTCAGGCAACCTAGAAAGCCCAAAGCCTTTGGGTTTATTAAATTAGGCTTGGCATTGTCTCCGGTCGTTTTACGACAAAATCCGGGCCACGGAGAAAAAAAGTATATGGACCTTGGTCGAGATGGTGTGTGGCGCCTTTGGGTCCACACCCACTTGCGCTCCTCTTCCCTTGGTTTCGATCCAGGTGCTGTCCCACGTTCGGAGGCAGTGTGGTTTGTCCCTACGGAACGGGCGTGGGGAAACAGGCCTGGTCGATTCCATCTCCTAGGGAGTGAATGCTTAGTTTGACTACCCTGTAAGAAATTAGAAGTCCATGACATGAGAGCTAGGCACATGGGGCATGGTGCAGGAGAAGGTAATGGTGCATCGGACCTCGGTCTGTTTGAAATGACTCCTGGACTAGGCAAGTAGGCTAGGCTTAGTTCCTTCTAAGGTTTAAGTTAGTGTCGCCGCTAGTGACTAGTCGTAATCAGTATGATAGTACCCTTACTCCGCCCTTCGCTCAGAGTTTTATTAGTATTTTATTAGACTTACTCCGCCCTTTACGTTGAGTCTTCCTAGCTCCGTGGAACTAGTTTAGATATAAAGTATAGTAATGTTAAGTTAACCCGCGACTACTCCAAGTCTTACCCTAGTTAAGTTACTCCGCCTTGTTGCGTTGAGTCGTTCGCTCCCATTACGTAAGTTTAGCTGTAAAGTAAAAGTAAAGTTAATTTAGTTCAGTCGTAAGTTCAATATGCAGTAAGCCTAGTTGTAAGTTAAATTGCAAGTTATAAGACTAGCTCTAAGCTGTAGTTAAATTGCAAGTTATAAGACTAGCTCTAAGCTGTAGTTAAATTGTTAGCCTAACTCTGGGTTGTATCCCTAAGCTGTAGTTAAATTGTTAGCCTAACTCTGGGTTGTATCCCTAGTTCTAAGTAAAGATTAGTTATGGTTAAGGTTAGTAGTGAGAATAAGGGGGTCCTAAATCCAGAACCACCATGTTAACTTTATGGAGTTTTCCACGGTACCTCCATGTTATTTCCCATAGGGAACCTCTAGGAACCTTGGGAACTTCCATGTTATTTCCCATAGGGAACCCAATAGAACCCGTACTATGTATTTTCTATGGCTAATAGAAAGCGTTTTTATGACGTAAAGATCGGGGGGGGGGGGCGTGTTAGTGGTAAAAAAAAATCTGGACACGTTCTATTTCCCGATCTATAAAAACTAAAATGTGGATTATTTTATAAAGTATTAGAGGAGGAGGGGATGTGATTTAAAAAGAAAAAAACCCTCTGGGAATACAAAACATAGCGATGGTTGGAAAATTTGTATTTACGCTACAAACGTTGAAATGAATACGTTGGAAGTTGTTAAGCTCTCTCAAGAAGCGATTATTCCATCTAGAGGGGCTGCAAATTCAGCCGGACTCGATTTGTATTCTCCTCGAAATCATGAAATTCCTGCTCAATCAACTATGTTGATAGAAACAGATCTTCAAATACGTGCTCCTTCAAATTGCTACGCCCACATTGGTATGGTTTAATTCCCGAACCATCTCTTAAAAAGGTGTGTATTTTTAAAGTTAATTAAATTTTTCAGCCGAACGCTCGGGTTTAGCGTTGAACAAGTTGGGAAAACCAAAATATTACCTCTCCGAGTCAAGACGTCTACTACTACAAACTTATTTACCTAGATATGGAATTATTTCTCTTTTTTGAAGTAAAAATTTACGAAATATTGAAGCAGTATTCCAAGCATAGCGAATAATACAGTAAAGCAGACGACATTTTACATCCAATAAGGATAAATCTTGGACACATGGAAATCAGTCAATGGGGAAAAGATCAGGAAATGAAGTCTACGCTTCAGCTGTTTACCGTATATTCTGATAGCTACATTCACAACTGGTTTGCAGTGTAAACACTATCGTCTCGTCTCACCTCAACAATGTTCTTAGTTTGCCAACATGAATGTTAACGTTAAATAACACCAAAGCTAAATTGTAGCTAGACGCACTAATAGTCAATGCATACCATAAAGAGAATAAAAAGTCTGTAGCTACTACCCGTTTACCATTAGCCCTTTTTCTATTCTAATTGCCACCATGATCTTTTCTTCTATTATAAAATCTTAACCTGATTATTTAATAGTGTATTTAACTTTCGGCTCACTCAGAACCGTTGATGTCTCTTCATTTGAGACACGAAAATCAAAGCCCAAAGTTTACTTCACCTCAGGCCTCAATTATTTACTCTTTGTTTCACTAAGCTTATTACGGATGATACTTAATATACCCGCCGGAGTCTAGGTCTTAGTTTTCTTCATGAAATCACTAAACCAAGGATTATTCTATATACAGATGTAGTATAGCTTAAGTAATATATAAACAGCCATTTCAAATAACAATATTAAAAAAAATCTTTGGAATATCAAAATGAAACAGAGCTTTAAAGCTACAAAAGTACTAAATGCATCATAATTACGAAAAATACTTCCACATATTCAATTTATATTATGGAAATAGGGAATATTAAGGTTCTGTATGATTTCTTAACACATCAACACAAGGCTAACTGCTAACGCAACGCACTAGTGTAACAATGGACGGACACACACAGACAAAAACATAGACTGCTTTTTAACTCTTTCCGTATTAATTTTGAGTTGAGAAACAAGATTATCTTTAATATTTAAATAAATATAATAATTTTTAATTATTTTAATCTTCAATAATTAACATTAATAATAGTTAAATCGTTTAAAATAAAGTTATACCTATTATCATCTGAAACTTTGCTAATATTGACGTTTAAAGTGAAGGGTACCCCTCTTGCCCGCTTTCTTCACATTTTGGGGTATATATACGATTCGTTTCCATTATAATAGTAAGGAAAAAGCGCAATTGCGAAAACCTTTGGTGGCGATCCCACCTTAGGGAGGCTAGACGTTTCTCGTAACCCTAGCTGATCGCCGCGTATATCCTAAAATCAAACGATGATAATGGAGTAGAAGCCAATGAGACAGATTGGTGTCTTTGTGGAATAGACGGAAGACCAGTAGATGGAGGTGTTTAGAAGCCAGAATGTACAGACTGGTGTCCAAGTGGGATGGACAAAGACCAGAAGATGGTGGTGATTAGAAGCCAGTATGTACAGACTGGTGTCCATGTGGGATGGACGAAGATCAAAAGATGGTGGTGATTAGAAGCCAGTAAGTACAGACTGGTGTCCGTGTGGGATGGACAAAGACCAGAAGATGGTGGTGTGAGAACTCAAGTAGAGGAGCCATTTCCGTGACTGTGAAAGCAGTTCGGAAATGGCGAACACGTTTGCTCCGATTTGGAAACTGCGAACGCGGTCACGTGGGTGTAACAACAGACACACACACAGACACACCCATACGGGCACACGATTGACACTTGGGGACCGGTAAGGAGTGATTGACATCTGAGGACCCAATTAACTATAGTTCATTAAAAAGAGGATTTCATAATTAGTTGAGCGCCGTAAAGCATATAATTAAACACTCGCTGTGGAAAAAGAACCCAAGACATTTATATGTAGGGACCTGAAAACACACGATATTTTCACCGCATAAATGGGGACCTTAATTCCAGATTACTTTCAAATTTCAGATATAGATGTCGCTAGGTGAAAGTCCCCACTTGTCAATGAAGTCACTGCGTGGATCTTGAAAGTGTATAATCAAAAAATGTCCCCAGATATAAGGTTGGAAGACTGTTTAGGTCCCCACTTGTAAACCTGAAATCAGCTCAAAACTTAAGTGTTAAGCCTTTAAAAGGTCCGATTACCTAAATTTCATTATAATAATCAATATTTAAAATATAAAATTAAAATATACATGAAATTAGAAAATGTGTGTTTAAAAGACCCCACTTGTCTGTTGAAATGACGGTGAAGGTCCCCACTTGTAAAATTTATCGAGTGTGAAAAATGAAATTGAAATACTTGATTGAACCATATAGGCTTTGACACTAATTTAAAACATAATAATTTATACACAAATGTCCCCAGATATAAGGTTGGAAGACTGTTTAGGTCCCCACTTGTAAACCTGAAATCAGCTCAAAACTTAAGTGTTAAGCCTTTAAAAGGTCCGATTACCTAAATTTCATTATAATAATCAATATTAAAACTATAAAATTAAAATATACCTGAAATTAGAAAATGTGTGTTTAAAAGACCCCACTTGTCTGTTGAAATGACGGTGAAGGTCCCCACTTGTAAATTTATCGAGTGTGAAAAATGAAATTGAAATACCTGATGGAACCATATAGGCTTCGACACTAGTACAAAATCTAATAATTTATACACAAATGTCCCCAGATATAAGGTTGGAAGACTGTTTAGGTCCCCACTTGTAAACCTGAAATCAGCTCAAAACTTAAGTGTTAAGCCTTTAAAAGGTCCGATTACCTAAATTTCATTATAATAATCAATATTTAAAATATAAAATTAAAATATACATGAAATTAGAAAATGTGTGTTTAAAAGACCCCACTTGTCTGTTGAAATGACTGTGAAGGTCCCCACTTGTAAATTTATCGAGTGTGAAAAATAAAATTGAAATACCTGATGGAAATATATAGGCTTTGACACTAATTTAAAACCTAATAATTTATACACAAATGTCCCCAGATATAAGGTTGGAAGACGGTTTAGGTCCCCACTTGTAAACCTGAAATCAGCTCAAAACTTAAGTGTTAAGCCTTTAAAAGGTCCGATTACCTATATTTCATTATAATAATCAATATTTAAACTATAAAATTAAAATATACATGAAATTAGAAAATGTGTGTTTAAAAGACCCCACTTGTCTGTTGAAATGACGGTGAAGGTCCCCACTTGTAAATTTATCGAGTGTGAAAAATGAAATTGAAATACTTGATTGAACCATATAGGCTTTGACACTAATTTAAAACATAATAATTTATACACAAATGTCCCCAGATATAAGGTTGGAAGACTGTTTAGGTCCCCACTTGTAAACCTGAAATCAGCTCAAAACTTAAGTGTTAAGCTAAAAATAGGACTGATTACTTAAATTTCATTCTGATAATCAATATTTAAACTATAAAATTAAAATATACATGAAATTAGAAAATGTGTGTTTAAAAGACCTCACTTGTCTGTTGAAATGACGGTGAAGGTCCCCACTTGTAAATTTATCGAGTGTGAAAAATAAAATTGAAATACCTGATGGAAATATATAGGCTTTGACACTAATTTAAAACCTAATAATTTATACACAAATGTCCCCAGATATAAGGTTGGAAGACGGTTTAGGTCCCCACTTGTAAACCTGAAATCAGCTCAAAACTTAAGTGTTAAGCCTTTAAAAGGTCCGATTACCTAAATTTCATTATAATAATCAATATTTAAACTATAAAATTAAAATATACATGAAATTAGAAAATGTGTGTTTAAAAGACCCCCTTGTCTGTTGAAATGACGGTGAAGGTCCCCACTTGTAAATTTATCGAGTGTGAAAAATGAAATTGAAATACATGATTGAACCATATAGGCTTTGACACTAATTTAAAACATAATAATTTATACACAAATGTCCCCAGATATAAGGTTGGAAGACTGTTTAGGTCCCCACTTGTAAACCTGAAATCAGCTCAAAACTTAAGTGTTAAGCTAGAAATAGGACTGATTACTTAAATTTCATTCTGATAATCAATATTTAAAATATAAAATTAAAATATACATGAAATTAGAAAATGTGTGTTTAAAAGACCCCACTTGTCTGTTGAAATGACTGTGAAGGTCCCCACTTGTAAATTTATCGAGTGTGAAAAATAAAATTGAAATACCTGATGGAAATATATAGGCTTTGACACTAATTTAAAACCTAATAATTTATACACAAATGTCCCCAGATATAAGGTTGGAAGACGGTTTAGGTCCCCACTTGTAAATCTGAAATCAGCTCAAAACTTAAGTGTTAAGCCTTTAAAAGGTCCGATTACCTAAATTTCATTATAATAATCAATATTTAAACTATAAAATTAAAATATACATGAAATTAGAAAATGTGTGTTTAAAAGACCCCACTTGTCTGTTGAAATGACGGTGAAGGTCCCCACTTGTAAATTTATCGAGTGTGAAAAATGAAATTGAAATACTTGATTGAACCATATAGGCTTTGACACTAATTTAAAACATAATAATTTATACACAAATGTCCCCAGATATAAGGTTGGAAGACTGTTTAGGTCCCCACTTGTAAACCTGAAATCAGCTCAAAACTTAAGTGTTAAGCTAAAAATAGGACTGATTACTTAAATTTCATTCTGATAATCAATATTTAAACTAAAAAATTAAAATATACATGAAATTAGAAAATGTGTGTTTAAAAGACCCCACTTGTCTGTTGAAATGACGGTGAAGGTCCCCACTTGTAAATTTATCGAGTGTGAAAAATAAAATTGAAATACCTGATGGAAATATATAGGCTTTGACACTAATTTAAAACCTAATAATTTATACACAAATGTCCCCAGATATAAGGTTGGAAGACGGTTTAGGTCCCCACTTGTAAACCTGAAATCAGCTCAAAACTTAAGTGTTAAGCCTTTAAAAGGTCCGATTACCTAAATTTCATTATAATAATCAATATTTAAACTATAAAATTAAAATATACATGAAATTAGAAAATGTGTGTTTAAAAGACCCACTTGTCTGTTGAAATGACTGTGAAGGTCCCCACTTGTAAATTTATCGAGTGTGAAAAATGAAATTGAAATACCTGATGGAACCATATAGGCTTTGAGCCTAATTCAAAATCTAACAATTTATACACAAATGTCCCCAGATATAAGGTTGAAAGACGGTTTAGGTCCCCACTTGTAATCCTGAAATTAGCTCAAAACTTGTGTTAAGCTAGAAATAGGACTGATTACTTAAATTTCATTCTGATAATCAATATTTTAACTATAAAGTTATAATATACATGAAATTTGAAAATGTGTGTTTAAAAGACCCCACTTGTCAGTTGAAATGACAGTGAAGGTCCCCACTTGTAAATTTATCGAGTGTGAAAAATGAAATACTTGATGGAATCATATAGGCTTTGAAACTAATTCAAAATCTAATAGTTTATACACAAATGTCCCCAGATATAAGGTAGGAAGACGGTTTAGGTCCCCACTTGTAAACCTGAAATTAGCTCAAAACTTAATTGGTAAGCTAGAAATAGGACTGATTACTTAAATTTCATTCTGATAATCAATATTTTAACTATAACAGAAAAAGTTTCTTGTATTAGAGTGTGTTATTAAAGTCTTTGTGAGAGGAGGATTTATTTTGTTGTTTTTTTTCCCTGTGGATTTATAGACTTATATACTTTGTTCCAGTATTGGTTATCAGCAGTGGCTTTCAGCACAAGCAAAACTAGGTCTCTATGTAACGACGAACAAATATTTTGTTTCATTATACAGAATATCGCGTTTTAAAATCCTTAATATCAGTATTGCTTTCTTCTGTTGGCAGTACGCAAAAACCTACCTCCCATAGAGACGTAGCATTGCTCGAACTGACCACCGAAGCTGGAACAGTGTATATATCGCGTCAGCTGCCGTCGGAGGTAAGGAGTAGAGCGAGGGGTTGGATATTTTGGATAAAATGTAGGGGATTTCGAAATCCAATTTGATTTCTTCGTGTATCGTTTGATTTCGTCGGATTTTGATTCATTTCAAGATTCGATAAATTCCCACGGATTTCGTCGGATTATATTTCCACGGATTTTGAGGTATTTCCTGTGATTTCCTCGTATTTTCAGATTTTTCTGTTGATTTCGTTGGATTCTGAGATTTTTTCTTGGATTTTGTGATTGTTTTAATGAATTTAGCGATGTCTTTACTGATTTTGTGATTTTTTTAATGATTTTTTTATTTTGTTTTTTCTTTACTGATTTTCTGATTTCGTTATTTCGTTACTGATTTCGGATTTTTGTAAAATTTCGAAATCAGCGAAATAAGTTTGATTTCATTCCGGATTTCTGATTTTGTTATTGATTTCTTATTTCTTAAGTTGGATTTCGTGAATGACCGACCCCTCGGAGTCGCCTATCCTATAGCGAGAAAAAAATTTCCTCACGCGTTTATGATTTCACAACAAAACGAGAGGAGAGGAGAATCTCGTCTGGTTGCCATCCATTATGACAGTGCAGAGAATGTAGGGGAGAATTATACACCTTCTGTTTTGTTCTGCCAACTACTGTTGGTTCTTTACATGTACATGAAAGAAACAGATGGAAATCGGGTTCGGGGTAGGAGTGTTGTTCAAAGACTGGTAAAAAGGAGACAGAAGTAGATTACCGTGGCGCGAAAAGTTTATTTTTGAATTTTGCCTCTGATTTCCAGAAATCTTATGGTTGAAATGTATTTATTATTATCTGGGAGAGTTTCTAATTGTGTTTGATAAGGCTAAATATGTTTAAAATTATATTAACGGCTTGTTGAAAATAAAATTTAACATAGAGTTGTAGCTTTAAGTTCATTTACTTCTGACAAGAAAATCTACGTGACGAATTGTAGGCGGATTTATATATAATGATAATGCATGAAAGGGATAAAATAGATCGGATAACAGAGACAGATAGCATCACTTGACGTGGGGCCTTTGGGACTTGGGCTAAATATATTTTTAAAAGTGGACAAGAAAATTTCACTCTTCGTTTCTCTTTGGGTACATTATGGGTTACTATACCGAAGGTTTACGAATAACTAAAAACGTGGACGTGGTCATGTGGTACACTGCAGGCTTGTGTTATGTGACTTAAGAGTCGCGTACAAGTGTCTTCATCGTTATCGGCGTTAATCTCTGTTGAAAAGGAGAATTAATTGTTGCAACTAATTGGAAGAATAGGAACTTGGCAATTCGGGCTTAACTCCGCCCCCAGCGCCATTATGGTATGTTTTTTAACAGAATGAAAGCTATATAAGCCCCTCCTCCTGGTAGGTTTTTTAGCACTACTGAAGGTAGACTGACGTTGCATGATGTAGTACTGCCAAGTCCCTATTATGGGTTTGATATAGCTTCTGGAAGGCTTCTGGTTTGTTCGCATTTATTTTGCAATTCCTTCACAACATGTGAATTTTGGACTAATTACACAAATTTAAAATAATCCTAATTAAAGTGTCGTTTAAATGGAAACTGGTTCCAAGCGTAATTTGAATTACCGCAGACATTTGTGAGATATCAAGGTTAGATTAATTACTTTTAGATGAAAACAGTGGGGAAGTTATTTTTTCTCGGTTATGACAGCTAATCCACCTTAATCCCAATCGTCTTAAGTTGGGGCTATCTCGGGATTCTTGGAGGGGATTAACTGGAAGAAAATTGAGAAATTCGTCTGTGGTATGTTACAGTAGCAGCCGACAGACGAATTTCTTCCCGTGCCTCTCCTCCACGAATCACAAGATAAGCCTATTTTCTGGCGATAGGGAATAAGGTGGATCATAAGTTAATAAGTTATTTTCCGTAAGTATGAAACTTATGCTAGAGACTTACTGAGAGCTATCGAGATGGACCCTAGAATTGAGTACACTCGGTTTTCCAGTCCATCTTTCTATTTAGTCTGTGTTAAGCCTTTGTCAACGTCACTTCAACACAAGCTCTCAGTAACCAGTGACAAACTTATGGAACATATCTTATGACCTTATGGTGGATTGAAAATATTAATTAGTAATAATTCGTATTCATAATAAATTAGGAAAATTGAAGCGTTTAAATAGTTTTTAAAGCCATAATTAATTACTTGAGACTCAATCGCAATCAGTGCCTACAGATGGAAAGTTCAAACAGAGATCTTCGAACGGTATGAGTCGTAGGATTTAAAAGTATTGTAATAAATGCCGGCGCGATTTATCTATTATGAATAATTGAGGATCCTACCTTTATTTTCTACTATATTTTCACTCTGGAAAATCTAGATGTATGAATAGACAAAAAGGGTAGAAACACTTTGTTTCAATCGTATTTAGAAACTGTGGGTTAAATATTTAATAGGCTTCTTTTTAAGTAATTGTTCAAATTACAAGGGAGGTAAATTAAAAGAACTAAGGCAATTTTAAAGCAAAATATTTAGTGGTTACAAATAATTTTCTTTTCAAGCCATTTTTTATTTTGAAATGTCGATAAATTTGGGAATGAAAACACCGTTGTAAAGAAATTTGTTATAAATAAGTAAAACAACGTTAATAAAATACAATGCCAAACCAATTCTTCTCGAAATTTTTTGCAATATTATTCGCATTTAGCTTCTTTAAAATCTCTAGTCTTAAATTGATATGTTCTAGCATCACAGAATTAATTAAGGTTTCTCTTATTAGCCTGTAATAATGAAAAGCTTCAATAGTAGGAAGATTTTTAGGGTAATCGCGCTAGTGAAAATTGTTTGTATCTTTCAAAATCTCAAAAAAACATGAATACCTTTAATATGTTAATTTCTTGCTGAGCTGTGCTAATTAACTGGCAACTAAATAATTATAAATAGCAATTAGAAAAATGGTATTGAACTAATTAATTAGCCAATTAGCAATAAGACATAAAATAGTTAAATTCAATGATAAATTAGTCATCTATTTTTCAAGTAATAAATTACAATTTCAAATTTCTAATTATTTACCTGTATAATTAAGGTCAAAAAAACTGCAAGTAACAAATAACGCCTTAAAAGTGCCCATAGACTTCCTATTCCGCCTTTGGTAATGCATTTACCTTATTTTTAACAGTTTAAAGAACATAATAATTACATTCATAATCTTTATCCTTTAATTATAGCATATACTTAAGACTTTGCTCTCTCCGTTGCTTTAAATGAAGATTGAAAACTATAGCATTTCCAGTTCAAATATTCTTCATATTTAATTTAAATTTCCTCAAATTTGACGAACTAGACCCTTATTTTACTTACCAAAATGTTTTAAAGGTTCAAATAAGTATTCTTTTATGTTCAACATACCAAATAATGCTTATATTCAAGTAGTTATATTTGTCTGTTTAAATGAATCAAACAATTTTATTTCTACCTAAAGAAAACCAATACCTTAACATCAGATTGCACTTTATTACCACCGATGAATTATTAATTTTATATATATTTAACTGTGATAACTATAACCAACTGTATTTTATATATATATATATATATATATGCATTTATTACTCTTATATACAATTACTGTGAAAATTATAACCATTTGTAGTACAAGGCGGTAAACTCTGACTTTATGTAGCAAACAACAAATAAATAAAACATATGAATAATTCTTGGTGGCGTCAATGAATAACTTTAACGGTTGCATATGTCAAGCTTAAAATTCAATGCTAATATCTGCAGGCAGTCTTGGATTTGCATGTTTTGCCAAGATTGTTTTTTTCCAAGAGCTTTCCATATTACATAAACTGATTATCTTCAGGAATCTGAAAGATTTCAACGATATTTTCGAAGCCTTCTCGTAGATTATTTTTTACATCGATAACTGACAAGCGTAATAAATCTTATTCCTACTAAATTAAGGAAAATTGTAATCATTTTAGTGGTTTAAAAAGCCAAATTTTGTAGCTTACTTCCTAAGCCTCGTTCCTTAACTTTAAGCGGACGTCCAGAATGCCAGAACACAGCCCACCCGATCACTTCTCTTCCTCGACCTGAGCAGGCTAGGAAATAAGACAAGTTTACTGGTCAAAAACGACTTTATTAATAGCTCAGACCATCTTTAATTCCTACTTTTATTAAAAAAATAATGTATGGGAACCACTATAATTATTTTCATATTAACACAAATTTCGACTCCAGGAGTCCAGTTGTACATTTTTGTAAACAGTGCTAGGCTGAGAGAATAGAGAGAGGTTTGGAATGGAGACCAGCCCACCAGATCACGCTTCTACCCCGTCTGCACTTCATGGTGTCCAGGGGCAAGAGTGGGAAATATGGCTGTTGCACAAGTTAAAAAATTGCCTGGTCCAGTTTAAAGATTAAATTGGAGTGGGATCAGTGATCCACGGTACCACTAAGAAAATTCCTGGGTAACCAGAATGCACACATTAACTCAATTTTATTAATCCACTTCTATATCTTAGCAGACGACGTGCTCTTTTCAATGGTTGGTTTATTCCAGGAAAAGAGGGTTGCAATTTACAAGTGGGGACCTTCACAGTCATTTCAACAGACAAGTGGGGTCTTTTAAACACACATTTTCTAATTTCATGTATATTTTAATTTTATAGTTTAAATATTGATTATCAGAATGAAATTTAAGTAATCAGTCCTATTTCTAGCTTAACACTTAAGTTTTGAGCTAATTTCAGGTTTACAAGTGGGGACCTAAACAGTCTTCCAACCTTATATCTGGGGACATTTGTGTATAAATTATTAGATTTTGTACTAGTGTCGAAGCCTATATGGTTCCATCAGGTATTTCAATTTCATTTTTCACACTCGATAAATTTACAAGTGGGGACCTTCACCGTCATTTCAACAGACAAGTGGGGTCTTTTAAACACACATTTTCTAATTTCATGTATATTTTAATTTTATAGTTTAAATATTGATTATTATAATGAAATTTAGGTAATCGGACCTTTTAAAGGCTTAACACTTAAGTTTTGAGCTGATTTCAGGTTTACAAGTGGGGACCTAAACCGTCTTCCAACCTTATATCTGGGGACATTTGTGTATAAATTATTAGGTTTTAAATTAGTGTCAAAGCCTATATATTTCCATCAGGTATTTCAATTTTATTTTTCACACTCGATAAATTTACAAGTGGGGACCTTCACCGTCATTTCAACAGACAAGTGGGGTCTTTTAAACACACATTTTCTAATTTCATGTATATTTTAATTTTATAGTTTAAATATTGATTATCAGAATGAAATTTAAGTAATCAGTCCTATTTCTAGCTTAACACTTAAGTTTTGAGCTGATTTCAGGTTTACAAGTGGGGACCTAAACAGTCTTCCAACCTTATATCTGGGGACATTTGTGTATAAATTATTATGTTTTAAATTAGTGTCAAAGCCTATATGGTTCAATCATGTATTTCAATTTCATTTTTCACACTCGATAAATTTACAAGTTGGGACCTTCACCGTCATTTCAACAGACAAGTGGGGTCTTTTAAACACACAGTTTCTAATTTCATGTATATTTTAATTTTATATTTTAAATATTGATTATTATAATGAAATTTAGGTAATCGGACCTTTTAAAGGCTTAACACTTAAGTTTTGAGCTGATTTCAGGTTTACAAGTGGGGACCTAAACCGTCTTCCTACCTTATATCTGGGGACATTTGTGTATAAATTAAGAGATTTTGAATTAGTTTCAAAGCCTATATGATTCCATCAAGTATTTCATTTTTCACACCCGATACATTTACAAGTGGGGACCTTCACTGTCATTTCAACTGACAAGTGGGGTCTTTTAAACACACATTTTCAAATTTCATGTATATTATAATTTTATAGTTAAAATATTGATTATCAGAATGAAATTTATGTAATCAGTCCTATTTCTAGCTTAACTTTTAAGTTTTGAGCCAATTTCAGGTTTACAAGTGGGGACCTAAACCATCTTCCTACCATATATCTGGGGACATTTGTGTATAAATTTTTAGATTTTGAATTAGTGTCAAAGCCTATATGGTTACATCAAGTATTTCAAGATAATTTCTCACACTCGATAAATTTACAAGTGGGGACCTTGGCTGTCATTTCAACAGACAAGTGGGGTCTTTTATACACACATTTTCTAAATACATGTATATTATACTTTTGTAATTAAAATGTAGATTATTATGATGAAATTTTAGAAATAGGATTTTTACGGTTCCTTCAAATATTTGAAGATATTTTTTTAAACTAGATAATTTTACAAGTGGGGACCTTCGCTGTCATTTCAACGGACAAGTGGGGTCGTTAATATACATGTTTTCAAAATTCATTTTAATTCACTTTTTTTAATTAAAATATTGATAATTATGATGAAATTTACATTATATGTAACGTTAGTCCCATTTTAAAATGTGGGGAACTTGGCCATCTTTTTAATGTACATCTGGGGACATACAGTTTTTTAAATCGAGTTAATGTTTTAAACGAAGTTAATTTAATGACGCCTAAAGAATTAGGAAAAGTAGTTTTCGTACGTCAAGTGTAATTAAATTATGAAAAAATCACCGTTCGGTCTGTGAGATACAAGATTTTATATTGTTATCGCTGAATAATGTATATTTTGTATTTCTAAAGTAGCGACATCTATCTGTGCTTATTTTAATGAAAACCCATTTTTGAGCCCCCACATGTACGCCGAAGAGACCATATGGTCCTCATTTCGTACAACTGGGTACCCGGGTGTGTGAAAACCTCTGGCGACATCTCTCGGATATGTGTTAATTTCCATGGTCCCCACTTGTAATGTGAAAAGACCAAGTACCTTACAAGTGGGGACTTTTTTAAAAAAATTAATTTGGGCTCTAATTAGTCTAATTATATCATTTATCTAATTACTTACATGTGAGGACTTTAAAATGTCCCCACATGTAAGTCGGGTCCCCACTATGTGGGTGAAAAGATTGTCAGAATCCCCACATGTCAATCGTATACAGACGCACACACAGACAGACACACACACACGATCGTTACAGAACCTCTCCGTGACATACGTCACTCGGAGAGGTAAAAACTCAATTTCCATCGGAGGTGGAGTTATAGATCGAGATAATACTGGTAACGTTGGGGTTATCTTATTTAATCATTCAAACGAGATGTTTATCGTCGAGATGGGAGATCGTATAGCTCAACTCATTTGTGAAGTTATTGTGTCTCAGGTTTTGTTAGTATGTGAGGTAAAACTACACGTTTTGAAAACAACTTTATATTGGAGTATAACCTTATTTTCTCCCCTCAAGTCTCTTGAAATGACTGCCAGAAGGATGGACGGTTTCGGCTCAACTGGAAAATAACGAATTTAAATTCATACGAGAATCTAATAAAAAGCGTCCCCCCCCGTTTTTTTATGACGTAAAGATCGGGGGGGGGGGGTGTTAGTGGAAAAAAAAATCTGGACACGTTCTATTTCCCGATCTATAAAAACTAAAATGTGGATTATTTTTTAAAGTATTAGAGGAGGAGGAGACCTAATTTGTTTTTATAGGAGTAAATATAACTTCAAATCGTAAAACATCTTTATGAACCACTTAATATTAATTATCCGCAAAACTTGTAGTGTGTTAAATTAATCAAGACAAAAATATTTTCATCAAATTTGTTTATTTTCGAATATGAATTACAAATTTGTTTTTACTGTAAAACTAAAGATAAATGTTCGTGGTAAAAGCTGTCCGTGGTTTTAATATCATTCATTTGTCGCATCACCCAAAGTAAGAAATTATCCGCGTGCAATTTCGCCTTTTCCTCCAGTAATTGTGGCGGGCTGGGCATTTTGAGGGCTTCAACTACGGTTGCATTAAGTCCATGACCCTAACGACTGGAAGTTAGCGCCCTCAGCCAAATCCCCTAACACATTCGAAGTAGCACGTAGCGCCTCATTTTTTAAAACTCGACCAATAGGTTTGTATATGGGTTTTAAAAATGAAAATAGTGATCGAAAAACCGAACCGAACGAACCACCGTGTTGATAATACGGTACGGAACTAAAATAGGGCAAATCCCCTCCAGTCTGGTTGTTATTATTATTATGGTATCGTGAAAAGTATATTATACAAGGATTGTCGCTAGAATCCATTACAATTTTTATGTACCGAACACACTATGAGTAATTCATGAATTAAATAAGTTTATGGAAAGACAAGCCTTTTTATATTCAAGAGGAAGGTTTTTTTCTTATGTGGAGTTTGAGAATGGTTTTGCCTTTTAAGAATTTTAGAAAGTCACCGTAACTAGTTCTAATATTGATTTCTATAGCTTCGAAAGAATTACATTTTAAGGGATAATAATCGGGGAAATCGTAACTTTTCACTAAAACCTCCTCCCTTTCGAGATTTCGCGGGACGGGAACGGTTCGTAAAATAGGAGCCATTGTCGAGGCGTATAAGCTAGAGATGAGTAAATTAGGAAATTTTGAATACCGGATCGTACATCGTGTACCTGGTTTGATTGAATTAGACCTTCGAGTTTCACGTTAATCTGATCCGAACTGAAACCTAAAATGTACGCCAAATTAGGGTGTGATTCTGGGAATTTTATAGCGTTGCCTACGGGATGAGAATTAAGGCCAGTTCAAGCTTGGCTGAAGGTGGGGGACTTTAACCTATCGGGAAGAATCGTTCTTTGACATATTTCCTCGCGTGCTGGCGCTCTTTGCTATCCTTCTTTAATAGGGGTTATTCATATATTTAAATTTGCTTTGGTTCATTGAGGTTTTAAAAATTTTATTATTGTTCTTAGATTTTATCTTGCAGAACTATATTGCAGACATGTAGATGTATTCTGATTTAAATAACACGAAATTTTAATATGATAATTTTGCTAGTGAATCGACAATCGTACACAGCGCGAGAAAAAAAGCCGAATAGCTTTCTAGGAAACGAACGCCAACGGAAATTTCTTTTTGAAAGACCCCCCCCCCTTTTTTAAAACGGTTTAACCAGAGAGTTTTTACATTCTATTCGTCTCTTTATAGTTAACACAGATATGTTGGGGAAAGCAGTCAAAATGGGTGAGGAGAGGATAGGAAAGAAATCCACCCCTTCAGCTTCGGGCGTGTTGCTTCAAGTCAGTCTGCCTGTAGCGCGTCGGCTCGGCGGGGAAAAAATTCAAATCGTAGCGTCGCGTCACCGAAGGGATAGCTAAGAGCGCGCCTAGCGGATATTAAAGGCGAAATAAAATGTCAGAAATACAGTCTGAAAACCCTACGGAGAACTGGCCTTAATTATCATCCCGTAGGCAACGTTTATAGAGACGGGTTCGCTAGTAGCTATCCGTGTTTTCCCATCATACGATTTAGATATTGTTACTTTATTTCTAAATTCACGGGGAATTACCTGGATCATGGAGTTATAAATCTCTTCTATACTAACATAGTAGCCGGATGTGATATTGAGTTCAATAGATTCGTCTATGTGGGAAATTTTCTGCGCTTCGAAAATTAATGACGTTTCGGAGTTTATAATTACCCCCGGTTCCATGTCCTCAACATGTGGTAATTCATCAGACCTAACTATCCCCCGAAACACGACCCAACCCTCATTATCCTCTTTACACTTAAACCGTAATAATGTAGCCAATTCAGGACTAAATTTAACCAAAACCCCATTTGAAACTTTAATTTCAGCGTACCTTTTCATTATAGTTTTAATCTCTTTATAATTCGAATCTGTCGTAAATCTTTTACTTTCAAAAAGTCTAAAATTGAATCGTCCATCGGAATTACTGTAGCCGAGATTGTGAAGCCATTCTTCTTAAAGTCTGTATAATTCATAACCCCCCGCGGACCGTTTACCTTTCACAAATTTTTCCCAGTCCATGACGTGTGTTGAGGAATTTTCAGTAACTTTTTCAGATGAAACTAAGTGAAAATGGGTACAGTCATCCGGGACATTTTCATATTGCAAAGGCATTATCAACTCTTTCAACCGACATTCATAGTTCCCGTGTAAATGTATTTGTTTTGGGAATAAAATCTTAAACTTACTACTAGAATTGTCATTGAAAAAATCCAAAGACGCGGTTGATATGCAATGAATATAAAACGAGTCCATTATGATGAGAGTCGTATCATCTTATGATCAGCATAAATAAAAAAGAGTTGTCATATATATATATATTATGTTAAATATGTTTATTGATATAAAACAGACACACCAACATTTCTCCAGAAGAGAAATCGCGGTTAAAAAAGACATTTATAATGGTATACACAGACAAAACAGATTATTTCTTTTCTGAAAATAGGAAACTTAAATTTAAAAAAGCTATTAAACAGATGGAAATTCCCAAAAACAAAGTACACAACGTAATTAAAAATATAAAATGAAATTTAATATTTAATTTCAGTTTCATAAGAAGATAAGCTAATGTTTGTTGCGCTTCAAAATCCTCTCTCAATTTAGAAGGTGAAAATATAAATTGTATTGTCGGAATTAGATTTATTTATTCGAACTGAGGGATCGGGTCGCTAAGCCAAGTCGGCTTGTGTGCAACCCCCCAAAAGCAAAAGGTACATTAAATAAAACAACCAACAGTTAGAATATAAATAAGAATTTAGGAACTCTTTTGAATCCAATCCGTAATACTTCGGCGGAAACGGACGGAACATTCTAAGGATAATAAGTCTTCTGGCAGCGAGTTCCAATCGTTGATTACCCGTGAGGTAAAATGACTAGCCTTGGGAAAGGACTTCGCCACAGGTTTAACCAGTTTAGCATGATGGCCTCTTGTGCGTAAGTTCGTTGAAGGGACAAATAGGTGAGACATGTCGGTATGAACATTGCCTCTATAAATGTCGAAAACGTAAACCAAGTCGTTGACACGTTGTCTAAGAGACGGGGAAAGTAGGCGGAGGTGCTCATCACGCGTAGCAGAAGACTGGTGGCTCAATCCCTTCGTGACCTTTGTGAACCTGTTATGAGCCCTTAAAAGTTGTGATTGTTGCGTTATTCAAGGAGGACGCCAGATGACAGAAGCGAAGTCAATTAGTGGTAAAACCAGGGAATTGTAGATTGTACGCATTAGAGTTGGTGAATGATGGCAAAAATTACGTCGTGTAAGCCCAGTGATACTATTGACTCGATTGGAGATACGTTGAGCATGGGTGCTAAAAGCAAATGTCTCGTCCATAAATACACCTAGGTCCCGCACTGAGGCCACTCGAGACAGAGTGACACCACTGATTTGGTAAGGAAACCTTGAGTTTTTCGTTCCCAAATGGAGCACCGTGCATTTGTCCGCGTTAAATTTCATCCCGTAGGAGGACGCCCAAGCTACGACGTTATCTAGATCTTGCTGTAATAGAATGCTGTCATCCTCGGTCATGATGGCATTATAGAGTTTGGCATCGTCCGCGAACAGAAGCAATTTAGAGTAGCTGACAGCGTTGGGTAGCGAGTTTATAAAAATTGAAAAGAGCAGTGGGCCAAGAACTGAGCCTTGAGGAACTCCACTTTGTAGGATAGGAGGAAGCGAAACCCTTGTAGACCACCCGTTGACGCCTATTTGAGACAAAGTCTAGTATCCAGGCAAGGCCATTCCCGGAGATACCAGCACCCATCAAGGAGGAGCGAATGGCGGAAATTGGAATGGTATCAAATGCTTTAGTGAGATCAAGGTATATAACGTCAACTGAAGCTCCATTTTCAAGCCATTGTACCCAGTCAGTAGTAGCAGTAAGTAGATTGGTGACACAGGATTTTTTCCGCAAAAAGCCATGTTGGGATGAATGAAAGAACTAAGTAGCTTCCAGAAAGTCGTCGATTTGAATTTTCGCGATCCGCTCGCAAGTTTTACCGACTTGACTTGTTAAGCTAATTGGGCGAAAGTTCTCCTTCTCAAGGCGGCTCCCTTTCTTATGAATTGGAGTGACATCCGCAGTTTTCCAGTCCTTCGGAACAGCACCCGTAGAGAAAGAACAGTTGAACAATATGGCTAACGGACCGCAAAGGAGAGAAGCCGTAGATCTTAAAAGATACGGGTGTATTTCATCGGCGCCGGGAGATTTCGAGACATCGATAGATGAAAGCTGATGGAACACATCCTGCTCAGTACAGACCAAAGAGTTCAAAGTACAGCAATCGAGTGGCTCGCCTCGTATGGTGGTCACAGTAGAAACATCCACGACGTTAGATGAAACCCCAGCGAAATAAGTGTTTAACAATTCCGTGATTTCCTCCGGGATGGACGTTAATGAGCCGTCAGAACACCGTAATTGCGAGATGGAGAATTTGCACGATCGTTTATTGTTAATATAACTGTAGAAAGCTTTAGGGTTGGATTTTATCATGGAAGTTAACCGCGCATCCTTTTTTACGCTGGGCTTTTCTGGCAGCGTTTGTGTAACCATTTCGGGCCTTTTTGTAGCAGTCATACGCTTGTGCAATGAGAGTATTGTCAGCTTTCCGCTTCTTTAGTTTGGAATAGCGTGCCCAAGTTAGCATTATCCCAGTAATATTACACGAATTTTTTTTTGGACGGGCTATTACGATATTGTGTTCTACCCCCGTGTTTAAAATAGTTATCCACGCTCTATCGGTATTGTGTTCCGACAAAGGGTAAATTAACTGAGCGGGTGATTAAAGCAAATGATCTTGACCTCTAAACGAATTTGAAAGTCGGATATTATCTTTCGCATCATTAAATTTCGCGATGTGTGTATCGGCTAGTACGACACCGTCTTGCGTTAGTAACCATCTTTTAATCTCGGTTGAAAATCGGAATGAACGAATATTTAAAAACATATTTCCATTGTTCTTTTGTCTTGAAATTGTAACATATTTGACTAGAGTTCCATCTTTCTTTCTATAAGTCGATCCTAAAGGCACTTTATATAACAGATCGAACCCGCGTTTGTTGTCGTGTAATGAAGGATCGAATGAGTTCATGTTGCAAACATCCGAGTTGTAATTGGAAGCTATATAAATATAACAGAACATTCGATAAAATGAAAAACATTCAATTACCAAAGTAGCGATTCTTGAGCCTTTTTTAGAGTTGTTCGCACGTTGACTAAGAAGAATGAAAGCTTCTAACCTCAACCTCGTTGTATCACCCTCAAGGAAGTTTTACTGAGAGGCTCAATCAGATTATTGGCACCATGGTGGTGTCTTACGTTACTGATAATCATCAGGAATGAGATCAGGGGCTGCAACAATACGCCATGACAATAAGAACCGCCGTCAATGACTCGACCGGGTTTAGCCCCGCCGAACTTATATTTGGACGAGAAATCTGCACCGCGTGCTCATAAGTACATTCGAAGACGTTCAATATTGACGTCACAAGTGAAACTGGAAAGGCTTATGGCCTCAAGGTTATGCCCAGAGTGATTCACTCTCTAGAAGAGGCATGTAATAGTTTAAAAAAAAGCGCAAAGGCGACAGAAAGTTCATTATGACAACCGGCATAGAGATTTTGAACTATCCGAAGGTGAACTTGTTTTAAAATGGACCCAATTCCTCTCTAGTGCGGCTGATAAGTTTGCCTCCAAACTTTAACTCTCCTTTGATGTTAGTGTCTCGCCTTAGGGAACACCACGGTAACATACTTACTTTGTCCGAGTCCCAAAACTATGGGAACACCACGGTAACATAGATACTTTGTCCGAGTCCCAAAACTAAGGGAACACCACGTTAACATAGTTACCTTATCCGAGTCTCTCACCTAAGGGAACACCATGGTAACATAGTTACTTAGTAGTTACCTTATCCGAGTCTCAAAACTAACCTTATCCGAGTCTTTCACCTAAGGGAACACCATGGTAACATAGTTACTTAGTAGTTACCTTATCCGAGTCTCAAAACTAACCTTATCCGAGTCTCTCACCTAAGGGAACACCATGGTAACATAGTTACTTAGTAGTTACCTTATCCGAGTCTCTCGCCTAAGGGAACACCACGAACACCACGGAAACACAGTTACTTTGTAATTACCTCCTCCGAATCTCTCACCTATGAGAACACCTAATGGAACACCACGATAGCATAGTTACTTTGTAGTTACATTATCCGAGAATTTAATGCGAAAAAGCAATACTGACTTTGATAAAGGTAATTTTTATTGATACATTTTTAAACGGTTTACAACATTCATTACTTTACAATATCATGACATAATAACAAATTAAAAATTATCTGACTTTGATAAGCAAATAAATTTATTCTTAATTCTCTACTTGGGATTCTATTTTCATAGTTTTCTTTTTCGCATTTTCCTGGAAAACATTTATTTGCAAAACTTCTGAATGTTTTGCAAATCATATTTACCTTGTGGTCAATTATGTCGCTATCCAACTTCTTAATGGCTTTTTCAATATCTGATTTATATTTAGTATTTCTTTGATCCTGGAGGGTGATTTTTGCTTGCTGCACGTTTAATTTTTCTAATTTTTCTTCCCATCTTTTCAAGTACATTATTTTTTCCTCTTCTTCACTCAGTATTGAACTGCAGATCAATTAGGTGAAGTTAATTTTAACATTCGTATATGATTATACGGTTCATAGACTAGGAGGATTCAGAATCTTCCTTTCTTGGATTCCCAATCCTCATAGTCTCAAGGCTACGTATACCTCATTGATATAGTTTGCATAATTGTCTCTGGGTCTGAAGTTTCCTTAGTTTTAAAATTTCGGTGATGCTCTGTAACATCTTCCCATTGAAGATTTAGTATCGGTGAATTATTTCCAGCTCGACCGATCACTGCGATCAAAGCCAAACGTCGCGAACTGTCTTATAAAACTCTCGTCGCCGATTTACGTACCCAATCATCCTCTGTTACTAACACTAACTATTCTAGGTCTGCTTCTCAATGTCTAGCGCACCCTGATGCTGACATACCTACGTCTGCCACGCCACCTCCCGCTGCCATTGCCGTTTCCGTTCCTCCTCCAACAGCCAAACCAGAAGCGCTGTTTTCGTCCTTCTTCGACTCTTATGTGGCCAATGCTACGACTGAAGCCAATTTTCGTGGCGTAGGCATCTTGGTCCTTGTGGGTGATCTGAGTGCACTCACTGAACTAAACGACTGCTCATCTTCTCGTTTCGTAACGATACCTGTCCCAGCCTCACGCCGAGCAGCTGATCAGGTAAGCGCTAGAATTAAAAAGAGGCATCGGTTTGCCTAATTTCAGTCCCTTTACAAGTTGAACCAAAAGAAGCTTTCTAAGCTCATTCTTGACCCGCACGAAGATAACCCTGTTCAACCCAGTGAGATCGACATCGCAGGTACGTTTGGAGATCTATTCTCTTCACCGTCCCCACCTCATTCCAAGCCATTCATTCCGAAACCATCTAAGGGTCATACATACTTTCCATTCTGTGTTGCGGAAATTTCGCAAACACTTTCGCGTCAAAAATCGTCATCCCCTGGTCCTGATCAGTTAACACTTAAGGATTTTCGTTCACTTCGCGTTGAGGACCTCGCGTTCATATTTAACGTGTTTTTCTACTTAAAAGACTTACCCCTATCTCTGAAGAAGTGTCGGACGGTCCTTATCCCTAAAACTGGTGACCTTTCACGTGGCACTAACTGGAGGCTGATAACTTTACTCTCACTTCTAGTTCGGTGTTTCACAATATACTCGCCGGTCGCCTCCGTTTCGCGTTGAATCTTAATCCGGCTCAGGAAGCATTTGTTTCGGCTGACGGCGCAATGGCCAATACACTACTTCTAGATTATGTGATAAATTCCTCTAAGAAACGTCGCCGTCCCCTATCTGTTGTATCAATTGACCTCGCGAAAGCTTTTGATTTTGTCGGTCATCATAGCTTAACCGGGCTCTATCTCCCTTGTCTCTGGATCCAGAAACCATATCTTATATTATTAATACAAACGCGTCATCCTCAACTATCATCCAAAGCTGTCACTACTCTCTGTCTCGTGGCGTGAAACAGGGCGACCCACTTGCACCTGTTATTCAATGCGGTCCTCGACGAACTCTTCGATTTTCTTCCCAGCGACATCGGTATCCCCATTGGTGACAATCGCCTTAACGTCCTGGCCTTTGTTGATGACCTATTTTTAGTTACGGAATCGGAATTCGGTATGCGTTCGCTACTCGACCTCGCTACCACGTTCTTTTCTGCTCGTGGTCTGCGCGTTAACGCCGCGAAGTGCTCCTCCCTCGTGCTTTGTAAGATTAGTAAAACCGGGAAAATATTGACCTCTCCCAACCCAGCTTTTACGCTGTGTGACGTCGCGGTACGCGCGGCCTAGGGTTCGAAAATTACGGTAATTTTGGAAAACGGTAAATTACGCCGTAATTTACCGCGTAAATTACCGTTCATGGTAATTTACGAAAATTAAAAAATTAGATTATATTGATCGTTTTTAAGCTAAATAATGAAAATATCACTTGAACACAGCTATTCTTTTTATAGCATAGTGTTTTACAATATTTAAACACCGAGTTTTTATGTTTGCAGCGCAAAATACTTTTGAACAGCAACATCCACTTTCTTCTTCTTACCAATTTTGCGAATTTTTGCTATTTCACGTTTTTAGAACAAAATTCTAGAGAAGGGCCGATAACAGTTTAGTCATTATAGCATAGTGTTTTACAATATTTAAACACCGAGTTTTGATGTTTGCAGCTCAAAATACTTTTGAACAGCAACATCCACTTTCTTCTTCTTACCAATTTTGCGAATTTTTGCTATTTCACGTTTTTAGAACAAAATTCTAGAGAAGGGCCGATAACAGTTTAGTCAAATTTCGGTGCCGATATTGGTATCGGTATGGGCCCATCTCTAGAAAATTCTAACAACTACAGCTTTCCAGCTAAAGCAAACGAACTCGACAACAAGAATAGACGAGAAAATCAAATTTCATTTCCTTAATCAAATTTTTCCCACGCTTGCCGTTCAACCTTTTATGACTTACTCATATATCATGGGAAGAAATAAGTGTGCATGCACGGGTAGAGCAAAATATGGAGCTTTTAGACCATTTTCCAAGTGAAGGAAATGAAAATTCGGTGGTAAATTACCATCGTGGTAATTTACCAGCGTAAATTACCACGGTAATTACCAGGGTAATTACCGTTTTCGTAATTTACCCGAGAAAATCGTAAATTACAGTTACCCTGGTAAATTACCGTGTAAATTACCATGGTAATTTACCGATTTAGAACCCTAATCTTGAGCTTCCAAACTTGACCGGAATGACTCGTCTCCTCTTTGAGCCTCTAGGGATTTAATTGCTCTGTTCAATTTCGTTCTCCATTTGATTATCTCCTCTTTGTAGTCTTCAGATACCGCGATCTCCATTTCGATCTCGTCTTCGTCCATTGGCTCTTGGATCTGAATATTCAGCTCATTAAGACTGGTGTTCTTGCTTTCCAGCTGTTCCAGAATCTCTTCTAACTCGTCCTTGACCAAATTGTCTTCTTCTAAGGCTTTCTCGAGCTGGTTTAGCAACTTAGTGGTTCTTTGACGAAGTACACCTCTAGCTTTCTTTGCGGCTTCCATACCGTGGATCAGTCAATATAGCACCTCTACAAGTCCCTCTCAATGACTTCCCTTGAACTGTCTCGTAATTCTTCTCTATTCGAATGCCACGATATTTACTTCTCGTTCTCTGCTCCCGGGTTTCGGCACCAAAATGTCGCGACTATTCTTCCCAATTCAAGGTTGTGATAAGTTGACTAATTCACGATACGGATGTTTACTTAGTACTTCAGTTTATTAGTTAATAAAAACATTACAGCAAAATATCTCTAACTGCGCGTCAATGGTTAAGGTTTAAAATTAAGTTACTCCGCCGAGATCTCTAAGATAACTCTCTTCTTTACAAAATGGAATGGGTTTTTATACAAATGTAAGATCATCATTTTTTACCAGAATGTCTATTTAGATATCAAAGTTCAAACATGGTTTGTTTTCTAAGTTAACAGTTTAGTTTTTTAGTTCAGTTCAATTTAGTTCAGTTTAGTTTAGTTTTAGCTTGGAGGTGATCGATTAGAAGTGGCGACATATGGAGATGCGACACTATTTTTCACATTCCAGTGGACAATGTCCTATAAATTTTCCAGTGAAACCGGGGTCACTGGACACATGTCCTATAAGAAATTTTTCTTATTTCCGACCCTGGTTACAAGGCCTCACACCCAGGCAAGGTAGTTGATCCTGAGATCCGAAGCTTGAAGAAAGTATATATCTGATAACAATACTGATTGGGGATATTCAATCCTGTTTCCTGTAGCGTGAAATTACTCGGACACATTCTTTCATAACTTACAATTGCCTTTTCTCTTTAAATTTAAATCGGAATGGCTATTTCTTTAAAACATGTTTGTCTTGTTCAGCGTTGTTCCACAACCAAATAATAGTGATGTATATCTGCAATGTGGCAAACAAAATAAATTTTGATATACATACCAGAAAAAAAATAACAATACTAAGATAGAAACGCGAAAACATATATTAAGAATCGCACTGTACAAGGTAATACAATTTTGGTTAGAAATAGTACAATTTCTACTTTGAGAAGGAAGGAATGCTGACAGAAAACTCACAAGGCTTAAATGGGTGTTTTTACTTTAGAAGTATTCGTTATTACAATAAAAAGACGATCACTAAAATGACGTAATTATAATTCTTAACTGAATCTATAATTACCTTTTATGGCAAAATGTAAAAGGTAATAGAATCTTGGGTTGAAAATCGTTCAACTTCTAGTTTGAGTTTGAAAACAATGGAATTGGAATACCTGCATGACAGACAACTCACAAGGCTTAAATGGCTTCCTTTTTTCACTTTATAAGTATTCGTTATTACAATAAAAAGACGATCACTAAGATGACGTAATTAATTCTTAACTAAATCTATAATAATTACCTTTTATGGCAAAACGTAAAAGGTAATAGAATCTTGGGTTGAAAATCGTTCAACTTCTAGTTTGAGTTTGAGAACAATGGAATTGGAATACCTGCATGACAGACAACTCACAAGGCTTAAATGGCTTCCTTTTTTCACTTTATAAGTATTCGTTATTACAATAAAAAGACGATCACTAAGATGACGTAATTAATTCTTAACTAAATCTATAATAATTACCTTTTATGGCAAAACGTAAAAGGTAATAGAATCTTGGGTTGAAAATCGTTCAACTTCTAGTTTGAGTTTGAGAACAATGGAATTGGAATACCAGCGTGACAGACAACTCACAAGGCTTAAATGGCTTCCCTGTGTTTAATAGAAGTGTTCGTTCATTAAAATTATAAGACGCTCACTAGGATGATTTAATTAATTCTGAACCTATTAATTAAACGTTCATTATCGCAAATACCTTTTTATTTGGTAACACGAACAATTTCGGAGGTTAATCTTTACACTTGCGAAGTTGCGAGGCTGTCAGGGAGAGGCAGCGCACACCGGAGACCGGATTGAAATGAAAATGCAAAATGGCGATGGCGGCATGGCGCGTTTAAAAACAGTTATGGAATTAACCCGCCTTTTCGTTACAAGCAGGGCCGGAAATAAGCACAGGACACTGGACATTGTCCAATAAAATTTTAAAATGTCCCATAATTTTTTCAAAAACAATGGGGGTCATTGGGCAGTTTGACCAATAAATTTTCCCAAGTTTTGATAGCTTGACTATGGAGATGCGACACTATTTTTCACATTCCAGTGGACAATGTCCTATAAATTATACAGTCAAGGGGGGATCACTGGACACGTCCTATAAGAATTTTTTCTTATTTCCGGCCCTGGTACCACCCCCCTACCCTTCAATTGCCAAAAGCTACGAGCACAACCGACTCGATCACAGCCTAAGCGTGATGTAGTGGGCTTTGGCATAAAAAATATTATGCCAAATCGCCAAATGACGAGAGGTTCAGCCTCACGTCATTAATTGAGGCTTAAGCACAATTTCGACGCTGATTCCGGCCCACGCCCACCCGAAGGTTCGCAAACGAAAGTCGAAGACTTTTTAAGCCCTAACAGACCAAGGTTTCAACAGACCACTCGATTGACCATAGCCAACTCGATTATGGGCTTACGGCTGCAAGCAAGGTGGTGTCATAGCCTCATAGGTGTGTGGAATTCGCCATTTTGTTGTCTTGGACTTCCTCGCTGCCTCGCTGGTGTCTTGGACTTCTTCGCTGGTTTGTTCTCTATTTTCTTCATTCTAATTGTGTTTTTTTATTTTATTTTCAGGGTTTGTTACTAAACAAACAAAAATACCAGAATTTTTTGACAATTCAGGTTTCAGTGACTTTATGGATAGTCTACAAAAGGTATCCATTACAATGCCAAAACTTCTTGGACCCAGTGACAAGCTGGGTACCACTAACACCAAGGATGGTCTAGCGAAGCTAACCACTCCAATACAAAAAATTGGACCCAGTGACAAGCTGGGTACCACTAACACCAAGGATGGTCTAGCGAAGCTAACCATGGTCTAGCGAAGCTAACCACTCCCATACAAAAAATTGGACCCAGTGACAAGCTGGGTACAACTAACACCAAGAATGGTCTAGCGAAGGGATCGACTAATCTGCTGAATGTCTGAACGTCTGAACTACTGAAAATAGTAGAATTCCTACTATAAAATTCTCCCATCCTACCAAACCATAAACTGTCTGAACGTTTTTGACTATTTTGCTGAAATGCCGAATTCTGAACAGTGAACAGTGAAATTAAAGTAAGAGATCGTCTGAACCTTTTTGACTATTTTGCTGAAATGCAGAATTCTGAACCATGAGCTTTGAAATTAATGTAAGATAGAGACCGTCTGAACTTTTTTGACTATTTTGCTGAAATGCTGAATTCTGAACCGTGAATTTTGAAAATGAAGTAGAATGGAGACCGTCTGAACTTTTTTAACTATTTTACTGAAATGCCGAATTCTGAACCGTGAACTTTGAAATTAATCTAAGATAGAGACCGTCTGAACTTTTTTGACTATTTTGCTGAAATGCTGAATTCTGAACCGTGAATTTTGAAATTAATGTAAGATGGAGACCGTCTGAACTTTTTTGACTATTTTGCTGAAATGCCGAATTCTGAACCGTGAATTTTGAAAATGAAGTAGAATGGAGACCGTCTGAACTTTTTTGACTATTTTGCTGAAATGCTGAATTCTGAACCGTGAATTTTGAAAATTAAGTAGAATGGAGACCGTCTGAACTTTTTGACTATTTTGCTGAAATGCCGAATTCTGAACCGAAATTAATGTAAGATAGAGACCGTCTGAACTTTTTTGACTATTTTGCTGAAATGCTGAATTCTGAACCGTGAATTTTGAAAATGAAGTAGAATGGAGACCGTCTGAACTTTTTTGACTATTTTGCTGAAATGCTGAATTCTGAACGTGAATTTTGAAAATGAAGTAGAATGGAGACCGTCTGAACTTTTTGACTATTTTGCTGAAATGCCGAATTCTGAACCGAAATTAATGTAAGATAGAGACCGTCTGAACTTTTTTGACTATTTTGCTAAAATGCTGAATTCTGAACCGTGAATTTTGAAAATGAAGTAGAATGGAGGAGAAAGGTTATTTTACTTCGGAAGTAGATAATTCTAAACAGTAATTTTTTGGAAAGGCATATTATAATTTGAGAAAGGTTATTTTATTTCGGAAGTAGATAATTCTAAACAGTATTTTTTTGGAAAAGGCATATTATACTTCGAGAAAGGTTATTTTATTTCGGAAGTAGATAATTCTAAACTGAAATTTTTTGGAAAAGGCATTTTGCAATTTGAGAAAGGTTATTTGATTTCGGAAGTAGATAATTCTAAACAGTAATTTTTTGGAAAAGGCATATTATAATTCGAGAAAGGTTATTTTGTAAACAGTAGTTTTTTGGAAAAGGCATATTTTAATTCGAGAAAGGTTATTTTATTTCGGAAGTAGATAATTCTAAACTGAAATTTTTTGGAAAAGGCATTTTGTAATTTGAGAAAGGTTATTTTATATCGGAAGTAGATAATTCTAAACAGTAATTCTTTGGAAAAGGCATATTATAATTCGAGAAAGGTTATTTTGTAAACAGTAGTTTTTTGGAAAAGGCATATTATAATTCGAGAAAGGTTATTTTGTAAACAGTAGTTTTTTGGAAAAGGCATATTATAATTCGAGAAAGGCCATTTTATTTCGGAAGTAGATAATTCTAAACAGTAATTTTTTGGAAAAGGCATATTATAATTCGAGAAAGGTTATTATGTAAACAGTCGTTTTTTGGAAAAGGCATATTATAATTCGAGAAAGGTCATTTTATTTCGGAAGTAGATAATTCTAAACAGTAATTTTTTGGAAAAGGCATACTATAATTCGAGAAAGGTTATTATATTTTGGAAGTAGATAATTGTAAACAGTAATTGCTTGGAAAAACAATATTATTATTTGGGAAGTCAATGAAGATAAACAACAATATTTTAGAAAAGGCGTAACATTGTTACACTATTTTCATTTTCATTTTCAAAATTCACGGTTCTTACATTAATTTTGGTTCAGAATTCGGCATTTCAGCAAAATAGTCAAAAAAAGTTCAGCCGGTCTCTATCTTACATTAATTTCAAAATTCACGGTTCAGAATTCAGCATTTCAGCAAAATAGTCAAAAAAGTTCAGACGGTCTCCATTCTACTTCATTTTCAAAATTCACGGTTCAGAATTCAGCATTTCAGCAAAATAGACAAAAAATTCAGACGGTCTCTATCTTACATTAATTTCAAAATTCACGGTTCAGAATTCAGCATTTCAGCAAAATAGTCAAAAAAGTTCAGACGGTCTCTATCTTACATTAATTTTGGTTCAGAATTCGGCATTTCAGCAAAATAGTCAAACAAGTTCAGACGGTCTCCATCTTACATTAATTTTAAAATTCACGGTTCAGAATTCAGCATTTAAGCAAAATAGTCAAAAAAGTTCAGACGGTCTCCATTCTACTTCATTTTCAAAATTCACGGTTCAGAATTCAGCATTTCAGCAAAATAGTCAAAAAATTCAGACGGTCTCTATCTTACATTAATTTCGGTTCAGAATTCGGCAATTCAGCAAAATAGTCAAAAAAGTTCAGACGGTCTCCATTCTACTTCATTTTCAAAATTCACGGTTCAGAATTCAGCATTTCAGCAAAATAGTCAAAAAGGTTCAGACGGTCTCCATTCTACTTCATTTTCAAAATTCACGGTTCAGAATTCGGCATTTCAGCAAAATAGTCAAAAATGTTCAGACGGTCTCTATCTTACATTAATTTCGGTTCAGAATTCGGCATTTCAGCAAAATAGTCAAAAATGTTCAGACGGTCTCTATCTTACATTAATTTCGGTTCAGAATTCAGCATTTCAGCAAAATAGTCAAAAAAGTTCAGACGGTCTCCATTCTACTTCATTTTCAAAATTCACGGTTCACAATTCAGCATTTCAGCAAAATAGTCAAAAATGTTCAGACGGTCTCTATCTTACATTCATTTCTGTTCAGAATTCGGCATTTCAGCAAGATAGTCAAAAAAGTTCAGACGGTCTCCATCTTACATTTATTTCAAAATTCACGGTTCAGAATTCAGCATTTCAGCAAAATAGTCAAAAAAGTTCAGACGGTCTCCATTCTACTTCATTTTCAAAATTCACGGTTCAGAATTCAGCATTTCAGCAAAATAGACAAAAAATTCAGACGGTCTCTATCTTACATTAATTTCAAAATTCACGGTTCAGAATTCAGCATTTCAGCAAAATAGTCAAAAAAGTTCAGACGGTCTCTATCTTACATTAATTTTGGTTCAGAATTCGGCATTTCAGGAAAATAGTCAAACAAGTTCAGACGGTCTCCATCTTACATTAATTTTAAAATTCACGGTTCAGAATTCAGCATTTCAGCAAAATAGTCAAAAAAGTTCAGACGGTCTCCATTCTACTTCATTTTCAAAATTCACGGTTCAGAATTCAGCATTTCAGCAAAATAGTCAAAAAAGTTCAGACGGTCTCCATTCTACTTCATTTTCAAAATTCACGGTTCAGAATTCAGCATTTCAGCAAAATAGTCAAAAAATTCAGACGGTCTCTATCTTACATTAATTTCGGTTCAGAATTCGGCAATTCAGCAAAATAGTCAAAAAAGTTCAGACGGTCTCCATTCTACTTCATTTTCAAAATTCACGGTTCAGAATTCAGCATTTCAGCAAAATAGTCAAAAAAGTTCAGACGGTCTCCATTCTACTTCATTTTCAAAATTCACGGTTCAGAATTCGGCATTTCAGCAAAATAGTCAAAAATGTTCAGACGGTCTCTATCTTACATTAATTTCGGTTCAGAATTCGGCATTTCAGCAAAATAGTCAAAAATGTTCAGACGGTCTCTATCTTACATTAATTTCGGTTCAGAATTCAGCATTTCAGCAAAATAGTCAAAAAAGTTCAGACGGTCTCCATTCTACTTCATTTTCAAAATTCACGGTTCACAATTCAGCATTTCACCAAAATAGTCAAAAAAGTTCAGACGGTCTCCATTCTACTTCATTTTCAAAATTCACGGTTCAGAATTCAGCATTTCAGCAAAATAGTCAAAAAATTCAGACGGTCTCTATCTTACATTAATTTCGGTTCAGAATTCGGCAATTCAGCAAAATAGTCAAAAAAGTTCAGACGGTCTCCATTCTACTTCATTTTCAAAATTCACGGTTCAGAATTCAGCATTTCAGCAAAATAGTCAAAAAAGTTCAGACGGTCTCCATTCTACTTCATTTTCAAAATTCACGGTTCAGAATTCGGCATTTCAGCAAAATAGTCAAAAATGTTCAGACGGTCTCTATCTTACATTAATTTCGGTTCAGAATTCGGCATTTCAGCAAAATAGTCAAAAATGTTCAGACGGTCTCTATCTTACATTAATTTCGGTTCAGAATTCAGCATTTCAGCAAAATAGTCAAAAAAGTTCAGACGGTCTCCATTCTACTTCATTTTCAAAATTCACGGTTCACAATTCAGCATTTCAGCAAAATAGTCAAAAATGTTCAGACGGTCTCTATCTTACATTCATTTCTGTTCAGAATTCGGCATTTCAGCAAGATAGTCAAAAAAGTTCAGACGGTCTCCATCTTACATTTATTTCAAAATTCACGGTTCAGAATTCAGCATTTCAGCAAAATAGTCAAAAAAGTTCAGACGGTCTCTATCTTACATTAATTTCAAAGTTCACGGTTCAGAATTCAGCATTTCAGCAAAATAGTCGAAAAGGTTCAGACGATCTCTTACTTTAATTTCAATGTTCACTGTTCAGCTAGAATTCGGCATTTCAGCAAAATAGTCAAAAAGGTTCAGACAGTTTACGGTTTGGTAGGATGGGAGAATTTTATAGTAGGAATTCTACTATTTTCAGCAGTTCAGACGTTCAGACATTCAGCAGATTAGTCTATCCCAAAAATAAATATCTGATCGTTCAGACAAGTGATAACCTCAGTCTTATCGATACTTTTTAGGTCTTGATTCTAATCAAGCCATTTTTGATTAAAAATTAACTTGAACATTTATTTGGGTATTATTATAAACTGTAAAAAATAAGCGTGCTTTTGGCATTCAAAACTGATAGTGACCATTCAATTTTGAACAAGACTCTATTGACGCGTTCACCTTTAACCAGAGACATTCAATTTTGACCAAAGGGTATTTTAGGCGTTCAAAACCAGTCATGAGCATTTATTTTTGATCAAACTACCGTCATGTTGATAAAAACTTAACTCAAGCATTCATTTTTTAAACAACTTACACATTACCATTCAAAAATGAATCTTTATCCCATTCAATTTCAATTTTGAATAACCGCCTTGGGCTAATGAAGCGTTCAGATACGGTCGTTTTGGCGTTCTAATAGGATTGTATTAGTATTAGTATTAGTATTAAAACAAGAGTGTTTTAGGTATTCAAATAAGAACTTTTTGACTTTCAAACGAGTGCATTATGGGCGTTCAAACGAATGCGATACGGGCATTCAATCGAGTGCGATATGGGCGTTCAAACGAGAACGGAATTGTTCAATCGCAAAAGGTGTGGCAAACAAAATTAATTCTGCCCTAAAATTACTTGATTCCGCTGCTGTAAATTTCTACTACAAACAAAGCTTTCTTTAAAAATACCATAACTTCTCAACAATTTACTATAACGTGCTTATTTACCTTGAATTAAATATATATTTGCCTGTATAAACATCATTATACAATAATATCAAAGGAAATGTTACGGATTATTGCGTATTTCACCTTTCCCATATATTTACATAGGCCTTCAAATAGTTTGATAATATAACTTATTGCTACAACGTTATAATCGGAAAGAGCTTGATAATGAACGCTTTCTTCATACAACAGAATTATTATTTAATACAACCATTTTAGCTTATGTGTTTCAAATTCACCCGCCCTCAGAAGATGTACAAGCCTTAAACACATTAGATTTCTTCCTTATCAGTGTGTTTACTATATTTAATATAGTATAAGGCATAGTATAAGGCATTTAGTATAGTAATAAGGCAATCAGCGATGAAACTTGAAATCAAATTTCTCCAGGCTATTCAAAATTCAACGTCAAATTTCAATGCTTCATCAAACGCTTGTCCACCATGTATTATTAAATATACAAAAACGAGTTTTGCTTCGCAGTCCTTAAAAAACTGCATTTATACACAATCCGCGGCACTTTTTCAAACCCACAAAGGGCCAGAAATTAGAAATTATTTTATGTATTGCAATTTGAAATTAAGTTTAATCGATATGAGAAATTTGGTTTTAATTGCGTAGTTCAAACATTTGTTATGATTAGAAATTTTACAACAAAATCGGGTATAAATGCGGCGTTTCGAGATAAAGGGAGCTTAGATTTTCACGTATGAAATTATATAGAATCTGTTCCCCTAAAAACTTATCCCTCTCAAATAATTAAAGCGAAAAAATAGAAAATGAGCTTTTAACATTTTAGTTTTTCAGGGTGGAAGAGATAAGAACACTTATTTCGAGTAAAATGTCGCTTTACTACTCCTAAAATGAGGTCCCTCATTCTGATTTGTGGCTTTAAAAAGCAGTGTCGTATTTCTGACATTTATCATACATCTTGTATACGTTTTAAACTTCAATTCGAACTCGACTCATAATCGTCCTTGATTTAGCTCTTTGTTCCGAAACGCCGCATTTATACCCGTTTTTGTTGTAAAATTTCTAATCATAACAAATGTTTGAACTTCGCAATTAAAACCAAATTTCTCATATCGATTAAACTTAATTTCAAATTGCAATACATAAAATAATTTCTAATTTCTGGCCCTTTGTGGGTTTGAAAAAGTGCCGCGGATTGTGTATAAATGCAGTTTTTTAAGGACTGCGAAGCAAAACTCGTTTTTGTATAATATCTGTCCCTTTTTGGTGAGAAACGTTATTTGGGAATAAATTAGTTCTGGAATAGTGAAACTCATTCGTCCAATTTTTTAAGACTAATTATATAGTATTTCACTAAATCGTAACTTGCATTCGGAAATTGGAATGGTCGGATAATACAATGCACTGTATAAAAACACACTATGCTAAATATTCGTTGAAACCATGTGAAAATTATAAAAATTCTCCTACTATTTCTTTGTGATCATTTAACGTTAGGCTTACAAAGACAAAAATTAGGCCCAAAAAGTTTCAAAAAAAAATCACGTGAACTTAATTAGAGAATCAAAATGGTGAAATTAAGCGCGAGATTTGAATTCAAACTTTAATTGAAATGCAGCGCGTGCTGGCGCGTGAGCTAGCGCGTGGTTTAAAATATTTATTTTTAAAACCTATACAAAAAGGCCAAGTTAACCTTACACTACGAGAAATGAGATACTATACCTTTTCAGCCTTTGCTAGTGCTGTAAAGTTAGGCTGTGAAAAAAGTGTACCCCCTTGGTCGCGAAAATGTTTCCACCTCATAATGTTAAGCTCCATAGAGTTTAACATTACGATTTCGGATTGAGTATAAATAGAAAATCCCTGACGGGATTTTCTTAATGGTGAAGTGCTTAATTTTAAACGAAAGCAATTGAATATGAACGCTTGATCAAACTCTCCGATGTTGCTCAATAATGAATGCATAAAGATACAATATTAAACGTTTAATCTTCCAATTTAATTTGAGCGGTTTCGTGCTTAAACTTACACGATATACTAACCTCTTAGACCCGTTCAAATATGAATGCGTGCGCGTTTAATTTTGAACAATAGTGTTCTGTTCAAATTTGAACGCAAAGAAGTTATTCAAATTTGAACGCAAAGAAGTTATTCAAATTTGAACGTAAAGAAGTTATTCAAATTTGAACGCAAAGAATTTATTCATATTTGAATGTTAAAGCGTACCACCACAGTGTCGGGGCTATGCACGCCTAAGCAATCAAAGATGAACCTCACTTTTTTACAGTGCAATTATCCATAAATAAAACCAGCATAAACTCCTGCTTCAGAGGGAAATGTATCTCTAATTTTTGAAACTACACACGACGGTATAACCATTCTCACACGTTCCCCGAGTACTCTGTAGATGAATCCAATAAACTGCCTGTAAGCTATGTACCTGGCTCTCGAAGTTGGGGACGCTAGCTGGATGGCGCGCTTACTTCCCCCCTTGCTTTGTTGCTCTCCGTTCTTTTCGCTTGTGCGGCCGCCAGCTTGGGTCCTCAACAGTGCGTTGTATCACACCTCCTCGGTGGTGAGAGCTAGCTAACCACTGCGTTTTGTGGGCTGAGTTGATACGCGCCCTTCCCAAGCCAAGGTGTGCAGGTATCGTGCTGAGGGCTGTGTGGTACCGGGGAAGTTAATCTACGGTATCTCGAACGATCCCCTCGGGGTACCAGGCGAAACCCCGTTTTAACTAGCCTTCCACCCGGGATGAGGACTACCGGGTGGTGACCTCTTATTTGCCTCATTACTCGTGGGACCTTTATGGATACTACTACTACAAAAAACAAAACCAAAAACAAACCTGGGCATGGAGCCGGCTCTACCGGTACCCAGCCTACTCACAGGGAAGGAGGCAACTCCCAACCTGCTTTTGGGCGAGCTGCTGCCTCCGGCAGCACCCACCCTCAATCGGCGGAAAGCCAAAAATCGCTTCCTGCTCCTCAACTGGGTTCTACCAAGTTGAGTGAGGCTAATAGGAGGCGAAAGGCCAACCGCCGAAGAAAACAAGCCCTCCAAGGTGGCCAGAACTCTGCACTGGGTGTAAGAGATACGGGTCGAGATGGAACTCCTGTACCTTCGGATGCTGGGAATAACGTTTTGGGTACGGACTCTACGCCTGGTGCAAGAGAAGCTACCACCTTTTCTGGGAAGAGAGCTAGGACCGAGGACTCTGATCCCTCCCCTAGCTCACAAGCGGCGGCGCCAAAGAAGACTAAGTCTTACTGCGACGTCGCCAGCATTGTCAAGATGGCCATCGTTAAAGATGGCTATCCTACTAATGCGGTCACGGATGTGGACGTCGTTCCCATCCAGGCCGCTATACTCGACGCACTGGACGCTGAGCTCTCCTCGGGAAGCTCGTTGCCGCGTCCCCTAAATTTCAACATCATGGCTGGGGCCATGATTTATTCATGTGGAGATTCTGCGACCGGTGAATGGCTCGTGAAGGTGTTGCACCACAATGAGCGTGCCATAGGGGGAACACGGCTTTCAGTGATGAAAGCCTGTGAACTCCCGAAGCCGTTCAAGGTGTCCTTCCGTACCAAGGACCGTCGCACCACAGATCCGGCGGCTCTTCTACGGCGACTTAAGGCCTACAACGGAAGGTTTTTGACCGACTGTTGGCGGTGCCTGAAGTCGTTCGACGAGAAGAGCACCAGACGCTGGATATTCCTTATTGATGGCTCCTCCATGGAGGCCATCAAGGAGGCCGGTTTTGAGGGTCTCACTGGTGTCGATGTCGGGACTTTTAAAGTCCTGAATGCACCGCATGACCCTCTCCAGATGGTCTCCGAGGCTTCTGATGAAGAAGGAGACACCGTAGCCAGCGTGAGTGGGGAGCTGGCAGCAAATATTGCTGAAATTAACTTAGAGCCATCCTTTCCAGATGGCTCGGACATAGACCTCGGGACAGAGGACTCTGATTCCGAGAAGTCTTCCGCTCCTGACACTGGGATGGGGATGGAGGCCGGGGTTGCTGCTGGCGGTGGCGAAGGAGATACCGGTCCTGGATCGGGACTCCAAGCTGCTGCCAAGTAGTAGCTAGGGCCGTCTCTCTTTCTGTGGCATGAGCATTAAGGTGATCCAGATCAACCTGCATCACTGCAAAGCAGCCTCGGCAGTTCTTTGCCGGAGGTTTGCCTTAGAGGGCCTGGACGTGGCCCTCATTCAGGAACCTTGGATCCATAATGGTAAAATCCTTGGTTTAAAGAATGCAGGTAACATTTCTTATGATTTTACCTCACCCAACCCCAGGGCGTGTGTTCTGACAAGGAAGGGTCTCGACACCCTTCCGCTTCCGAACTACCTCACTAGGGATACTGCTGTGATTAGGGTAATGCCCTCCTCTTTTGGAGAGGCAACTGGCCTTATCATAGCGTCTGCTTATTTTGCCCATGATGCCACGGACTCCCCCCCCACCACAGGAGGTTGCCGCTCTTGTCGACCACTGTGAGCGGCAGGGGGACAGGCTCATTCTAGGCTGTGATGCCAATGCTCATCATGTCACGTGGGGCAGCAGCGACTGCAACAAACGTGGTGATGACCTGCTTGAATATCTGGTCGGTACGAACCTGCATATTCTCAACAGGCACAATGAACCGACCTTCGTTACCTCAAACAGAAAGGAGTTCATTGATGTCACCCTTGCCACAGACAATATCAGTCTGTCGGTATCCAACTGGCATGTGTCTGATGAACCATCTCTCTCAGACCATAGGCACATCTGCTTCTCGGTCGCGGTCAAGTCAACCTCGGTTAAGACGGAACTGCGCAACCCCCGTCGGACCGATTGGTCCGGCTAGAGGGAGGAACTCTTCCTCCTACTCAGAGGTAATTCTCCGAAACTAACCTCGGTGCTGGAATTTGATGTGGCTGTTGATCACATGCAACAAGCCATTATCAATTCCTACCACCATAACTGTCCAGCGAAGCCTGCCAGCCGGCCAAGGCTCGTTCCTTGGTGGAATACGGAACTTGGCAAGCTTCGCAAGCTCACTCGTAAACTCTTTAACAGAGCCAAGAGGACTGGGGACTGGACTATTTATAGACAGACCCTCAACAAGTATAATAAAGCCATCCGGGAGGCTAAGAGGAACTCCTGGAGGGACTTCTGCGGTAGTATCTCCGATGCCCCCGCTACTGCCAAGATCATGAGGATCCTGGCTCATGACAACACTCACCAGCTCAGCACCATTAAGGTGGCAGATGGTGAGTTTACCAAATCAGGGACCGATACCCTAAAGCAGATGCTTAAGGTACACTTTCCGGACTCCAAGGTTTTTGTCCCCACATGCACCGAAGCTCTCCCCGTGCACTTTCGGAGAGCACACAGGGCGGACTGGGGCATTGCCAATAAGATAGTTACTTACCCCAGACTTAAGTGGGCTGTTAATTCGTTTCAGCCCTATAAGTCCCCTGGCCCAGATGGCGTCTTTCCTGCCCTCCTTCAGGAAGGTATAGACGCCATTGGCCCCTATTTGTGCAGGATATTTAGGGCCTGCATTGCTCTGACGCATATTCCGGATATCTGGAAGCGCTCGAAGGTTATCTTTATTCCCAAACCTGGGAAGACGAGCTATCTTGAGGCCAAGGCATTTAGGCCCATCTGCCTTACCTCTTTCTTCCTAAAGATCTTAGAGAAACTGGTGGACAGGTATTTGCGAGATGGAGTTCTCTCCCATACTCCCCTGTCCACTGCCCAGTTTGCCTATCAGAAAGGCAAGTCCACGGAGACGGCGCTCCATGGCATTATGAACTGCCTTGACAGGGCCATCGAGTTCAAGGAGATGTCTTTAGCCATCTTCCTTGACATTGAGGGGGCCTTTGATAGGGTCTCTAGTGAAGTTATTCTTCGCGCTGCGGAGCGGTTTGGTGTTGACGACACTCTGTGTCGTTGGATACACTCCATGCACACGAATCGCAGGGTGACGGCGTCTCTTCTCGGGGAATCCCTGGAGATCTTCACCGACCGTGGCTGTCCACAGGGAGGGGTTCTTTCCCCTCTTCTTTGGTGCCTGGTGGTGGATGAGCTGCTGGGTCGACTCGGGGAGGGGGGGGTGTCACTGCTTTGGCTATGCGGATGACATCGCTGTGATTGTTACAGGGAGGTTCCCTGCAACTATCGCTGCACTGATGAAAACTGCCTTGCATGTTGTTGAGGAATGGTGTAGGGAAGTTAACCTCACCGTCAATCCCAACAAGACTGTCCTTATACCGTTTACCCGGAAGAGGACCAATGAACTCTTCAATGATATTTCCTTCTTTGGACAGGTTCTGACGAAGTCCACCGAGGTCAAATACCTTGGCGTGACTTTTGATGCCAAGCTTACTTGGAAATCCCATCTTGATCTTAGCATCAAGAAGGCCAAAATTTTATTCTGGCGTTTAAGAAGTTCAGTCAGCAAATCCTGGGGCTTAAGCCCTAGTGTCGTGAACTGGATTTATACTAGGATCATCAGGCCGGTAGTCTCCTATGGAGCTCTTGTCTGGTGGTCCAGGGTTCGCCTTAAAACAGCCCAAGATGAACTACGCAAGCTTCAAAGGCTGGCGTGCATCGGCATCACGGGGTCCATGAGGACTACCCCCACAGCCTCTCTGGAGATCCTACTGAATATGCTTCCTCTCCACCTCTTTATTGAGCAGGAAGCTATTATGGGTAGGGCCGTGCAGACTATTCGTTACTATTTGGTCGGACCAAATAATTTGGTCAAAATTGACGTTTACTATTCGCACCGACGAATCGAATAATGATTTTCAAAATTCTAGAATACCAAATAATGAGATTCGAAAAACCGACTATTCTATAGCGGATAAAACAATTTGAAAGTGAATGTTATTTGGTATTCGCAACCAGTTTTTGAATTTTTCTGATGATTTTGTGAATTTGAGGGCGCTGTCATAGAGATAGAAACATAAATGTTATGCTCCTATCCCTATGGGAGCTGTGATAGTGTCCGCAGTCCGCTGGACCGTGGACTCATTGATGACGCGACTCGGCAGACACAGCCTTAAAATTCTGACTTGGCTACTGTTAAGTATTACCCTCGTTCACCGAGTCGCGTGATCTAGCAGGCTATAGCTGGAATCAGCCACTCAGTCTTTAGAAGTTCATAGACAAGGATAAATCATTAAAGGTTTTAACTTATATGGTACTGGTTATTATCAACTCGCTGCGGAGCTAACTATATTGAACTTCCTAATAATATGTCACAATAGTATACCTATTAAAAATATAGTATCATGGAAGAGGTCATACATTGCAAAGCGAGTAGGAATATATCGACAACTAACCTAATTTTGATTAAAATAAAACCTTTGATTCGTTCAAAAATAAGTTTTCAGCTGTTCAAAAGTACCTTTCCGTGTCTCATTATTTATAAATTTGAAATTCGGTAGAATAGTTTTATAGAAATTTAAATTGGTCGAATTTTTGAACTTCACACTATTTGGTCAAATTATTTGTTCATTTTCCTATTCCGAGCCAAGAGATGGCTCCCAAAAACACTGCTATTTGGTATTCGACGAATACCTTAAAAAGTACTATTCGCACAGCCCTAATTATGGGAGCCTGTAGGCTCAACAACCACGGCTGGTGGAAGCCCAAGCACTGGGACTTCAGTCACTCTAAGCTCTTCAGTGAGTACAGCAGACTCGAGCCATCACTTGCGATGGTCTCAGACAAGTCTGTTGTATCATATCATTTTGACAAGCCCTTCAGCGTGCACTTTCCGAGTCGCACTGATTGGGAGACCACCCCAGTCCTTGGAACTGGGGGGGGGGGAGTCCGTCTGGTTCACGGACGGCTCAAAGACGGACTCTGGAGCTGGTGCCGGGGTCTACTGCTTGACCTAGAAGTTTGGTTTTCACGAGAGCCTCGGCTACTTTGCCAGTGTTTTCCAAGCGGAAATCATGGCCATTTGTTTATGCGCGGATTTCTGCATCAAGAAAAACTACCGCGGACGGACGATTCAGATTTATTCGGATAGTCAGGCCGCCCTCATGGCACTGGATCAGTGCCTTGTTGACTGAAGACTAGTCCTCAGTTGTCTGGATTTGCTGGGTTCTCTGGCTGCCCGCAACAAGGTTCAATTGCTGTGGGTGCCAGGACACTGCGGATACCTGGGCAATGAGAGGGCTGATATGTATGCCAAAAGGGGGGCTGAGGCGAAGTTCTTCGGACCTGAGCCTGCGGTTCCCATCCCCCATGGCATAATTTGCCAGAAGATTCACTACCGGATGTCTGCACTTCAACTGCAGCTCTGGCTTGACATGGATGGACAGAGACAAGCCAAGGAAGTTATCCTGGGTCCCTCCATTACTAGGGCAAAGGAACTGCTTGCCCTTACCAAAAGTAAAATTAGGCTGGTTACCAGTCTCCTCACTGGACACTGCCGGCTGAATAGACACCTGTACTTGTTAGGCATCGTCGATGACCCACTCTGTAGGTTCTGCCGGGAGGTAGAAGAAACCTCCTCCCATATCCTCTGTAGCTGCGACTACCTCGCGGCCATGAGGTTCGAGCATTTTGACATGCATACTATGGAACCTAACCAGTTCTCTACTGTCTCGGCCAATCGGATTCTCCGATTCATCGAGGCGACAGGACTCTTCGCAGTCTAACCAGCTCGGGGCGCACAATATACCTTTGGTATCGGTGCTCGACGCGGCGACGCGTCACCCCCTTCAACAATAACTAGCTATGTACCTATATTGTCTAAAAAGTTTAGAATGAATATTTGGTCGTGGATAATGAATCTGGCGGCGTGATTGTAAATAGATCCCGCGTACAATAAATGAAACTACAGGGTCAGCTTACAATCATATCCCAATAAAATAAAATATATATATACGCATTTCGATCTAAAAGGTTTACACCAAGCCTTCTCAGGGCACGCCTTGCATAAAGACCCTTCGCAGTTTCCAGGGCATTAATGTTTAAGCATATATGGTGGAAATCCGGATGTTCAATTATACAATTTAATCCCTGTATTTCATCCCTTCTTGTTACCATCCTTTCTTGCTCCCAACAACAAACACAATCTTCTTCAGTGGCCATAATTTTACAATTAGTGCAATTACACCTAAGAGTTTGAAGTGTGAAATCGAATAATGATCTTAAGAAAAAAAATTACATTACATTTGACCTTATTTCTTACCAAGAATTAACGTCTAACATTCTTAGGCCTATATCCAATTCCATAAAGGAATCGCTTAAGTCAGAGTCTGAGCCTGAACTCTCATTTTGGGTTGAACTTTCTGACCCACTGTCACTATATTCTGGCTCAAATAAATACGGCTGAACTTCACTCATTTTAAATTTAGTTAACTATAAATTTGAATTCACCAAACTAAAATAGCAAAATAGGAGAAACGTTAAGTATATCGTGGAGTGGTATAGTGTGGAGCGACCCGGTTCCCAATCGTGACGTCATAGCCCCACGTGATCACTTTTCGCGCGTTTTTTGGAAAATCGCGTCGTCTGCTAGTAATGCACTTTTTAATTGCTAATTATTGCACATTTAGACATGCTTATTTTTTCATATTTTTTTCCCTTTACTTTGTAGTGTGATCTATCGATTCGTTGTGTTAAATTTTTTTACTGGATGTATCCTTTAACCTTAAAACGCCGTGTTCTCATTTGCGAAGTTTTTCGCAACTCTATTTTGAAATATATTATAAACAAATTATTTTAATATCAATTTTGTACCGAAAAACTTGATGTATCTAATGGTTATGTTTGTTATGGGATTATTGTGACTGTTGCTATAGCTTATTCCCTGATGGTACTGTATTAAGCAACACCTAAAATTGGCAACAAGTTGATTAGTCCAAGTTGGTGCCTATACAGTTCCGTATCTTTCATCTACGTATTCCTGCAATATCCAGACCATTTTTATCTAAATTTTCAATAGTGAATTTACAGATTGTGACATTTTAACGAAAACTTGAGCCACTCCAAAAAAATTATGACTTTTATTTCACTTTTACACGATTATCCTAAGAGGTAAACAAATACAGGTTGGTGAAATTCACATTATCGCAGATTCTTGTTATATACATCTGTACAGGGTTGACATCATTGATGACGTTCGTACTCACACGCAAAGCTTGACCATGGAGGTTAGTTATAGGTTTGTTCGTGCTGACAACAGACGAAAGGAATGCTGATTTTCTGGATTTTAAATCTTGAAATTGAAAATTCCTTTCATTCATTGGTTATCAGCACGCACAAAGCTACGTTACGCAGAGCGTTTCCACGCGCGTCCTTTATCCTTGCCTTGAATATAAATAGTTTTCAGGAATGAAAGATTTCTACCATTAACATAAGGAGATCAGGCGATTTAAAGTATAAAATAGCAGAAGCAGACGATTTCACACTCTAAGTTGCCTGGTTTCCTTGTATAAATGGTATGAGTCCTCATTGCGTGTTGTAACGGCCGGCTACTTCAATTGCCGTATAGCCGCTAAAAGCCGCGCGTCTCCATACTCTCCAACCCTCTATGCCTTTAGCGTGTCCTATTGTCATCTTAGCTGGGGTGGTCCTCGTGACTCGGACCTACGATGCCATTAGGCACTAATTTCAGTTTCCAAGAATCTACCTAAATTTATGGCTTGATGACTTGGCGGAGAGATGTTAAGAAACTCTCTTCGAATGGTTTTATGACAGGGTTACTTGGGAGATTCTGTTGTTTCGAATAATAAAATATCAGTTCTATTTCTACCCTCAAAACGAAGAGTCACTTTTTTAACATCTCCTACATTCGCTACTTAAAATCGCGCTCGTAGAGAGACTTTTAGCGTTACATATCCGGGCAACGTTACAATTGGCGCCCGACCGCTGGATTTTTTTTGAAGAATCTATACATGCCGTTAGGGAGAATATCCCCTTCTCTTCGCGAGGCTCAGACGAGAGCTCGTACCGAACGCGCTGAATCTCGTGGCTGTGTAACTAAGTATCCGACGATTACCGCATAACGTCGAGCAAATCGTCGCGCCAGAAGCCAAGCTAGTCACGAGGTAATTAGCGGTGCACCGTCGCACTCATCAGAAACAACTGATTGCTCATCAGAATCTGAATCGTCCGGAAATGACTTTTACGATATGGCCTACGCCGCAAATAATTCGGACCATGATCGCCACTCAACCGGGGATCCTCAGACCCCTGTGAACAACCCCAGAGGGGATAATAACACTGACATTGGACAATTAATTTCGTTAATCCGGTGTGATATGAACAATCGCATGGAGATTGCCCGCGAGGAACGGGAGGAGCGAGAACGTCGATACCGCGAAGAACGGGAAGAACGTGAAAGATGGTACGCCCAAGAAGAACAAAGGTGGGCCTTAATGTTTCAAACTTTGGGGAAAATGGGGCCCAATTCGAAATCGTCTCCTTCTCGTAAAGGCATCTTCAACCCGGTGTCCCAAGGGGCTAACCGGACAGTTAATTGCAATGCTAGTGAGGACGGAGCGTCCGATTCGTCCTCGAATCGCGAAAATTTGCTTTTGCTAGTAAAACCCCATCTATTACCGGTCTTCGGAGACAATCACGTGACCGCGAGTGAATTTTTGAAACGCGCCCAAGGATGTTTAGATTCAGGACTAGTCGATGCCGATCAATTACTCAGGCAAGTGGCATTTAATTTAAGAGGTTCCTCGATAGACTGGTGGAGTCTTTGTAAGGCTCACGTCCATACATGGGACGACTTTAAAAGCCGTTTCAGCAGCATAGGAAGAACTATCGCGCCAATTAAAGCACCGAGAACAGAAAGGAGAATCGGTTAGGGACTTCGCCTTGGTAATCGCCGGAATGTGCCGAAAGATTGACCCCAAAGTTGCGGAATGGAAGGTCGCTGAGAGAGTTCACGAAACTCTAAATCCTTATTTACGGGAAAAGATGAAATTACCGGAGGATTCGCACGATATAACGGTCGAACTATTAGTCTCGGAAGGTTCGCGGGTGGAAGCAATTATAGCGGAGCAAAAACTATACTCCAAAAGAATGGGAAAAGGACATACTCCACCGTCTTATGTTAATTTCACGCCTAAACTGGCAGCACCCACGATTAACCAGTCGCGTGCCGTGCCTTCAAACGGAGCATCTTCGCAACCCGAAAGTAACAATAACGCTCAGAATCCTTTACAAAAGCCATTCCGCCAAAGGCCCAAGTGCGCGTACTGCCGCTTTTTCGGGCATACCGAAGACCAATGCCAGAAGCAAATGCGCCGAGAGGAACAAGGGGGTAACAACCACCAACCGTCGAGAGACGTGCAGTAGCGAAACCACCAGGCAAACGAGAGACCATTTTCGGGAAACGCCATGAGAAATCGACCATAAAGGGGGAGACCGCCTTCCAGAATACGACTCCCTACTTAACCACAACATTGCCTGTTGCGACTGTAAGTCAGCCTCCTTTCTGTAATTTGCCTGGCACGGATACGTATGTATAAATGAAACTCGGTAATGCGTGGAGTGGTATAGCGCTGTTCGACAGTGGCGCCCTCCGAATTTCGTTAATGGTATGCCGTGCGGGACAAATTATCGCAGGAAGGTTATTACTCTGAACCATATGTCGGAACTTTAAAATTAGCCGACTCTTCGATTACCAATCACGGACCAATTATTCGTGTTAAGGTACCTGTATATATTGAAAATAATATTTTTGTGCATGAATTTCTTGTTGTAACATGTTTGTGTGTTCCGGTTATTCTCGGGTCCGATTTTATAAGAAAGCATAGAATAGCTCTTTCTGCCCACAAGGGAGAATTCGGAATATCTAAACCCGATGAAAGAATACCGTCTGTGTGGTTACCCTTCTCCCCAGGCCCGGCCGGCGGCCGCTTATTTTAAAGATTTACTCGCCGATAACGAGATACCGGCCGATAGTTCGAAATACGCAATACCCCCCACCGGTCAGACAACCCTTTAGAGTGACGGTTCCCCCCGCTCACCTCTGACTCGAGCTGATAGTATCGCGCCTCTTCCCGAACAATCGGCGATCTCAGTCGAGCAATCTACGACCGCGCAAATAAACAATATAGAAGAAGTGATAAACCAATATCCAGACGTGCTTACCAATGAACCGGGTCGCACACATATAATTACACACTTTATCGATACTGCGCGCGAAAGTCATACAGACACGAAATGTTAGAAACGAAGGTCATTGAACCCTCTAACTCGGATTGGTGCTCATCAATCGTTCTTATGCCCAAGAAAGAAGTTCAGAAGCCTGACCTAACGGACCAAGCCTATCCTAAGCCTAAAACTAACCCCGACTTCCGCTTTTGCGTCGACTTTAAATGCCAAAACCAAAAAAGACGCCTATCCAATGCCGACGGTAAACCAGGTGCTCGAGAAATTGCAGGGCGCTAGCGTTTTCACCACTTTGGATATGAAGAGCGGCTTTTGGCAAATTCCGTTAGCTGAAAAGGATAAGGAAAAAACGGCTTTTCCCTGTTCCGAAGGACTTTACCACTTCAACGTAATGCCCTTCGGTTTAACCAATGCAACTGCGACGTTTGAACGATGCATGAAGTTAGTTCTCGGTCAAACAATGGGTCAAAACCTTACAAAAACGGCGCGAAACCTTTTCGATGACCTCGTGGTGTTTTCAAAAGACCCCGAGAGCCACATCGACGATCCTAGCAACGTTCTTGAGAGATTCCGTGCCGCTGGACTCACGGTCAATCCGGAGAAAAGCAAATTTGCTCGCCGCGAAATTAAATTCCTGGGTCACGTGGTTTCGGCAAAGGGTGTGTCTATGGACCCTGAGAAAATTCGGGCGGTGACTGATTACCCCGTTCCAAAAACCGACAAGGATCTGGCTACATTCCTTGGACTCTCGGGCTGGTACAGGCGATTTATCCAGTCTTTCTCTTAGATTGCTGAGCCGCTAAATCGCTTGCGTCGTCAAGACATTCCGTGGAAGTGGACCGCAGATTGCCAAAATGCTTTCCAAACATTAAAAGACAATCTTACTTCGGCGCCCATTCTGGGCTTCCCCGACTTCAATCTCCCCTTCACCGTACGCACCGACGCTAGTCAGGAAGGTTTAGGTGCTGTTTTGGCGCAAGAGATTAACAAACAGGAGCTAGTCATAGCCTTTGCCAGCAAAACATTAGAGCCTAGAGAACGGAATAACAGCGCGACAGAACTTGAACTATATGGGCTCTAGAAAAATGGCGAGAGTACTTAGAAGGACAGAACTTCGAAGTAATAACCGATTTAGGAGTTCATGCCATTCAAAATCGTCCGTCGAGCTGGCAAACTTAACGCGGTACCCGACGCACTTTCGCGAGCGGCCGTTAATCGCGGGGAAGGGGAACAATCAGATCTAAATCTGCTATGTGGCGTATACATTGACAACACCCAAGCGGAGGAAGAAGAATTTTACCAAGTTTGTCCCCTCACCCTCGATTTGGGCACCGAATGGAAAGACGTTGCGAACCACCAGAAGACCGACCCACAATTAATTCCCATTTGTCAAGCTTTGAACAGTCAGAATACGTCCTCGAACGTCCACAAATTCTTTGCCATTTCAAACGATATCCTATATCGCGTTTGTCCTTCCGACAGCCCAGAAGAATCGGACATCATGAAGCTAGTGGTTCCGGTCTTCCGGAAGCCCTGAGAGCAAAATTCCTAGCACAAATTCATGACCACCCCTTATCCGATCATTTTGGAATCCGGAAGACACAAAAGCGGGCTGAAGCAAATTTATTTTGGCATAAAATAAAGCGAGATATTAAGGCATACGTGCGATCTTTTCATAAATGTCAGGTCACGAAGCCTTCCAATCAGAAGCCTATGGGAAAAATGGTTCCTACTTTCGTATCTGCCCCATTGGAAATGATGGGTGTCGACCTTCAAGGCCCATTCCATCCAAGTCAAAAGGGCAATCGATATTTACAAGTAAAAGTAGATTATTACACGCGTTTCGTCACCTGCGTCCCCATTCGGCGCGCCACGACCAAGATCATCGCGAACGCGCTACGGGAACGTGTTTTCAACGTTGGGGGTATCCGAAATATCTATTATCGGATCGAGGCCCTCAGTTTATTTCGGACGAAATGGACTCGATTTGCAAATCGTGGGGTATTTGTCAGCGTTGGACCACCTCGTATCACGCCCAAACAAACGCGACCGAACGAATTAATCGTGATTTAAAACCTATGCTCCGCGCCTACATTGAGGATGACCAAAAGACGTGGGACGTTTATGTAACGGATTTCGCCTTTGCGATAAACAGCGCCGTACAAGAAACGACAGGTGTCACGCCTTCGGAATTGGCCACGGGGAGGAAACTGTGTGGACCGCTGGAGAGACTCCTAGCGGAGAAATTACCCCCAATTCGTTCGTTAAAGAAACGGGAATTCATTGAAACAACCCGATCGAGGCTTGACCATCTCAACGAAAAAGTCGTAAAGCAGATTCGGAAATCAAAGGAGAAACAAAAGAAGTACTATGACCAACACCGACGCGAAATTACGTTTAAACCGGATGACCTAATTCTATTGAAAACGCACCACCTTTCGGATGCTTCGAAGGGTTTTAGCGCGAAACTCGGTGATCTCTATGACGGGCCTTATCGCCTGGGGGATCAAAACGAAAACTCTCCCGAAAATTTAACGTTGTACTCTCTTAAGGGACAAAACCTGGGTACCCACCACATAGACAAAATGAAAGAATACGTGGAACGAGAGGGTGATACCCTGCTCTGCTTCCATGAACATATTTCTTGGACTAACAAGGCTTTCAAACCGTAAAGTTAGTATAAGAATAGTTAGTTCCACAAGAATTCACAAGAATTAGTTATTTAAAAGAGGGACAGGTTCCCGTTTTAAGGACTTATTGTCCAGGAAAATTAAAGTAGTTGGCAGACGCTAAAAATATAATTAATGGTCCATCGTGCACTGAAAAAAACAATCAATCAGAACTGGTAACTTGAAAAATTTATTTTCACAAAAGAGCAAAATGATTATAACTCGCAGTGACAACAACTTGTTCTGACCGGCTCTAACCGTGACTCATTTTTTTCTTCCAAAATATTTCCCTTTTCATCCCCCGCACAAGATTTTAATTTATGGAGTTGGCATACGGCGCCTCTCTGGTAAATGTAAATAATACAAGAAAAATAGAAGCAGGCGACGTAACGTTTTATCCCTAGAAGTTGACTTTCCTCCTGAACTGATGAGATTCATATTTCGGCGAAGGTTAGTTCGCGGGATTTGTAAGTGCACTTATGAATCCCGCCCAGAAAATCTCCTGCTTTCGTCAAGCCAAAACTGATGTTTGTTAGGAAAGTCATTTGTAGGCATCCAGTCCACTGAACCCGCGCTTTGCTTTAAGAGCTGCTTTTTCACGCCTTTTTCTTTTCCTGGTTAGGTTCCGAGATACTCTTCTCAGGCATATCTTCATCATCTTCGTCCCTATTAAGCGGTCAATCTCTAACGTGCCTGATAAGATTTTGGATTATGCCACTAGACATCAGTTTCTAGAATTTCATTATGTTGAAAATGAATTTTTGTCATCCTCAATGATTTGTTCCTAGCGAAATTTCATCATCGTTCTTCATTAAGACATCCTCTTCATAAACATTCTGAATTTATTCTTGAGATTGTATGAAGTCTTTATCCTTTATCCTTTTCAGCGATATTTCGTTTGGAAGATAGGAGGAGGCATGGTATGATAGTTTCTCAGTGCCTTTAGTCAAGGAGGAGACATTTTGAGCGCATCTTGAAGCTTTCGCAATACTGTCACTTTCAGCCACTTAATTTTTGAATACTGCTTGTTCTTAGCATCACTATTTTCTAAATCTGACTGGACAATGTCTTCGCTATCCCAATTAACGCCTTTATCATTAAGTTCAACTACAGTTTCTAATATACTGAAATAGTCCTCATAAACCTCATTTATCAACCCTTGTAACTTTACACCGTTTCACATCGTCCATTTAGATTTTCGCTTGGTTTTTAATGTATTAAAAGCCATTGCCTTCCAGCTTGTGTTGTCTTTCAAAATTGACTGTTCAAAAACGGGGTTACTAAATTATTAATTAGTGTGAAAAGTTCAAATGCTTGTGGTTTCAAAATTATCCATCCTCTTCTTGATAACCTTTCACTCCAGCTTGAATAGAGATTAGACTTTTCCCCGTATTCAGCGATGCATCTTTCCAAAAGTTTAGGTTGGTCAAACCTTCGCGAAATTTTCTTCCGAATATATCCACCTAAATGATGGACTATTCTTCTTCTTTCTCCTTCAAGAGTTTGTTACTTAGAATTTGAGGTTCCTTAGATTCCTCCTTTTTTGACTCATTAGCTGCGGCTGGTTTAAGCTCTACCCATCTAATATGCAGCGTCAGAAAAAACCTCAGCCAATTGTTTAATATGAGTTGTTGTTTCACAAGGGGTAATTCTTTGAAATCCTTAACTATAAGAAATGACTTTGAAGTAGCATCTTTAAGTTCCATACTTTCACGGAGTTCATGTGTGTGAACAAAGAATGCGTATTGGTCACGTATATGTTTGCCATTTAAAACTGATAAAAGACTCATCACATCATGACTTAGACTAATTTCATCAGGCTTCTTAATTATCTCTTCAATCACTTCTTTCAATGGGTCACCAAGGATAGCCAGTTTACACGATTCCATACTTTTGGATGTTCTTTCAATCAACTCTTTAATGTTTTCATAGAAACATTCTTGGCTGAAATCTAACCAGAATATTTAACAAAACCAATAATTTGAGTTTTTAATCAATCACAATTACCTAATAAATAAAACTGAGGAAACAGCCTTGGAAATTGCTTTTGACAGACAATAAAAACTTATTCCCAGATACAAACTTACCATTCTTGTCAGATTTCGCAAGGGAATACAAGTTATATTTGCTCCTTGGTAACACTGCATTTCGTATCCCCAACACTGAGACTTTAGATGGCTTTGAGACAGTGAGATCAATAGGTTTATCTTTCAGTTTTGGTAAATGACTGACTGAACCTATATAGAAAATTATATTTAAAGTGAAAAGTAAGGTAACATCTACATCTATATAAATCAAAGTCCTGACTGACTGACTGACTGACAGACTGACTGATAATCAACGCCCAGCCCAAACCGCTTGCCCTAGAAGGCTGAAAATTTGCAGGAGTGTTACTCATAAGTAGTAGGCGCGTACTAAGAAAGATTTTTCCAATCCGCCGCCATCTTAAAAAATGGCGCCCAGAAATGTAAAAAATCTTCTCTATGCAATTAAGTAGGCGCGTTTCAACCGATTTCACAAATATTTAGTACACTGGTTTGTTTTAACCTTAAGACGGGCTGAATGGTCTTTCGGGTTCGACTTTTCGCCATCTTTTAAAATGGCGCCCAGAAATGTAAGAAAATATTCTCTATGCAATAAAGTCCGCGCGTTTCAACCTATTTCACAAATATTTAGTACAATGGTTTACTTTAACCTATAGAGACGGGCTGAATGGTATTTTGGGTTCGATTTGTTGCCATCTTTTTAAATGGCGGCCAAAAACTTAAAAACCCTTCTTTATGGAATAATGTCCGCGTGAAAAGTAATAAAAAGTATCCCGACGGGCTGACGGAATGTGCCGAGTGCCTTCGCTCCTAGGGTGCTAAAAAAATATTAGTCATCAGTAAAATCTACACATTCTTTATATCATTTTAGATGGAAGTTCTTATTACACGCGAGCGACACCGCGGGCAATAGCTAGTTAGTAATAAACTCACATTCAAAACACTACAGCCAGAGCCTATAAAGGAATCTGGATCAGGGAACGTTTCTATTGGCCCCAAACCTCCCGGAAAATGATTTAAACACACGTAATGGTTTTGATTAAATAAGTTGGTTGATAAATCGGTTCTTCCGCACGCCTTTATCCATTTAACACATTTATCATACTTCGTTTTTGGTTTAGGGAAGGTAACAAAACCTATATTTCCGTCCCTACCGTTGCTCAGACAACCACGATAGCAGCACTTTTTGTACCTTACCATGTTAACAGTTAACTTATTCCCAGTTGTTAATTTTGTAAGTACCTTAACGGAAGTAATACTAAACTTTGAAACGAAGTTCAGCCCTGGTCTAAAGACGAGACGTTTAAAAATTCAGACTTGAAAATAATAGTAACAACAACACTCGAGACTACCCGAGAGTAAATTTATAGTTCTTTCAGGCTTCACTAGTGGTGTCAACCAATAATGTTCATCCTCTCAAAAGAGGCGTGTTGCGCGCCCAAGTGTGCAGAGCCAACTTAGTGCGGGCTGTGAGGGGACACAATATTTTGACTTCCCCCGTCTCTCCCTTCGGCGTATATCTCGTGGCTGCTCTGCTATTCACGATTCCGTTTCCTCTCCGTAGTTATTCCCAGGTTGAGGCTATTTAAAATGTTGGCAAATTCTCTGGCAGTTTGTAAATATATGTGGCGAAGTTCTTGTTCGGGCTATTTGAAAATGTCTTTTCTAGAACTTTTGGATTTGGATAAAATTGAATATGTTTCACCATTTTGAGTCCACAACAACTTTTATTTGGTGTTGCGAAATTTCCCGGGGACCCCCAAAACGGGCATTCCCCCTACGATTTCTCTACGAGCGCCATGCATGGCTTTGCCTTAGAGCTCTCAAAAATTAAAGTTTAATTTATGTGAAGCTCAATACTGTGTTCGTCTTCGCCTACTCCATCTTCATTCTGAAATTGTTACGAGGTTGTGTTGTTTGTAAATTTATCCACTTACGGGTTAGGTAGCAAAAATATAGCAAGAGGAGGTAGAAACTAAAGTGGGCGACTAGGAATTTTAGTTCTGGTTATAAACCAATAAAAGCGACACAGATATGCCAATAACCTGAACCTTTTAAACCTAAATTTAACTTCCTTTTGCAAAATTCGTTAAGCCTTTCTTTACTCGCTTTTCACAACTTCCGTTATTGCGTCTGTTCTAAATATTTCCTGCGCAGTGCCATTACATAATGTTGATTTGTACAAATCGTCTAAATTCTCAATAACTGCGGCTATGTCACTAGATATATTTGAAGCTATTGAACGTGGGAGCATGTATTTTTCTCTGCATCATGAGAGCTAAGTTGGTTTGAACATTGCTTAATTTCTCTTCGCAAGTAGCTGCAGGATCAGTCTCAGTATCATTTGCAGTGTCAACTGCATCATCAACATCATCAACGACGTTATTGTCGTGATATTCTGGGATTTGTAATGATTCGTCTGAATCTTTCTTCCGTCGATGTGTTTTATGTTTTCGCTGTAAATTTCTTCGATACGAGTTGAAGTTCTTAAAGCAATTGGAACAATTTTCAATGAAGCATCTAATTTTTAAATGTGGATCGTGAATATGGAGGCTTCTGATGTGGCCTAACAATTTTACTAAGGTAACCCTTTTCACACTACAAATCGAGCACTGGTACATAGTTACCCTATAAAAAACATGATCATAGATATTAACATCGGCTTGCTACAAATATATTGACACTTTGCTAAATCACGGAGCGGGAAGTTCACTTAACTATGCACCCTTGCAGATTAAATAAAAATAGAAATATTATCGCACCTTCCATAGAGCATAAACTAAGCGTTACATAACAATTAAAGGCATGCCACTCGGCGTAATCGGTAGGTGTACCTTTGTCTGGAGTGCTGCTGCTGGAGTCAATTTCCCCGAATATTTTAAGGGATAATGAAGTGGCCACTGTTTTAGACTGATAAAAGACTATAAAAATTATTAAGAAATCTTACCAACATTTATTCTTCAATTTTGTGAAAATTTTCAAGGTTTCTGAAGTTGGATTTGCTAAGCCTATAACACTACTTTTAAAGGGGAAACCTAAATGTTAACCACTACTTTTTTAAAGGGATACCTAAATGTTTACTTTTACTACTACTTTTTAAAGGAAAACCGAAATGTTTACCTCGCTTTAAACAATAAAAAACAAGACGGCCCAAGGGCTCGTAATAGTAGCCATATCGTACGAGTGAATAGCCCCTCTATACCCTACCCTAATGAGTGGATAACCCCTCTATACCTTACCCTAATGAGTGAATAGCGCTATCTTTTTCAATGCTTAAATGATGTACCGTGCATAAAATCAGAGTTAATAGCCCCTCGATTCCCTACTCTAAACAGTGATAAAATTATAACCGTATAAATTTACTTATGCGGTAATTCTAATATTCTGGCGAATCGAAGAACAGATAGTTTTAGTGATAATCCCCTCGATTAGTTTACAACATAGACTTATGCCCATTCACACTTATCGCATATTATAAATTTCTAACAAGGACTTATGCCCAGAACCTTTTGAAAGAGAAAGTTTAGTTATAGTGATTACGCATTTTAGTGATTATCCCCTCGAATTACCTTTAGCAATGCTAAAATGATCAAACGCATAACGCTCATTTAACACTATGTTAGCTGTATCTAAACCCACATTTGAATTAACCGCCAAAAACGTTCCAGTCAAACATAACATAGATGACGATAGCTACCGAACGAGAACGAAACACATTAGGAGCGCGGTAGGAAACGGGGAAAATCGTTATCTATTTAATTAGCACATAAATAAAAAGAAAATAAATATAAAAACCCCAAACATACAAATTCATAAGTATCCGACCCCACAGATAAAAATTCAAAAGTATTCGACCCCACAGATTAAGAGGTACCACACCCCACATCACCCCGACATTTTAGAGATAAAAATAAATAATAAAAAACTCGGAGTTTCTATCAAGTCTCTATGGTTCAGTTGGTAGAATGTCTGCCTATTGCGCCAGCGATCCGGGTTCGATTCCCGGGTTCTGACCTAAAAAATTTTAATTAAAATTAAATCTCTAACCGAGCCCAGTTACCCCAATGGGTGGGTTGTGGTAATAAAAAGTTCCTTTTAAGCTAAAATCTGACGTTAACGAAAGCGAAAACTCCGGCCACAAGTACTAGTACTACTACTACTACTACTACAACTACTACTACGGCTCGGGTCAAACTAAGAGCCTATCGTATACTACGATATGGCTAAAAACACGTCCGAACTTGAGCGTAAACTAGTACATGAGAGATTACTCTTTTACCCTCCGTCCGCGCCCTTTTTATGGCGGTTATAAAAAACAATATACTGCGATGGCGCTCGAGGCGCCACCCCGGGAAAATTTTACACGAGAATATTTTTTTAGACGCTTAAGGCGGCAAAAAGATTAACCAAGGAGCAGACGACTAGGAGGGGGGCTTCTTCGTTACATGCTTTTTCGCTAATTAAAAAAATGCGCATGTCCGGCCCACGTTGACATACCCAAGAATGAGAGGGCCGATGGGGCGGCGATGAGAGCCCTCGAGAGGGGCCGACACGGACACCTTAACGGAAGAAAATATTAAACTTTGAAACGAAGTTAAGTCTTGGTCTACAGACGAGACGTTTAAAAATTCAGACTTGAAAATAATAGTAACAACAACACTCGAGACTACCCGAGAGTAAATTTATAGTTCTTTCAGGCTTCACTAGTGGTGTCAACCAATAATGTTCATCCTCTCAAAAGAGGGGTGTTGCGCGCCGAAGTGTGCAGAGCCAACATAGTGCGGGCTGTGAGGGGACACAATATTTTGACTTTACCCGTCTCTCCCTTTGCCGTATATCTCGTGGCTGCTCAGCTATTAACGATTCCGTTCCCTTTCCCTAGTTATTCCCAGGTTGAGGCTATTTAAAATGTTGGCAAATTCTCTGGCAGTTTGTAATAAATATGTGGCGAAGTTCTTGTTCGGGCTATTTGAAAATGTCTTTTCTAAAATTTTTGGATTTGGATAAAATTGAATATGTCTCACCATTTTGAGTTCACAAGAACTTTTATTTAGTGTTGCGAAATTTTCCGGGGACCCCTAAAACGGGCATTCCCCTACGATTTCTCTACGAGCGCCATGCATGGCTTTGCCTTAGAGCTCTCAAAAATTAAATCATTAATGTGAAGCTCAATACTGTGTTCGTCTTCGCCTACTCCATCTTCATTCTGAATAATTTGAGCAAAAAACGTGGGGCCCGTTATTTAAGTTACAAAGTATAAATAAAACGTTATGCAGACTAATAATTTGTGCAAAGTTCAAATATAATGCTACAATATGTATTAGAAAATGGAAAATCATTTGCGTTAAATTTTGGACAATATTTGCGTAAAAAACTGAACATATATATTGAGTGAGTTTTTATTGCTCAAAATATTACTCAAAATACGAACAATATTTCGCATTCGATTAAAACTGAAGTCTGTGCATTTAACGATTTATATGTTATGTTTGGTTCTTAAAATTGTACACGGTCCATGGACTCAACATCAAGTTTTTTATTGCGATAAAATATATTCAATATAATTGAATAAATCGTGTGGAATATGATCAACATATTTGTCCAATAAAATATTGAATTTTTGTTCTCTATATTGAGCTTTCAATATTATGACGGATTTTTATTTGCACAAATAGTGAAAAGTCTAGGGAATAGTTTGTAAGATGATGAATTTTATAAATGTCCCCCACTTAATTTTTGCAAAACATTGAGCGTGTAAAGGCCGCTTTAATCATGATTTGTGGTCGAGCGTTTATCGTAGCACAATTGTTAGGATAAACGTAATGATTAGTTTTAATGAAAATTAGTATTCTACAGGGCCGGTAGGCCCTTGTAGATATGACATGACACCCTTCCGTAATGTTAAAGAAAAAGTCACACCTTTTAGGGTTAGCGTCCCATAGAAAAAGCATTAAAAAAATTTCGGTTTTTTAAGGAAATTGAGACAGGCCATACGGAAAAACTATAGCGAAGTTAGTTTTAGGAATGCTTCTAAATTAACAACCATTTCTTAAATGAGAAACTTACCTGTTTCGATTTTTAATTAATGAATTCTAATTTATGTAATTTAACTAATTAAGATAGTACGTCAAAAAATTACTTTTGGGTCAGAAGTCAGCCTAACCTCCTAGCGCGTTTAAACTTATTTCCCCATTTTCGTTCTCATTGATAACTAGAACGGCCTAGCTTTTTGCGTGCTAACAAGTTACGTTGATAAATTTCAAACGTTTGCTTTTATGTGGAAAATTCCAAATTTCATAGCAGACGACAGTAAGGCAACTAAAATTAATTACTTTGGTATTTCATCCGAGCTTGAACACCTTATTTGGATTTGCTAATTATCTATAACACCCTTAAGAACAAATACTTTGTTATCAGGTCGAATTTTCATCTAAAAAATTAATTCAGGTAAATAATTACAGTTAATAGAGGTTTTTATATCTTTTGAAGTTAGTTTTTCGACGTTCTTTACGGCCAAGGCTTAAGTTGTATTTTAGTTAGTCTATGAAATTATAGTCTTTATAGTGTCTGTCCTCTTCAAAGATTATTAAAATGGCTTATTTCCAGCTCTCATTTGTTTTGGAATTCTTTATATAGTCTGCTCCGTTTTATGCTTGAAACATATCCTAACCAGGCTAACCCCAGGTTTTTTTTACTGTATTTACCATGTGCGCTTCCAATTTGAAGTAAAAAATGGCATATTTATTCAAATTATTAAGGTGTTGAAATAAAAATAGTGCTTTTCACCCTTTGAAAAGATCGAGAACTTCAAAATACTACTGGAAAGATGACAAAAAGTTCAATGTGTTTTCCTTACGGCAGTTTTAAGAGTCGTCGTGTTTACGTTAGCGCAGTTAATTCAACATTCTCATTAGAGGTATACAAGGTTTCATTATTTGTTAATCTCACTAAAATGCTACTAATTGTGAAGGTGTGTGATATAATTCCTGAAACTCAACCAACGTAGAGGACCAGATCATTCATTAAAACAATTTCTATACTATTGAACCAGTCAGTATGTTATGTTTTTTTTTTTTTTTGCTCCAGTGAGGTTGACGAGCTAGGGCTAGTATAGCCTTACAGCTCCAAATATAATATAGGTAGATAAGAATATAATAATAATACAATAATATAATAATAATACAATAATATAATAATAATTCAATAATATAATAATATAATAATAATATAATAATAATATAATAATAAAATATAAGTTAGACAATGTGAGAACTCAAATGCCCAAAAATTTCTTAACTCCAGTTTTAAAATGAATTATTGATGTCTGAGAGACGAGGTCATTAGGGAGGGAGTTCCAAATGGGGATGGTTCGACGGAAGAAAGAGTGTCTCAGGGGGCCCTTGCGGGAAGGGGGAAGGAATAGCTTTCTACTATTGCCGCGCGTTTGATGGTAGTGGGGAACCAAGGTGAAGTAATGCTGGTTTGATTTACTTAGAACTCTGTAGAGACTGACGAGGTCTAGATAGGTACGTCGCAGTGACAGGGGGTCCACCCCAAAGCAGATAATCTGCTGGCGCGAGGAAGATGACGCAGGGACGTACAGAGCTTGGAAGCACGACCTTGGACACTATCAAGGAGGGCAATATCTCTTTGGAAACAGGGGTTCCATAACTGGCTTCCAAACTCCAGTAACGGCCGCACATAGCAGTGGAATATACGTGTGAGAAGCCGGGGAGAGAGGTGTGGGAAATTGGCTTTTATTGTTGCTAGGAGACCGTTAGCTCGACTGCATGCTTGCTTAACATGGGTGTGAAATTTCAGATTGTGGGAGACACGAACCCCCAAATCCCGACACTCATCGACACGTCGGATGTTAGAACCTCCAAGATAGTAAGGGGTGGGTAATGCTAGGTCTAAGTGAGAATTTTGAACTGTAAGGAGCAAGGATTTTTGACTGTTAAATTGGAGGCCATTGCGCGCCGACCAAGCTTCTAATTGGTGTAGGTCTGATTGTAAACTCCGAACTAGGGCTCGGGGATCGGTTAACTATTATTCAAATAAATTCACATACCAAAATTTGTAAAACGAAGATTATATAAGAGTATTTCGTCTCGATTTTTTTCGGAAAAAGGTAGAGTGATTCAATTATTAATCGTAAGTATTTTTTCCGAAAAACTAAAATTTTCAACATAATCAGAAGAATTTTAGTCCAAAAACCTTTTTTGCGATACCTTTTATTCGATTTCGAATAAAAAATTATGATCCATACGTTTCTTGATACAAATGTGGTTTTGGTTTCTTTTATCGATTAGTATTTTGACGAGTAACCGCCAATATTATTTTTTACGATAAACTTTGATCTTTTTTAAATTTTTATAGCTATATATTGACAAAAAAACGCAAAGTTTAAATCATTGAAAAATGATTGTATTTAAAAACCTGATAATGGTATGAACTATCAATAAAAACATTGGTAATTGTCAATATTATCAGAAGTATAAAATACGTCTCTTCGAGAGAAGTGTACCACAAAGCGTGGTAACATGAGAACATTAAAAATAAGGTTGCTAAACCGAATCACATACGCGATAAATAGTACTGTTAAAAAATGTTGTCCATAGTTGGATGTAAATGGATCCAAACGGCTGACTCTGAGACAGCACAGTTTTTCATCTATTTTTGGATAACGTAACTCGTGTCCAAAAAGGGAGGGTCGAATGATAAGCCAGATTTGGAGTCTCATCCAAAATTGGAACCAGAATCATTTATTAAGGGATCAATTACTACCCAGAAATGGTCAGAATATAAAACACACATCAATGAAGTCCGCATTGGACAAATTTCTAACGAATATAGGACTAAAATCAAACCTTCATTGGACAAATTTCTAACCTATATTGGACTAATATCGAGCCCATATTGGTGTTATATCAAGCCGACGTTGGACAATTGTCGAACAAAATTGGACTCATATGAAGCCAATATAGAGGCTAGATTTTTTATTTCACCGAGTGATGATTGTTTTGGAAACGTTTTGTTCTCGACGTCTCCATCTGTCTGTGTGTTTGTGTGTCTGACTGCCTGTTTTAACACCCCAGGGGATCGCGTTCGCAGTTTCCTAATCTGAACAAAAGTGTTCTCAATTTTCGGTTCGTATTCACAGTTCCCGGATATCTGAAAACTGTACTGACCACAATTCCATTAACTGTCATCACCAATCTAACTACACCATTTTAATGTCTTTCACACACTCGCGAAAGTGGCATACTCTAGGAAAAAGTCTCTTAAAACGATTCAACTAGAAGTATGATAAGCAACTTCGGATAAAAATAATTAATATCATATAATTTTATAAAATATTTGAGAAGAACCTCTCTTAACCGAAAAATCTGTAGTCAAAGTTTGTAAAGGACGAGTAACGAAGATTGGGTATGAAGTCGATAGACTGGATACATTTAATAGTTTGTGTAAAGCTAAAGCTAGATTCCCACTCGACCGAAAAAACCCGGCGGAAATCACACAGCAAACGGTAGAAATTTTAACTTACGCCGGAGTCCGGCGGTAGACCGTTCACACTACGACTGAATTTTCAGTTTGGCGGTAGATATTTTTGGGTCACGTGACAGATTTGAGTTGTTTCAACAACATCTATTTCACACTCTGAATTGGTATCTTTGTCCCCTTGTCGCTTAGATCGTAAAATAATTGATATTTTCCAACCTACTCAGTAAAGTCTTCCCTATTAACATCTTATCTCTTTTTACTTTCGTAAGTTTAATTTTTCTTTATTGGTGGTATGTTTCCGATAAGCCTTGGTCAACCACAAAAAAAGGCGGCTATCAATCGATCTCGCGTGTGCTTGCGCTCTTGAAATTTATGACGTTGTCAGTGGGATAATTTCATTGGCTGAGACTCCGGCGTAACGCCGAACACGACCGAAAAAATAGAACACAACTTACGCCCGACCGAACGGAAATTCCGTCGGGCTCGGCGTAAAGATTTTTCAGTCGAACCCCTTTCTGCCGGGTTTCCGTCGTGTTTTCCGTCGAGTGGGAATCTAGCTTTAGTTCGCACTTGACCAAAAACACGACGGAAACATTTGCGTAAGTACCTCTGCGGTAAAACATCTTCAGCATAACGCGACCGAAACACATTTCGGTCGGACAGAATTGGTGTTCTATTTTTGACGCAGTGGCCGACGTAAAGTGATTTTCATAACCAATCAAAATTCGTTTCGAGATGAAGCTTCTGTTGACGTCATATTAGGCGAGTTTTTTATCGCCACTTTGGGGTTTTTCCACTCGCCAGTCGCCTTCGCCACATTTGCATGTCATGAACTTTTGAATCTGAATTCTCTAATCGGACTTGATCGTGAGTGTTTGTATCTAATAAACCTTCGATTTGAATCTCTGACCTTCATTTGGTAGAAGTTAGCTCCCTAATTAAGATACCATCAAGGGAAAATCAAAGTCCAAGGCTTGAGTTCTTTTGGCTCTGAGCCTCAATTCCAAATCGTGCCACGTGACTACCGGTCGACCGCCCTTTTTGGTATAAATTCTGTCGTATATGTGAACCGAACAAAAATCTTGCCGTCGAAGGGCTGCGTAAAACTCAATTTCTTGACGCAGCGCTAAAGTTTTCTGTCGTCATTTTCGGTCAAGTGGGAACCTAGCTTAAAGCGAAAAATTGAGACTTTACTACACTGTACCATGAAACTCTTTCCAAAGTTATTATAGGATATTGCGGTCCGCGACAATTTGGTCTCGCCGTTATGGTCTTGCCGATTTGGTCTCGCTGATTTGGTCTCGCCGTTTTGGTCTCGGGACAATTGGGTCTCGGAACCTAAGTCAACCCAACCTTGTTTGGAGGTAAGAAGATTATTTATATGAGTATTAAAAGCCCGCCTCGTAACACGAACAATTTATTAGAAATAATAGAAATATTTTGGAAAAGGTGTCAGATAATTAATAGGAGAATATTTTGGAAAAGGTGGCAGCTAACTATTAGGAGAATATTTTGGAAAAGGTGGCAGATAATTAGTAGGGGAATGTTTTGGAAAAAGTGTCAGCTAATTAATAGGAGAATAGTTTGGAAAAGGTGGCAGCTAATTAATAGCAGAATATTTTGGAAAAGGTGGCAACTAATTAATAGGAGAATATTTTGGAAAAGGTGGCAGCTAATTAGTAGGAGAATGTTTTGGAAAAGTTGTCAGCTAATTAATTGGAGAATATTTTGGAAATGGTGGTAGCTAATTAGGTAACCAAATAATCACGATACCAAATAGTACCGAGACCCAACCGTCACGATACCAAATAGTCCCGAGACCCAACCGTCACGATACCAAATAGTCCCGAGACCCAACCGTCACGATACCAAATAGTCCCGAGACCCAACCATCACGAGACCAAATAATCACGATACTAAACAGTCCCGAGACCAGATAATCACGATAACAAATAGTCCCGAGACCAAATAATCACGATACCAAACAGTCCCCGAGACCAAATAATCACGATACCAAACAGTCCCCGAGACCAAATAATCACGATACCAAATAGTCACGAGACCAAATAATCACGAGACCATATCGATGAGACCAATTGGTCCCGCGACCAAATCGGCGAGACCAAAATGGCGGGACCAATTCGGCGAGACCATATTGTCCTGTTCCGTGAGAATTGATATCGTTAGTTAATAAAAACGGAATAGAGAAATCGTTCTCAAGTAAATAATGAAAATATGTTTCAAGTGTGACTCTCTGAAATATAGTGTACGGTATGGGACGAGTGGATTTTTATTTCTCCCGAGAGACAGGCTTTGTACTTTACGTGTCTGTCTGTGATTTGTTTTAACTTCTGCAATTGTTTATCAATAAAGAGAAATGATTGCATATCTAGGTAAATAGTTATGTCGGTGATCCTCAAATATAATTGCACTTCCCCTTTTTACCTTAACCCTTTTATATTACACTAACCCCTTTTTTGTTCGAATCAAGGGCGTTTACGTTGAGACAAAAAAAAATCGAAGACAAAAATCGAATTAAAGCTAGCATTATCTATTATCCCCTTCTGATGTTACACATTAATAGTTGTTGCTTTTATCGTCATTTTGACGATACGGTAAGCGGTATTGCGAGATCCCTATGTCGAAAATATCACAGATATACGCTTTCGGTGCTTGGTGGAAAGTATTTTGCTATAGAGTCCACTAACGTAATAACTATGACTTTTTGAAATTGGGTTTTATCGAAAAGATTGTAACAATAATTGAGTTTGGCGATCTGATCATAAATAACTGATACGGAGAAAAGCGTATGCATGTTAAATTCTAATAAAAAATATTAGTGACAATATTCCAGATGAAAGTCTACTTCTAAAAATGATTTGGATATTTTTTACAAAGCTTAAATAACAAAATATTTCGCTAAAAGTTAGACTTCAAAGCAAGTGGATTTAATAATATAAAATATTTTTAATTTAACCGAACGTAGAGTACGACCCTTTTTTCTACATAATTGTTTTTCGGAAAATTTTGTCGATTGATTACATTTGTCGGTTAAAATCTTCCTTAGATTATTCAATCTTAAAAAATATCATCTAAAATTGTTGTATTGTTTAAACGAATAAACTTCTGAATAGTTTCCGATTATTTGTAGCCAATCGTATTTTTCGAAAAAATCGACCAAAAAACCCCGAGCCCTACTCCGAACATCAGCATGCGATTTAATAACACGGAAAATTTTGAGATCGTCAGCAAACAGACGTAACGGAGAAGTTAAATGGGAGGGTAGGTCATTAATATAAATGAGGAATAGTAAGGGACCGAGGACGCTGCCCTGGGGAACACCACTGGGCACAGGTAGGAGGTCACTTAAGGATTCACCAACGCGTACCGCTTGGGTGCGTTGAAGGAGGTAGGATTGGACCCACCAGTGAATATTGTTAGATATGCCTAGAGATTGTAACTTAGCCAAAAGGCGCTGGTGGGGAACCGAGTCAAACGCCTTCGCGATGTCGAGATAAATGACATCTACCTGGTTACCTTCATCGAACGCGTTTAACCAAGTAGAAAAGGCAGAGAGGAGATTCGACTCCACAGAGCGCCCACTGAGGAAGCCGTGTTGAAAAGTACTAAGTAGGGGGTTGACAAACTGCATTAAAGGGGCGCGAAAGCATTTCTCGAGTACCTTACATACAGTGGATGTTAGACTAATCGGGCGATAGTTTGCCGCGTCACTTCTACTACCCTTGCCTTTATAGATCGGAGTGACAGACGCAACACGCCATTCCGAGGGTATGGTTCCGCAGGTTAGGGAAGCTGAAAAGAGGGTGAGAAGGGGCGCGGCAAGTGAAGCGGCGCAATTTTTGAGGAGTCGGTTGGGTATACCATCAGGGCCTGATGCACTCTTAATGTCCAGTTGTACGTTAATAATTTTAAAAACTATTTGTTACCAACAGTGGATTTTGTTAATTCATAAATATAACAGTGGTGCTGGTTAATCCAGGAGGACAGTGTCGTTATGTAATTTAATTAGTCAAATAATTTCCTTGTTTACATCTGCGCAGATTTTTCAAACGTAAATACGTGGGAAACGGAGGGTTATGTTGTTCACTATTTCCACAGTTCACATTGCCGTTTGTTTATTTGACTAAATTGCTATGAATTGTTTAGGTATTTAATTTAATTACTAGTGTTCAAGTCAAAGTTGCCAAACTATCGAATCACATCATTCATTAACATATGTTATAGATGATCTTTATGTTACCGAAAATTTAGCACGGGGTGTGATAAAAATTGAACGCAATGTGTTGGCAAGAATGAAAAAACTCTTCTGAACTTTACTATAAAGGTAATTTGAAACTCATTTTATAAGCTAAATCAACACTGCCAAACCTCAATCCTTCATAAATTTAAACTTAATTAAGTATAATTAGCGTGAATTTAAAGATGAAATGTACATATTTTGGATGAGAACTCGAGTAACTTAAGATTTAAACTGGACAAGCTGTTGGTATAGCCCCATGTTTTCTATTTCACACTTAAGTTAATTTAAATTATCTTTAAAATACATTAATAGGCGCGAAATTCGAAAGTGTAGGGTAAAATAAGATTCAAAAGCTCCACTAAAAATTGCAATTAACGTGAAGTATATATTGAAAGTCATTTTATAACCTAAATGTACACTGCCGAAACACAATCCTACGTTAATTGTCACTCAATTAAATATAATTAACGTGAAATTAAACCAAATATATTCATTTTTTGGATAAAAACTCTAATAACTAAAATAATGACTGGCAAAAATGTTAAACTTCACTCAACGTTGCAATTAGGGTAAAAAATGCCAATAAATTATACTTTTAAGCTTAATCCACTCTCCCGAACCGCGCTCAAATTAAGATTAAAACATCAGAAGTTTTTCGCACAACCACAGATGTTTCCTATTTCACTTTCAAATTAATTTAATTCATCATTAAAATACATCGAAAGCTCTTACATATTTTAGGGTAATTGCAATTAAAGTTAATATTTTATCGAAACTTGTATCCACACTAGATAAACCGCTAAATTAAACTTAATCAATTATAATTAATGTGAAATTAACCCAAAACACGAATGTTTTTGGGAAATTCATGGATACCTTATAATTAAACTAACAAATTATAATTAAAACTACACTTATCTTACACTCAGCCTCCATTTTCCTGTTTAATTCTTACACTTAAATAAATTGTCATTTAAAAGCATTTTTCCCATATTGAAAAGAGAGCCATTGAAAAGGAGCGAAACTTAAAGTTTGGGGGGGGGGGGATGTTACAGTATTTGTGCCTTTTTAACAGGAGTATTGTTACAATTTTAACACTACCAGACTTAGAAATAGCACACGTCCACTGGTCCAAAACCAGTTTATTAATTGCTTGGACCAGTTTTTTAATTAAAAAAATTAATAATTAAGTTTTTTGATGGGAATTGAGGCGGGAACAGTTTAAAAATTCAAGCTTTCTTCCAATTTCCACTCTTAACTTTTCTCTTTCAAACACAATAAGCCGTATCACTCTAGAGTTTAGACCCAAATGAAGGGCTTGCCAAGTGGTACCAGGTTTTGGTAGTGGTATTAAGTTAGATATAAAACTACGCGGCAGTCGGCAGTCTCGGCACGATTGGAATTTTGAAGTCTCGCAGAGTCAATTTAGTCAAACCTATCATTTATGGTCAAACTACCTTGAACCTTCTCGCAAGTGGGCTAGCGCCTATATATATCAACAAAAAAACTTTACAATGGGACCAGTAGAAAGAATATTATGGTAAGAGTCACTGGTCCTAAGGACCAGTTTATTTTTTATAGACGTTAGGGGTCACTAATCCTGAGGACCAGTTTATAAGACCACGTATTTCTAAACCTTAACAATACAGACCTTGTATTTCTAATGGGACCGGCAATACCGCAACACTGAGCCGAAAAACCAGGATGGTAATTGTTTGGACCTATCGGGTGAGGACATTGGAGCACCAAAAACATACCGCGGTGTCACTTGTTGAACGTTAAAGCGACCTTCACCACTATAAACTCCATGACCCGCTCAATCTGGCAATCTTTGAAAACTTTGAGGTACTTCCGGTCCCTTTGGATATACAGGGTCTTCAGTGTAGGAGCTAAGTAGTAGAATTACAGTAGTTAGTCTCGTTTCCTAGCAAAATGCCAACCTATTCCAACCAGGACAAATTGGACAGGATGTTTATTTTGGGTGAAGGTCGCAGTAACGTTCAACTAAAAGCAGTGCTTTATGCCGAACGGTTTCCACACCGACAACATCCGGTGCGAAGCACCTTTTCCGACATTGGCGAGCACCTTCGTGATTTCGGTAGTGCAAGATCGTGAACGTAGAAGAGACTGTATAGTCTGTAATGAGGATATAGATTTTGACATCGTAGCACGTTTTGAAGCCAATTCATGCTAATAGTAGAGCGGTGGAACAAGAAGTTGCACTAAGCCATTCTACTGTTTGTGCCAGTTTACAAGGGCATCACTACCGGCATTATCATACCCCCTACATCAAGCCTTAACGGACGAGGATTTCCCAAGTCGGCAATACCATTAGTCTTACCATGCGTCATGAGTTTACTGCTTGCAAATGTATTGCAAGACATGGATTGTCGTCTGGAAGAGTGCCTAAACCACAATGGTAGAAACGTCGAATATTTACGTTGAGGTGTTTACCAAACAGTTAAGAGGTTGTAATTTGAGGCCCACGTTCTAAGACTAATCGTAGGACAGTGCTTTAAAATATTTTGTTGCATTCTCCAGTATTCTTTTTGTACCTTGTCACTCGTTGTCACTTGCATACAATAAAACATGAATTCTAAACATTTATTTACACCCTGTATAATTTAGTATGACATCACCCGTTGGCAGTATTGGGGGTTGTACATAAAGGAAGCTGTTGGTCTGATCTCGACACCACTGTATATGTATACAGTGTACGAAACAAATATTTTTCTTCCATATTTCAAATACCGTCGTTTTTAAGCTTCTTTCATAAATAAAGTGCAACATTATATGCTTATCGAAATCAATGTTATTGGATATAAGTTAAATGTAATTAACGATACTTAAGTACTTCTTTAAGCAATTAGAAATAGATCAACCCCAAATGTATGACGGTAAAGCAAACATAATTATTCAAAATTTAATTACATTAAGACTGAAGTAACAGATATTATAAAAAAACGTCTTGGTTTGGACCAAGGCCGAAAAAACAAACGATATGTGTGAGGTTTATCAATTGGCTGAAGTTCAGATATTGCAATTTTTTTAGTTATTTTTATCCATTTAATCCTTAATCAATATTAAATTCAATCAACTGATTTTACTCTTAATCGATCTATTCCCTCTAAACTAATTGAAAAAATTACATATCTACGCTTTTTCAAGAACAATTACATTTTCCGAAAACATTTTATCATGAAATTAATTATTTTAAAGGGATTTCGTATAAGCAACTTGACGGACATAGTTTTAATTGTTGCTGGCAGCAGCTGGCTTGACAAATTTTCAAGTTTGCATCAAAAAAAAAAAACTTAACTCGGTAAGTTGCTAAGAAGACTGATGTTAAAAAAATATGATAATTTAAATTTATTTTGTTCAGACTAGTTAATAAACGAATGCCGTATACTTAAGACAAAGCAACATCGTTTATCCTGTGTGGTTTTTGTTAGTAGGTAGCTATCTGTAGCACTGGAAAAATATGATATCGGTATAAATATAACCAAAGGTTTAGGTAAAGATTACATAAAAAGAAATACGTTTCAGTACCAATGGCTTATTATATTCATTTCCATTCATTACCAGTTAAACGAAGAAGGTCACACTTAACTTAACCCCCCCCCCCCCCAAGAAAGTATAAAGTACGAAGAGGGAAATTGCAGTGCAACCTTTCTTTCACAGTCGCGACATTAGAAATGTAGCATTTCGATATACGAAATTAAATGTATGAATTCGTGCAACACCCTGGTTTGGCATCCACTATTAAATATTTACATTTTCCTTTCGAATTATGTCAAAGTTCGCTTGGTCTTTTTAGACAGAGTGTTTCAAATATTCAATACTGAGCTCTCAACACGTACTCCCTTCAAAATAATTAATTTCATGATAAAATGTTTTCGGAAAATGTAATTGTTCTTGAAATAACGTAGATATGTAATTTTTTCAATTAATTTAGAGGGAATAGATCGATTAACAGTAAAATCAGTTGATTGAATTTAATATTGATTAAGGATTAAATGGATGAAAATAACTAAAACAATTTCAATATCTGAAACTTCAGTCAAATGATAACCTCACACATATCGTTTGTTTTTTCGGCCTTGGTCCAAACCAAGACGTTTTTTAATAATATGGATTCAGATACAAGACATAAACTCCAAAAAATTAATTATTGGATTTATCTACATTCCACCTGATTCAAAGATAGTTGATACAATGGCTGATCTGATGAACCAAATAGACTTTCTTCAGGAGTCAACAGAATTGGAAACTATTATCTTGGGTGACACAAATTGTGACCTCCACCCAAAGATCATATCCTCAAAACTAGAACTTTGCTAAACCACATGATAAACTTTAAACAGCTCATTACAGCACCGACCAGAGTCACTCTCTCCTCCAAGACCTTAATTGATCAAATCTTTACAAATTTCCCCTCACGTATCGTTTTTTCTACTACAATAAGTGTTGAATTTTCTGACCATGATATCATCCTTGCAATAAGAAAGAAATCATGCCCGAAAATAATAAAGGAGCCTAAACTGATCAGAAACTATAGGAGACTTGACCCTGGAAAATTCACCCAAGATGTTCAGCATAAAATAAGTGGGAAAGAATATAACTTCCCCAATCCTGAAATGGGTGTAAATTATCTTCATAGGACCCTGATCGAGATATTAGACAAAGACGCATCTTACCGAAGAAAGTATGTTGCGATAAATACTGCCCCGTGGATAACGGCAGAAATTAAACATCTACTCCATTTGAGAGACGTCTATAAAACGAAATCTAGAAGATCTATTGCCCCAGGCAGCTTGCATTTTGAAATATTATATAAAAAACAGCGCAACATTGCTACTTTAGCTATCCGTAAAGCTAAACAAAACTATTTTAAGGTTAAACTTGCACCAAAGAAGACTGGTAATAATCAGAAACATTTTTGGCGCACAATGGAACCAATCCTGAAGAAAACCACAACTAAAACTGTCTCATTCTTAGAATATGAAGGTACAAATACGACAAACAAAAAAGAAATCCCAAATGTTTTCAACAATTATTTTATCAACTGTGTTGAGAATTTGCTCACAGGACTATCCGCTGAAGACCCTTCAGGCTCTGGAAACGTGCATCTAAATGAACACGATGAAGTACCACCGCAACACACCATGGGGCAGTTTAGATTGATAACTGAGCCTGAAATTTTCAAACTACTAAAGTCAATTGATCCTCATAAGGCCTCTGGAATAAGCGATATCTCCCCGCTTATTATCAGAAATCTTGCTGGACTCATCTCCAGCTACGTTACCAATCTCATCAATCAGTCCCTAACCATGGCTATTTTCCCGCAAAATTGGAAAATGTCAAAGGTTGTGCCGGCCTATAAAAAGAAAACCCTCATTTACCTGAAAATTACAGACCTCTATCAATCTCGGAAATATTATCTACAATTTGTGAAAAGATAGTAAAATCTCAACTATATGACTTCCTAAATAACAATAACGCTTTATATGCCCTTCAATCTGGGTTTCGACCTGGTTTCTCAACAATTACAGGTACTTTCCACCTAAAAGAGACTATCCTAAAAAATTTAAATGACGGAAACTACGTAGTTGTGATCTTCGTGGACCTGTCAAAAGCTTTTGACACTGTTAAGCATTCTCTACTAATTGAAACACTTGGAAAAGCTGGTGTAGTGGACCAAGCTCTTTGCTGGTTTGAATCATACCTACATAATAGAGAACAAAAAGTACTATATAACGGAGAACTATCAATGCCAATGAAGGTCAAACATGGAGTTCCTCAGGGAAGCGTCTTGGGACCGATCCTCTTTAATATTTATACTTCTGATCTCCACAAATCCTTAGAAAACTCCGAGGCAAATGAATACGCCGATGACAATGCAATCCTTACTGCTGGGAAGGATTAAATGTCATAATCAAGTTAGCAGAGACTGATATGGAAAACTTGAGTCATAAGTTGAGCTCTAAGGGCTTAATCCTGAATAAAACTAAAACAAATATGATGATCTTCTCACCCTCAAAACTTAAACGAGAGATGACCCGACCTATTCAGTCAATCTGGAATGGAGAAATCAAAAGGGTGTCCTCCTTCTGCTATCTCGGAATCTGGCTGGATGAAATGCTTTCTTTTGATAAACACATTGATGAAATAATAAAAAAGGTAAAAATAAGGACATGGATACTGCGACCCCTCCAACCATACTTGGAGCAGAACCATCTAATCACACTTTATAATTATATTATAAAACCAATTTTCGACTACGGCATAGTCATCTATGGCACTGCCTCATAAACCAAGATGATGAAACTGGAAATTCTGATAACTTTGGAGCAAAACTTGTCGCAACAAAAAAGAAACGTTCGTCGTCTACGGTGGCACGCGAGCTAGCGAACTTCAAAACCATCAATTTCTCCTTTAAATCCAATCTACTAATCTTTATGTATAAAATCAAAATAGGCAAACTCCCAAATAATGTACTGAATTGGTTCCCTCCACACCCGAGTGGAACAGCTACTAGAGGAAAGTAGGATAAATTTTATGTTGAAACTTTTCAAACCTCTTTCAGAGAAAAGAGTACCAAATTTATTGGGATAAAGTTGTGGAATAATCTTCCTAGATTAATTCCACATTTTGGGTCAACTGAACAATTTAAGAAATATATTGAAACATTTTTAGACTGAATATTATAATCTTGTTTTTAACTTGTTTTATTAATTTGTTTTATTAATTTATTCTGGAACAAACTGTAAATAAGTACTTGTACTTAGTTTGATGTCCAATTAAAGCAGTTATTTATTTATTTATTTATTTATTTATTCAGGCTCTACAAAGTACAAAGCCTTTGACAGCGCCTCACCAGGCGTCGTTATACGTGAATCTATTTTAATTACACAACTTCATGACAAGCTCTAAGTAACCAACATATCTTATGAACCTACGTTTGCCAACTTGTTCACTTAGAAACGCTCACGTTTTTAGCTGGAGGCCTGATTTCAAGCGGAAAAATAAAGAACAACGTTTGAAATAGACCATTTTGACGTAACTAAGAGAGCTGGACACAGAAGTAAAACCTTGTCTTTCATCTTGCTTTTTGGCGCCTGCGCTGTAGGCTTTTACAATCATGAGAGTGAATAAAGACATCAATGGATCGAGCCACTTGTACGTGTCGATACCGAGTGTTGCCCAAGTCACTTCATGACAAGCTCTATGTAACCAGTGACAAACTTATGAAAAATATCTTATGAACTTATGATGTAAAACATATCGGGTCAAATTCGAGCTGGGCCTTAGAATAATCGCCACCGAAAACAAACAGTGCTGCCAGCTCAAAAAAAGGTTTCAATCAAAATTGAAACCATTAGCTCTATTAGCAAAGCCTTGTACAAAATATGAAACTCCATGGCTCACGCGTTCAGCATTCCAATCTGCAATGTGTACAGATCTCTCTAGAGAATCTTACACAAAGTCGAGAGACATAAATTTGGGAGTTGCGGTATTTATGCATTCAAGGTTCATTTCTCGCAGTTTTCTTCGCGATGTTTACGATATTCGAAGCACGCGCCTCGCTATAGAAGAGAGAATTAAAGATAGTCTGATAGTAGTAGGTTGTGAGGAAAGCCTTTCCCCTTCTGCACGAAAGTCCAATTCACAACGAGGAGATTCTTTCCCAATATAGGCAGCTTGGGAGAATGTTCTACGAGCAGTAAACCCTTATCTTTGTCGTGGGAGCTGGTATCCATCTAATTTTTATTTTTTATCTACCTGTGATTATCCAACACGTAGATTTTAGAAAGGAGTTTTGGGTGGCCTTGAGTGTGTTTGTTTGTCTGTGCACAGGCAGATCGAATACACCAAAAAGAATTTCGATTAAAGGCCGACTTACATCGAAAAGAGTTCTAGCGAACTGAAAACCGAGCATCGAGACTAACAATGGAGCGACCGTGCCGATTTTCGAATCCCCGCTGGGGTAAAAGATGGAAGAGTTCTAGCTAACTGAAAGCCGTGCAATGTGGTTCTAGCGAACTGAAGATGCACAATAGAGAATTTCCTTCAGGCGAAAGCAAAAATTCGAGAGGAAATAAATTTAATAGGATTTCTATTGTTCATCTTCAGTTCACTAGAACCACATTGCACGGCTTTCAGTTAGCGAGAACCCTTCCAACTTTAGACCCAGCAGGGCTTCGAAAATCGGCACGGTCGCTTCATTGTTAGTCTCAATGCTCGGTTTTCAGTTCGCTAGAACCCTTTTCGCTGGAAGTCGGCCTTTAATCGGATGTAGAATTTTTATCTACCTGTGATTATACAACATGTAGATTATAGAAAAGGAGTTTTGGATAGCCTTGAGTCTACGGAGATCGGATACACGAAAAACATGTTCGGTCAATCTGATGTAATATGCGTTGTGTAGAGGAACGCCAAGAACTATATTTTGATGTAGTAGTGTTACCACTTTCTGGGATAGTGAATTTGTTAAGTCACGTGATTGTAAGCGTTGAAGAACTATGCCGCGGATAGAAGTATCGCAACGCACTGATAACGCTACGATATTCACGTATGCGCAGTAGAGCTCAGTTTGATGGAAGATAAGCTTGATATTGGCCACGCCCCTACATAACGCATTGTACATTTCTTTAACAACATGTCAAGAGAAAAAGCCCTGTTGGGAAAGCGAGAGTTGCTATTATCATAGGGTGTATTTCGGCTTATCTGCGTCGCTCAGCTCCAAGATAATTCCTAACAGCCCAAAAATACTGTTGAAGAAATACATCAGGACTTTTCATTAAGGCTTTGAAGCTACTGTTAGCCTTGAATAGAAATACATGCTATATTGGGAACAAAATGCGCTGGTTACACTACCACACGTAGATATTAATATTCCGTAATCGAAATAATTCTTGTTAAAACTAAGGCTGACTAACTTCAGCGAAACTTCTAAAGATAAACATTTCTATGAAGGTTCGTGCATGGTGACAGATGGTGATCAAGGCAAGTGGAACTTTTTGAACTTATTGCGCCTATTTTGGCAGATTTTTCCATATTTTTTAAGAGCTAATATCAGTGAAATAATATTTGCATCGAACATTTTGATCATATAGGGGAAATTGTTCAATATCTACTGCACATGGAAAGTTGTGTTGTATATGCAAGCAATGGGTCGAAACTTCGAAAAATCAGGGAAACATTTCTTAAGTCGACTGAACCATGGCCATCAGAAAATATTTGTACTCCTTGGAGGAGAGTATCGGGATAGTGGCTCATAGGGAGAAATAACCCCATTTCTCGTTCCTTTTGAGACGGTGGAGGTTTCCTAACTTTATATGGACCCAATAGTACGATAACTTTCGAGGGACGGGGATTTTCCATTTCCTCCACACATATCAAGCGCCTCTGCACTTCAATGAAATAGTAAATGGTATTGGTAGGGATAGAGAATTTGAAAATGCATTCAACAGATACATTTTGTGGTGGTGGTGGTGGTTGTATCATAGAGATTTAAAACCATCTGAAATATATAGGGATCTTTATTATCATAAGCCTATAATGGTCTCCATAAGTATGGGCCTAAAGGATGTTTGTAAAGAGAACACATGCTTCAGAAAAAAGTAGTGGAGCGTGACGAGTTGGCGGTTTTCTTTTTAGGACAGGCTCTTTACCTGAAACTGAAACCATGATTGCCTAACTTAATAATATAATCAGCTTTTTCGCGTGTCCGAAACACCCAGGGTCATAATTTCAATGCATCAAGGGTTGGTGGATTACGAACTTATGTTACAGAAAATAGTTTCGGTTTTCTATTTTATTTATCTCGCGTATGGATTGGTACTCGACTCATTTGCTCACTCACTCTACCCGACGAAATGAATAATAGCAGTACGGCCAGTAGTTAAGCATAGGTCAACTATGGTCAATAATCTTTCTTTTATATGGCGTGACTAAAAAAGACCATTAAACACATGGACTGGATTGGAGATACGGCGCGTGGTTCTTTTACGGCAGCGTCTGTCTAGCGCTAATCTGCGACAAAAATTTTTACTTTTACGTCTCAAACCATAGCCATAACATGATGTATGAGTCAAAAGGTTTGGAAACTCACTCGCTGCCATCAGAAGAACGGGGGTTTTAGCTTGTCATTTCAGTCCATATGTGTTTAATGACCTTACCTAAAACTGCACGTGACTGGGTGAGAGCTCGTCTCGCATCGGTGTGCTACGTCCATAAGGTGGCAACCATAAGGGAAACCGAAAATTTTGGTTATAAATACTTTTGATAATATCTAGGGGATAATGGGATTTACTGCCGCTTTGATGGGAATCAGAATGAACTTAATTCAGTGGTTACCGCTGTCAGCGGACGGCATATCGAACATTTAACTTACAGACATTCATCGCATGCCTTACGAACATACACTTTGAAATATTAGTTACCAATGACTTCAGTTCATTTTGTTTCTTCAATAAAAATGACCGTTAAGACTTCCGCAAAACTGTCATCGAACCATTCACCCAGGATTCCTTTAGTTCTTTAGGAAAGGCCTATTGCGACTACCAGGAACACATTCAGCCAGTACGAATAATTGTGCGCCCCTGTCTCTCACATATTAATTTCTGGAACTTTTGTGGGCCGGGCTTGAAAACTATCCGTCACGCCTCTTAGTCCTGACTCCTGACGTCTTATTAAAATAATTTCATTAGTTAGTAAGCAACGCGAGGTCCGGCGTGCGCAAGGTGCAACGCGCAGCGAGATAGATAAATCACGAGATAAAAATCGTCATACACATTGAATAGTCTAGCTCTTCTCACAAAATTCACCAAGACATGTTGAGAACACAGCTACGCAATGATCTCAATTAGCTGCATGCATTCCTGCAACTACTCATATAGTTTCTTCAAAAGCCTCGGTAAATCTTTAAACGTTTCCTGTGCAAAACACCAGTGACGTGTGTGGTAGGTTGTTCGCGAACGCTTCCACCTTAAATTGTATAAGCCTTGCGGGTTATCCAACCTTACCTAATATAGGGTTATGTCTTTATTTTTATTTTCACGGAATTTTAAATCGAATCAATATTCCTTTGCGCAATTCAGTAACACTTTCAAAACCCAAACCAATCTCGACACAACCTCGCCAAATATAATACATCAACTCCATCTACGAAGTATCGAGGCAAGCAACCAAAGCAGCCAAGCACGAAACGAGTGTTCAACATTAATACCTATTATTGTTCTAGGCGTCGTTTCGTTGGAAGAATACAAACGACCTTCCGTCCGTCCTTTCGGGCCAAGAACTTCTATGATGTATTGAAACCCCCTTACAAACGCCTCTGGCGAAAAATGCTCTTCCCTTTTACACCTCGTTTTATCTGACTACCAACAGAGAAGGGGCCTCCATTGTCGGTCCATTGCTATAAAAGTACTTAGGAGACCAAGGCCTACCTCCTTTATCATTCGGAACAGCTACGAGGGGGTCTTGCTTGCTAAAACCTTTATAGTCTCAGAATCAAAAATTTTCAATTCCCTCGAGTGGACTTTCTTATACCGAAGAAGTATACTAACATCAAGTTTTCAAACATTTTAAGTGACAGTGGTTTTTCAACGATGCTTTTACTAATTTTGAGACGTATCTCCAAAGAGGAGAGAGACAAGGAGATGGGAATATAGGGGGGTAGTAAAAACAATTTTCGGTACGTTTAGTTTCAGGGCGCATATCCTTTGCGCATGGAGGTGGGGGCCTACTCGTCTTTTCTCTGTCATCCCCTACGTCAACTATGCGCGAGAAAGCTGCGCTCAGGCGCTGTGGCGTACCGTAGATTTACCCCCGTTCTCACCACGCACGGATCATCACGGCTACCTATACTGATTCGATTCTCTCTCCGTCTTTCTCTCCTCTTTGGTATCTCCATCAAGAAACTTTCAGAAAATGTTAAGAAAATTGTTCGAGTGTTTGCTCTTTATGCACAGTCGCAATTCGTTACCGAATTTGATTTAACCGCATGTTAGATTAATCAAAACGTCTTGGATTTAACCAAGACCTAAAAAGTATCGATAAGAAGAGAGTTAAGCAAGTGACTGAAGGCCCAGATATTAAAAGTTTTTTTTAAATTAAGACTTACATGCTTAAGATGCTGTTCGGACAGTGGGACAAAGGACGATCTTCCTCGTAGAGCTTAACATGGCGGGTGGGTAAAAAAGGAGAGGGCGTCGGACAGCCCCTTTAAGAAACTTATGTTCCATCACCCTATTCCATTGAATAAACTTAATTTACTGGTAGTCAATTTATTCCCTCTCAATAATTTGAAAAATTTACTTATCTCGGGTTTTCGAGCACAATTCCATTCCCCGTTTACATTTTATAACCACATTTATCATTTTTAGGAGAGTACGTGCATGGATAAAGAATGCGCGTGAGGAAATTGGTTTTCACTCTACAGGATATATACTCTGTTACAACATGGGTTGTCAGCACGCGTAAAGCTAGGTCTCTACGTAATCTAGCCTTGCGCGTGCTGACAAGAGACAAAAAACTTCAGGATATTTTAAACGTTTTTAAATCCTGAAGATCCTGAAGTTTTTTGTCTCTTGACAGCACGTACAAAGCTACGTTACATAGAGACCTAGGTTTACTCGTGCTGACAACCGATGTTGTAACAGAGTATATACAGAATAAGCTGTCGTTCGAGATAGGTAGTTGCCTATCCTATAGCGTGAAAACTATTTTCCTCACGCGTATTCTTTATCCATGGTACGTGTATGACATTGTGTCGTTAATAGGTTGCTAACATATCCGCGTTCATGGCCTGAACGATTTATAGTGAAACCTATTGTTTTTGTGCAAATTTCAACAATGGCGGCAAATTCAATAGGGAAGTTATGATTTTTAGTCTTGGTTAAACTGAATATATGTAAGAGGGAAAGACACGGGGAAAATAGTTTGCCTTCCATCTCGGTCGATGGAAAGATCATAAAAAGAATAGAGACGTCGAGGGGTCAACCCCCTGTATATCCCGAAACTGAGGAAGGATTGACATGTCTCATTTTTAAGTAGAAAGGGTCTATAGCAACGCTACGACAGACAAGGGTCACACGGTTCTATGCCAGGCCCATGGCGTCTCTATCATTTCTATGGTTCGCAAGCAGTAGGGGGGTGCATACTATTCGAATTTTTTTTTAAGGATGTGAGAGTGTCAGCTGGACTCAGCGCGGTCGTAGGCTGAAAATTCTGACTTGGCTATTTTGCAATATAGCCTGCGTTCACGGAGTCGCGTGATCTAGGAGGCTGTGACTTGACTCTGCTACTTAGTCTGTATATATTCAGGAACAAGGTTAATGAAGGTATTAACGGTTTTTAAAGGAATATGGGATTTATCAGGGATAGCCCTGCATTTATATACTTGTCGCTGCTTATCTTATCTTCCTATATAAATGTAGTATTTCTAGTAGCCGCAGAGACTTCTGGTGGCACTCTGTATGCATTTGGTAGAATACTTTTATAGAAATTGAAATAGTAAAAAATATTTATAAAATAAAATTTGGTCGAATTATTTCGTAGTTGTCCTATTTCAAGCCGAGGAATGTTCTCAAAAACAATTACTATTTGGTGACGAATACCTTAAAAAGTACGTTCACACGGAATTTTGGATCAGCTTAACGCGTAATTGAGTGGGCTATTGCCTTGGTGACGAGGCCAGCGAAAGAGGGCATGACGCATTGACGCCGCATGAGAGTGGCACAAGGCGTACTTCTAGCCAGGACGATGTATACAACCAGCGTGGGAAATAAGGCGGTGGCACAGGGCAAATGACCAGTTTAAAAAATGCCTGGACCAGTTTAAAAATTAAATCGGAGGGGGGTCAGTGGTCCGCGGGACCACTAAGAAAATTCAAGGGTAACCAGAGTCCAGACATTATCTCAACTATTTTAATTACCCACTTCTTTAGTTTAGCAGACGACGCGCCCTGGTCAATGGTCATGGACCAGTTTATTTATTCCAGGCCAGGGGGGGTCGCTGGCCCAATGTCCAGTTTTAAAAAATCCTTATTTCCCACCCTGTAACAACGCATCCTCCTTGCTCGTATCGGGCATAGCAGAGGCTAAAGCAGACTACGACTAAATCGTTTTGTCATTGTTACGTGTTATCATAGAGATACGCGTGTTATGGTATTTTTCATCACGAAATCCCCTAAAAATGATAAATGTGGTTATAAAATGTAAACGGGGAATGGAATTGTGCTCGAAAACCCGAGATAAGTAAATTTTTCAAATTATTGAGAAGGAATAAATTGACTACCAGTAAATTAAGTTTATTCAATGGAATAGGGTGATGGAACATAAGTTTCTTAAAGGGGCTGTCCGACGCCCTCTCCTTTTTTACCCACCCGCCATGTTAAGCTCTACGAGGAAGATCGTCCTTTGTCCCACTGTCCGAACAGCATCTTAAGCATGTAAGTCTTAATTTAAAAAAAACTTTTAATATCTGGGCCTTCAGTCACTTGCTTAACTCTCTTCTTATCGATACTTTTTAGGTCTTGGTTAAATCCAAGACGTTTTGATTAATATCTGTGACTTCGGTCTTAATATTTATTAATTTTGTGTAGACACGTTGGTGATTTTATATTGATTATTTCAACGCTTATTTCTGCATGCCGTAGAATAGGGAGCTAACAGTTCTGACCCTGAAACGTCACACCCTTCTATCTCTTACTGGAGTTTCATCCCCCCTAACGGTTGGAAACAGTATTCTACGCGCAAAAATGCCGACCAGATAGGGGCTGCGTGACATCAGACTATCTCTTCCCCCTAGCCAGTTGTTAGCCCGGTATAGGAAGTAGTTCATCATTCAATAGAAAATTGTTGAGAGATCGGAGCTATGGGAACGTCACATCAATATTTTTAGTCTAAATTGTATGACCAAAGCTGACAAAGATTGTAGTATCACACTATAGAGAGCTTTCAGATGGGATAGTAGTACGTCACACCCTCCCAAGTCTTACCGCGGTTCTGGTAGCCATATTGGGTGGTCTCAGCTTCATCCCTGCTTTAAACCCACCAATATGGCAGCATAAATTACGTCACGAGACTCGGCTCCTCCTCCAACTGAAAGCTCTCTATTTCAGGTGGACCAAGACCAGATGCTCTATTACAAATTTTTGAGCCCCATTTCCAATGTCATTGTTTTAACAAGATCTTATTCAAAATGGATAATTTCTTTTAACCTTGATAGGAAATGAAACATATAGAATATCCCATCTTTTGTGGCGCTCTAACTTTAACCTAGTTTAAAGAACTAAGATAGTATTTTTTTGTCGAAAATGGCATTAAATTAGTAAACTAGCAGTACTTTAGCAATATTTCGGGGTGAAAACAAATCCAATTTTGCAATATTTTGGGAAAGATGTCAATTCGATAATAATAAGAAATACAATAACAGGCACACATTTAGTTTTAATGTTATTAGCTCCGCCCTTAAGTACAATTCTAATTGGATTCAGCCTTTGGGAAATTGAAGTTGGTGTTTAAATGATTTGCCAGAATGCTAGGAGGTCAGGCAATGGAAGTATGCTTTGATTTATCATTAAATATAGGAAATGACAGGATTCAATTATTATTTACTTGTAATCATGAAATTAATGGTAATTTTATGCGCTGTAAACTATTTTACCTTTAATAAATAAAGTTAAATGACAGTTACGGTAATTTATTGATGACAAAAGTTAGGGTTAATAATATTATTTCATATAATAGTTAAAATACAAATAGGAATGTTTTTAAGTAATGCCTGTTTAAAAATTACTTTCAAATCATTAAAGTACTAAATTGCATTAAGAATGTTTTTGTTTGACTATTTTCAAGTTTTTAAACACGCATGATTATGATATTGGAAGGCGCAAATTATTAATTTAAATAAACATTTGGTTTGATACTTGCCACGTTTATTTACAGCACGTAATTTGGGCTTAATTTCCCTAGTTGTTATTTAATTATGGTATTCATTATAAATTTATTCCAGTCAATAAATATATTGTTTTTTACGTTTAAAGGTAAAAGTTGCATATTTTAAAGGGTTTTTCCAAAGAAAATTGTTTTTTGACACCAGAAAGGCTTTTGAGGATAATTAGGGATTGCGTCCTGCTGCCAAAAAATAGACCTTAACAGGGAAAAGCTAAGAGTAACTATAATTAATTTTAAATGAATCTAAAATTTAAGTTTCACAATGAATGCGTGAGAGGGATTAAAAAAATGTTCAAAGACAGTCATACATGAAGGTTGGATTTAAAAAGTGAGAGACTTCAACATTATCGTATGAATGCCTATAATAATTTTGTTAATCTCTCAAGTGAACAATTCAATGATGAAAAAATATTTACTCACATTTAATCCTAGGATTGTCAAATTGAGACTATATAATTGCCAGAAAAATAGTAAGCATGTGTTTTAATATTATAGTTTTTTAAAGTATAAAAAAGGGAAGGGGAGTTTGTTAAATTAGTCCTAATATACTTAAAGATGCTTTTTAAAATTGGTAGTGATTTGCTATTGTAGAATCTGCAGTTTAGTTCAGAGAGTTAATGAGGTGCCTTGTATTTCGTTAGTGACATCTCCAATCCAGTTGATTTTAGGTTTTTTTTTTATTACTATTGAACTCAGATGGCGTTGGTAGTTAATGTCATTAATTGAAGTTTTTTTACTGATTCCATCGCGCTTGATTTTGTTTTGTTGATGTAGAATCTGCAGTTCAGTTCAGAGAGTTAATGAGGTGCCTTGTGTTTGGTAGCGACATCTCCAACCCAGTTGATTTTAGTTTTTTTTATATTTATTACTATTGAACTCAGATGGCATTACTGCTTAACGTCATTAATTGGCAGCATTTTTTTACTGGTTCCCTCGACCTTGTTTTGTTTGGCAAACGTCCGTTAAACATTGTAATATACCATCATGGTATATTACCTTTAAGGCGTTTTGACGAAAATTGAAGTCCAATGTTAATCAGTTGGTATTTTAGAGTAACGAGTGAAGTACTTGAGGTTTAATCTAGTGGTGTAGGAGGGGGGATTTGGGGTATATATCACCACCCGCGGACGCGGGGTAGTCAGTTCCTGTAGGGTAGGAATGCTGACAAGTCCTTATTCCCTCAAAACTTTGTCGCCCAGAAGCTTGGCTTACAGGAGTGCGCCGAACTCCCAACATAGTCAAGTGCATAATTTTAGTAACAAAACAAACCATTGCTGTTCTAAATTTTACCAACGTTGAGGCAACCTTTGCCCGAAAAAGGTTTTTTGGCGAATCCATAGCTGTTATGAACTTCTATTGCGTTGATGAACTTGTAGGCATGGCTTGTCAAGCCGTAACGTAATTATATAGGGAAACCAAAGAGGGGACATGTATTATTTTGCCTTGATACAGCTTGATGTTCTATAGACACTGACTCAAGCCAATAGTAGGATTATTTCTTTGAATATCTTTGCTGTTCTTAATCCAAAGACGCTCTCACTCTTTGAACACGCCATTCTAAAGTGTCTGTTATTTCGGTGGAGAAGTTGAATATATTTCTTGATTTGTCTATCAAAGTCTTGTTGCGGGTTTTTTTTATAATGATGATGATCATCATATTTTTGAGCTGCGTAGGTTTATTCTTTTATTATACTGGTAATAGCTATGATGAATTATCTTTCTGTTGAAGCTTAGCAGCTGGCACGTGTTGATACGATACGCATGTAGTTGTACGAAATTAGTCTTTAAATTGTATGTTTCAAACTTGAAAATATACACTGCTTGTAGTAGTTATGTCTAAATAATCTTAATCTTCGTTATATTAGTTATGTAAAGGGGCGGGGGTTGAAAGAAAACTTTACAATTTACTGGCAATTATATGTTCATTTAAATATAAGATTTTGAGGGTCTATTTTTAAAATTTTGTCACGCAACTCGTAACTTTAAGTTTGGGAACAGTGCTGCTAGAACATGGCAATTATTGTTTTGCGCGTGGGTTACCAAAGGGACAATGAAAATTTTTTTAATTTTTGGGAAAAAAAATATTCCAGAAGGCTTTGCAAATTGTACCCCTGTTGGATTTACGCAATGCAACCTGCCACGCAGACTACCCCAGCTGGTGAGAAACACAAAGATATTATGCAAAACTTCCTGGAATATTAATTGGAAAAATAGTTTAGTTGTTTTAATTACAAGGGTAATGTCTATATATATTGGTAACCACAATTTGGGAAATAATTTTCACACTTTATAAAAACAAATTATACAACAATAGTAAGATATTAGTTATAGGACAAATTAATAAGTTCATATGGCTTTTTTTAAGCCTAACTATTAAATAGTTTAAAAATCAATTTTTGTAAGTTGTATTGGATTGGGTCGGGTACACATTATTGATAAGTTATAGAAAGAAAAGGTTATATTAATAGATAATACCTAAACATAAAAGCTTTGCTAATCTTTGATATTTTAACAGGATAATATAAGATTAGATTAATTTAATTTAATGTTTTTGATGGTTTTGTTAATGTAAAAAAGTTATGGGCGTCTTAATTTAAAAAAAAAATAGCGCGCTTAAAAGAGAAAAAAATGGAAGATGCGAAACTGATATTTAGAAAACTCTTTGAATATATTAATTTTAATCAGTATTTATTTAAAATTTGGATACGAGTGTCTAAATATCAGTTCAAAAAATCTGTTCAATGTTAACTAATAGGATGAGTTTGTCTCAATAGTTTCACCAGCTTATTAAAGAATTATATTTAATCACATAGCATTACCAACATGGGTTACGTTTTTAGCGTGTTTTTTACATAAAACACAATTGGGGCAAGACTAATACAGAGTACTAAAAACCCTTCACTAGAAAATTCTAAAATGAATGCAAGAATCATCGCCTTTTTTTCGTAACAATAGCATGGCCCTACAATCCTCCCTCCTCTCCCTTTCACGGTTATTATAGTAGGCAACATCAAAATTACTCCAGAACCATCGTTAACCTTAAACTTGCTCTAGGATTAACAATCTTACCCAGTCATAAATTACTTTAAAGGGAATATGAAACTATTAGTATATCTTTGACAGATATGATGCTCCTTTCTGGTATGAATATTGAAATTTTGGACTTTACTCGGGGTAATTTTGATATGGATTCTTCAAGCACGTTAGTTTCTCTTTAATGCGTCTGGACTCTTTCCAAGAGCAGAACAGTGACGTCAGTCAAGTTACTGACGAATCTCTCCCTTTTTCTGATCATTGTATCACTGACCTCGTACCAGCCGTTGTCTTTTCTCACAAAGTTCACATAATGTCCCTCGGCCAACGATTCACCTTTATGAATAATCACCCCTTTAGTTCTAAAAAGCATCTTACTCATAGTGACATTTTGATTTTCAAAACTTGATATTTTGCTCCTGGCCCATTCGACCGAAACCTATTCGACCGAAACCCATTCGACAGAATCCCATTCGACCGAAATGTAGCCGAATTTGGCGGTAAACTATTGCGGCAATTTGGTCTAAAAAGCCTCTATAGTTATCTTCTTATAAAAATGTTTTAGCCAATTAATGTTTTTATATTTTGTACGTAAATATATGAAAAATTAAAGGTCATATTGCACTTATAACTTTTTGGGTACTAATTAAGGTTAGCCCCCATTTCACCTAATTTAAAACACCCAATTCCCATTTACCCAAACCTCATTCAACCCAATTCCCAGTTCTCCCATTCCAATTAACGCAATATTGCTTACCCAAAAGACTCAAATAGAGTAGAATTTGATGGTTTTATTTATTTATTTTTTCATTCCATAAGGGATACACTTACTTGAAATGTATAACCGCTCCAAATAGAATAGACGTCCTCCTAACCAAACCAAACCTAACATAACAGTAATGTTTTGGAAAAGGCATACTATTGGAGAAGTTAATGAAGCTAAACATCAATATTTTGGAATAGGCGTAACACTGTAAAACGATTTGTAAAATATTACTAACCTAACTTAACCAAACCTAACCTAACAGTAATGTTTTGGAAAAGGCATATTATTGGAGAAGTCAATGAAGCTAAACATCAATATTTTGGAAAAGGCGTGACATTTTTAAATGATTAATAAAATATTACTAACCTAACTTAACCAAATCTAACCTAACCTAACATAACAGTAATGTTTTGGAAAAGGCATATTATTTGAGAAGTCAATGAAGCTAAACATCAATATTTTGGAAAAGGCGTAACATTGTTAAATGATTTATAAAATATTACTAACCTAACCTAACCAACCCAAACCAAACATAACCCAACCTAACCTAAAAAAAACCAAAATAAAATACCCCAGCTATAACATCCAATTTGTAACTCAACCTAACAATGTTATATTTCTCGTTGTGAAATCCTTAATACTGTTGAATAATAAACTCGCCTTCTAAATTCAGCACCTGCAAGGAAATTAAATTCAATTATTATCGATTATTCAGAATTATACTTATAATTCGATTTTAGTAAACTCACCTTCCTGATGGAGATTCGAACGAAATTTTCTGCGTAACGATCCGACGCTTTACCACTAGACCACGGTGGGACGCAGACCACTTCGAAATAAAATAATATTACTAGCTTGGAACGTTTGGTTGAAGGGAATTCGTTCCAATGGGATTCGATTGAATGGGAAAATATTCCCTTTTGAAAGAAAACCGCCATTGGGCTAGATTTTAAAATACTGGCTAGAAATTTTCGGACGAATGGGATTCGTTCCAATGGTATTCTGTTGAATGGGCAGACTCCGATATTTTGGTCGAAATCTTAATTGGTCGACCATCTTTGTAATCGCCATGGAGAAGACACAAAAATACGTACTTCCCGCTGGATATCAATACATCACGCTCTTGTATTTTTGGGTTGTTGCAAAATACGCATGGCACCTCTGTTAATCTCATCCTTTTTCTAGAGATTTCCAATCAATTTTATCTCGGTTTTCTAGTGGAAGATTGAAAATGTTGCTTTCAACAATATTCTCCGAATTTTGTTCAACTTTTCAATTGGGGCATTTGGTAACGTTTCGCGACTTTGACCAAAAAAGATCTTTCAGAGCTTTAGAGTAATCGGCTTCCATTTCTTGACTTAGTGTCGTCAAAAGGACCATCAAAAATTCACTGGCGTCTTGTTGATCGTTTAGCGTAAAATGATTTCCGACAGCCATTCTCAGTTCCAACCCTTTACGACTGAAGCTTCCTTGAGAACTCTCGATGTCGTTTATCGTGTTATGGAGGCAACGTAAAACTGGTTTTTCAACGAATGATCCATTGTAAGATTTAACCAATTCTCTTAATTCCGGCACTAATAAGAGTAGTTGCAAAACGCTATTAGAATAGCATGTTACTTGATCATCGTTAGCTAAACCCTTCAAGGGCAAACTATCCAAACTCTGTTGGGCTTTCCTTTTCTTCTTCGGTGTTTCTGCACATCTCTCTTCCTCGCCCTCTAAAAGGCTTTTAGACAATGTAGGCGCACTTCTTTTGCCACCTCGACTTTCTTTCGACTCCGTTATTTCCAAAAGAGGCAGATCTGGCCTATATTTTTTGCGAAGCCTGTTATACTCCATTATGGCTCGTCCATCCGCCTTAATTTTAGTCGGATCAAACTGTAATAGATGGAGTCCGGCCAAGGACGTCACTCTCGATAAAGCCACATACGCCATGCCCGTTCCGAATAAATTCGGACCCAAATTCATAATGGCGCATTTTAAACTCATGCCTTGGCTTTTGTGTATCGTAATAGCGTACGCCAGGATGACGGGAAACTGTGAGCGTTTAACGTAAATGTTTGCCATGAGCAAAAATTTGACGCAAATTTTCTCAACTAAAAAGTCAGTGTTAGCGTCGTCGTTATTCGGTTCGCGATCTACTCTTAGAAAAATCCCAGTAACGTTTCCATGTTCGTCCTTCTTGAACCCAGTTACGAAACCCATCGTACCATTTACAACGCCTTTTTCAAAACTGATATTCCTTCTGACCATTATTTGGCAGCCAACGCAAAGAACTAACTCGCTCTCCAAACCGCCTGATTTGGACGGTTCGTTTTGTAGCCCTTGCAGTCTCCTGAGAATGTTTTTATTCATTTTTCTGCCATAGTCAGCGAGTCTATCCTGACAAGGAATGACTTCAACTTTCTGGCCGTTTTTTCGCAGCATATCAAAGTTGAATTTTATGCACATGGCTAATTTGGGCATCAAACAAATTGGGTGAAACCCTTCATTGGACAGCTTAATGAAAAGCTCCATAGCCACCTCGATGTGTTGTCCGTCAGCAACCAATCTACTTTTTAAGGTTGCAACATCAGCTTCAGAAATATTTCCAATTCTAACTCTGCTTAGAATGTCGCCGTAACTTTGGTCGTTGGCTTGTCTAACATTTTGCGTTAGTTCATCGTATTTAAAAAACTTCCAAAGATCACTTCCTCCGATGCAATTGAATCTAAGTCTGGCTTCTTCGGAAGTGATTTTGATAAAGGCGGGATTTCCTTGAACCGGTGGCAATTGGAAAAAGTCTCCCAAAACAAGAATAAATACAACTCCACCAAATGGTTGGTTCATTTCCCAAAATTCGTTCAGCCTCAAGTGAACGTGAGTCAGTAAAACCGATGAGACCATAGAAATTTCATCAATAATTAACAGTTTTAAATTACCCAAAGTTTCTTTCATAATGCTTATATTCTCAGAACTCGGGGAATGGTATACGGCGATACGCCCATGATCTACCGGCAACATTAGTAATCTGTGTAACGTTACGCCATTAACATTCAACGCTGCCAAACCCGTTAGCGCGGCAATGGCCACGCTAGCAGGATTTTGAAAGCGTCGCCTTACAGCGCTGGCGAGAGTGTCGATAAGAAACGATTTGCCAGTTCCACCAGGTCCCGACACAAAAAGGCACTTGTTTCTAGATTTTTCTCCCTCTTGGGAGAAGTGATTCATGATCTGATCATTAATTCTCTTTTGATCCGAGTTTAGTGACGCCACATTGTCAACATCAGTCTCGAAATTCATTTCCATGGCAGCTTCCACATCAGCCATCGCGTGTTCAGTTTCGATAACAATTTCTTTACCTTGCAGCGCATTTTCATCGTTCTCACTTTCGGCCTCCGAAATTATGGTTTCTGGCTCTTTCGCCTTTTTAGAAGCCTTCCGTTTCTTTTCAACTTCTTTGGAAACCGACAGTTTCTCGTGATATTCTCTCATGTCCTTCAACACCGAAAGCGAGTTTTCGAAAGCATCGGCGTATGTTTCAAAATCGCCCAATAGCTCAGTTTCAGCACGCCACGGTTTGAAGAGGATCAATAGAGCGTGACAATACTGTTATTTAAATTTTAAATAATTAATAGAACCATGGATCGGAAGTTTAACATTTATGATGACAATACTGTTCTTTCTCCTCTATCGGGTCGTGAATAAAGTGCTCTATTATGTAGGGCTTAATTCTCTTTCTCATGAAACCCAGATTGTTTCTCAACTGGATTACATTCGCATTTTTCTCGACACCCTCAGAGCGCATCGCATAATCGTAAAACTGACCAAATTCCCGCAAACTAAGATTTTACAAGCTGTCAGGACGATTCGGATATTTGTCGTCGACGAACCCTTTTTGGCAAGTGTCCGTGCTTTCGGGGTCAGTTTCCCTCAAACGCGCGAGTTCCTTGTAACCTTTCAAAACTCTCGATCGGTTTTCTTTTAAGTTAGTGTTAATAAATTTAGTGCTGTCGGACTTGTTGTAAAGGTCTTGGCCCAGCATCATATCGAGAGCTTCATAAATTCCTATTTGCTTGCACGTCAAAGATTTCAATCTATAGGCAAATAATTTTTTGGACAAACTTTCGTTGCCTAACTCGGCAAAAGTATGGTCCATGTCAGCTCGGTCTCCCTTTGTCACGTAAGCCGTGACATAGTTTGCCACTATTTCCGATTTGTCAGCGACAAATTGCAAATCCATGTTGGCTTTGGAAGCCAAAAGTAGCGCGGGATTGTAATCATTGATTAAAACTTCGTGCTGTTTTCTCGGCAAATCGTACAGTCGTTTCTGCACCTTTTTCATTTTACGGTGACGAGTAACTGATCTAACAGAATTCATAGTAGCAATGTTTGTTACGTTTCGAGGGAAACCGTAACGACACACTTTCAATCCTTTTTTAGAATTTTTCACCTTCTTATAACAACTGGAGGTGCATTTGTGAGTTTGGAATTTTTTTACCAGCCGGTGTAGTTCCGGACTTACCGATGCTCTTGGCATCGAACACGTGACGTGTTTTTGCACGTAATCCAAAATAGTCTCGGTCGAAGAAGTTCCAATCTTTGGAGCGTCCTTGGCCCACAAAAGCATATGGTGGTGAGGTAAACCCCGAGATTGGTATTTAACCCTCCAAAAATGACGTTCTATCATGCCAAGAACTGGATTTTGCTTACACAAGACAAAGTTGTTTAACAGCGACCGCACTTTGTTGTGAAAGTGCAAATTGACGCTAAGTGGGTCTAAATTCAACAATTCAGCCACCGTCATCGACTCTACTCCTGGAACGTCTGAATTCACTTTTCTCAAGTGATCGTGCAGTTCCATATCATCGTACTCGGCCGGATTAAAAGTTAGAAGCCAGGTGGGAGGACCAAATTCCCGAATCATCGCTAAAACGTATCTAAGAACTTTATACCAGTAGTCCTTCGTTCCTCAAATATGACCCAAGAAAGTAGCTAAATTACTCTCAAGTTCTTTATCGCCAGATTCAACTCGATTGAGCAAATTTTCAACCCCAATTGGCATGGGTTTTTTAACACGAAGAACGTAGTTCAAACTGCTAGAAATCGCTTTCATTTCGCATTCTTGATAAGAATGGAACAAATTGGCGTAATCTCGTCTAAAAATTGGACTCTTGTTCAAAAGACGGGATAAACGATACTCGGTTTCCGTTATTTTTCCAAATGGTCTATCATCGTGCTTGCCAAAGCGACCCCGAGGGAACAAATGAACGAAGCTCATGTATTCCAGTTTTTTGTCCCAAGTGCTAACCGGCTCCGCCTCGACGCGCTTCATTTGGTAAGCACCCAATAAATCCTTCGGTGGTTGGACGTTCACCGGATGAATAGAGTAATGATCGTACAGATCATTGGCTTCGCCTTCAGAAAGTTTTCGCAACAAAGCCTCGGGTTGCGTTATAATTGCGTAGTCATCTGCTGCATGGGTCAACTGATTTTCACCCTGAACGCTCATATTTGAAGCGTTTTGGTCAACTTGCATGTCATGATTGCAATTTACTGGAAGCGCAGCGGAACCACGTGGCACCGCATCACAGCCATCGTTGATCAGCGCAAGTGGATCTGGTACGCTCAGTAATTCATCGAGAATCAATGAATTTTCCCCGCCATCGATATATTGCGTCCCACAAATATAATCCTCGTTCATTGCCGATATATCAATATGTTTGTAAAAAGGATTAATTTTTTTCAGCACACTGAAAGCTTTCAACACTTTTTCGAGGCAAACAACCTGCTGCCAAACCTTTTTGTCCGCAGTGGGAACGCCGTTCACCAAGATATGCAGTTCGTGATTTTTGGGCAACGTTTTGGGAATCATCTTCAAATTTTTTTCCACTGGTATTGGGAGATAAATTACTCTTCCCTTTAAAGCTTTAACCGTACCAAACTTCACGTTGGAATTGGTTTTAGTGCCTAACCGCACCACAGTGTGGAAGGGCTTCACAAGCTGAATTAAAACTTTCTCGAACATGTTTAAATTGGTGACATCTGGCGGAGGATTGTCAACTGCCAAGTTGTTCAGAAAACATCTAATGGGAACTTTACCCTTTCCCAAATCCGTAGCGCAGTAACGACATAGTCCGCTTCTCTAGCGTCCGAATTATTCGTTATCCAGCCAGCTCTTAAAATCAGATAGGCCTCGTTATCAAAAACAGCACTGTTTACTAGTTTTTCTACAGCTCTTAAATCAGTTTTTTTCAGTAATCTAAAACAGCAGTCGCAAGGCGTGTCGTGAAACTCGTTGGTGTTTAGCATTGCCCGAGCGAATTGATTCTCGTAAAGACTCAAGATTTCACTTTCATCGAGAGTCGGCCGAGGAGCGTTAATGCTTCCTGTGGGAGCATTATTTTGTTCGTTATTTAAATTTTTCCCACGTGTGGCTAGGATTTTTCTTGACTCCGCCATGACAGTCGTCAGAGAATCGTAATCACCACTTTCAATTTCAGTTGAAATTTTAGTTAACGCGTTGAGCAAGGCTTTGACTTGATACATCTTATTCAGAATACTTCTAATTCCCGAATAATGTGGAGCCAATTCAGCGAAAGAACGCAAATTACTTTGGCACTCTTCGCTATCAGCGCAGTAAGAGGTGTGTCCTAGGAACGGAACTATACTCACCACTACTTTGCCCCCATCTGGTAGTATGAATACGTTTGATTTTTTGCAAAATTCTTTTCTTAGTTCGCAAAGGTCCAAATCAGACTAAAAAATTTTAGTCAAAGATTTTTCATTAGCATTGGCAACTGTGTTTATGAAAGCTAGTACTTTTGCAATGGCTCGAGTTCGAACATTACAAATGTCACTGCATTCCCAGTACACAGTTTTGTTTTGGGTTTCAATAAACCCCCTTCATTGATCACAAAATTTGCTTTCGGATTCTTCTCTTCAGTTTCAACAATTTTGAAAAGATTCGTAACAACACCCGACTCATTAACTTGTAAAACTCGTTCTACGTTACTAGTCTCGTTATTGTTTTTTATGTCAACGAAATTTCCCATTTCGTCAACAAACAATTCTTTAGTCGAACTCGTAACACGGTCTCTCAGAACTTTTCGTACACGACCATTAGAATCCAATTGGAAAATTTTGGCGTAATGTGACTCATCGCCAGTTTTCAATATTTTACCATTATTTCCAATCGGATAATAGGTAGTTTCATGGAAATAGGCCTCTTTCATGCTACTGTGAAACCTTTTCCCACCCACAACTTCTGACAAATTGCCAGGATAAATGGACCCAATTTGTTTGATTTTCCCAACAAAATCCTTAAATTCACTAACAACCCCCGTTAGTTGGGCGTGGTAAGCCGAATATAATTGCCTTTTCAAATGCAATATTCTACCAGCTAGCACTTGGCATTTTAGCTTGTGAGAGATGGACTTCGTGCGTCTATTTTTGGTCTCGGTGTCAAAAGACTTTGACGCCGCCAATCTTTCAGTGAGACGTTTGACTAAAAACCTTTTATAGCTTTCGGCTGTAATTTTTTTGTTTTTCGTTTTGAAAATCCCCGCATTGAGGAGCTTTTTCGCAAAACCAAATTTATCTACTTTAGTTGGTTTATGTTTGGGTTTTAATTTTTTTGAACGGAAACCCACATTAGTGGTGCGACCTGGTGCCATGGCCCTTTTACCACCTTTTGCTGTACCACGCGCAAGTTTATGCTGAACATGGCTATTTGCTTTTCTTTTCTGCAAATTATCTTTGTTTTTCAAATAACATTCCTTATTCTTAACTCGCTTAGCTTTCTTTTTTTGCTTTACTGTTAACTAACAGTTGCAATTTACTTTGCGCTCTTTCCTTTTGCTTTGCTAAGCATCTATTTTTTCTGTTTATTTTTTCTCGACAAAACATTATGAAAATTTATGAGTTGCACAAAAGAGGAAATCTTTTTCAACCTCTTCAGAGTTTTAATCAGTACAAGCAGTACCGTATTTGACACAGATTGCAATAGGTCACTGGAACTTGCAATTTGGATACACAAAGAAATCCAATTAATGGGAGCACAGAAAGAACTCAATTAATGGGAGCACAGAAAGAACCCAATCAATGAGAGCACAAAGAACCCAATTAATGAGAGCACAGAGAACCCAATTAATGGGAGCACAGAGAACCCAATTAATGGAAGCACAGAGAACCCAATTAATGGAAGCACAGAGAACCCACTTGCCAAACACAAAGAATTGGCTGAATAAAAGGTACACAGGGAACCTTTTAGGCGCACAGAAAGAACCCAGTGTCAAAAAAAAAACTTCTGACAGAATTGCAAATTGTAAAAAAATAAAATACAATATAAATTAATGAAGATAATATAATTACAAGGGAAAGTGAAAACCTGTTAAGACTAAGAGTAAAAAAGACAATTTCACAATCTGAAATGAGAACAAAAGTTATTGTACAATAGGAACATAAAAAAACCAAAAATACTTAGTTTATAGATCATGTAAAACCTTAAAAATTAAGATTCGTGGCAATTAATATTCTTTTACAAGTCTTCGGAATTGTAAGAGAACGGAACGAGGTGGAAATTGGAACAATTCCCGCCGAAATAGAAGCCAAGGCTGCCAAGTGCCGAGGGAATAAGCTACTTGAATTTAGTGCCCTCAGGAGTAGTAGCATGGAGCAATTATAACTGGATACGTTGGTGTAAAATCATAGTCTCCAATCCCATTTTATTTCTCTATGCTGCTTCTCCTAGCCCAGGGATTCCAGGGAATTTTTTTGGCGGGAAAATACTATTACCAAAGCCCCTGCCAAGCTATTAGTCCTATTACTTCTTTATTTAAACAAGCCGTTTATCAACCTCGTAAGTATGTTTTAAACAATTTTTATTAATAGTTAAAATTATTAAATAACGGGTTTTGAAGCTAAGTCAACGGGTTTTGAAGCTAAGTCATAAAATTTGAAGTTATAATGTTTAAATTTATTGTCAAACTTTAAACTAGATTGAAAGTAATTGATTGTAAACTATTCAATGAAATTTCTTGTTTGTCGGTTTGGGTTTAGTAATGGAAGGCAAAAACATAAAAGTTGTGAACGCCTACTTCTACGGCGGCGGCGGCCCGGGCGGCGGTCGCGGACGGGGCGGAGGACGAGGCGGCGGTCGCGGACGGGGCGGAGGACGAGGCGGCGGTCGCGGACGGGGCGGAGGACGAGGCGGCGGTCGCGGACGGTGGCAATGGGTCCGGATTTGCTACAAGTGCAAGAAAGCCGGCCACATAATGCGGGACTGTCCGCAAAACGGAGGTACTAAATATTTTCGATTGCTTTTTCCAGGGCTACCTAAAAACTTCTATGCACTTCGTTAAAAATCTCATTTAGGGAAACTAGTTTTAAATTAAATGTTATAGAGCTTTCAGTTGGAGCTGAGTCTCGTGACATAATTTACGCTGGAGGGTTTAAAGCAGGAATGATGCCGAGACCACCCAATATGGCTACCAGAACAGCGGTAAGACTTGGGAGGGTGTGACGTACTACTATCCCATCTGAAAGCTCCTTACTGAAAATAAAAAAGACAGTGAAGTTCCCTGCTATCCCTAGGTAGCCCTAATGCAAGCAATCTTAGTTAGAGCCTGTTATCGCCATGGCTTTCATAGTGTAATTTTGTTCTAATATTGGCAATGGGGTAGAAAGATATTCTATGGTATAAAAGTATCTAGAGAAAAGGGGATATTAGACTGAAATTGCATGTAAGACCAAATTGAAATATAAAAAAGTATATCGCACACAAATCAGCCAAAGGTGTTAAAGCCTCAAGCATATATAGTTGACTTATATAGGGTTACATGGTAGACGACGCGTTGCCGGGCAACGTAACCACCACCAACACGAACCCCACCACCACCACCAATATGGAAACCCCCATGTAAATATTTGTAAGTATTAAGCCACATTTAAAAAAGTTAACACTTTTATTAAATTGGGGCACAAGAAAAGAAGTTACTATCGGGTTTTTTTAATTAATCTCTTAAAAGCCTTAAGTTTTAATTATTTTTACATCCTGAATTCTTCAATAAAAAATTTTCATTTAAGATAATTAATATATTTTTTCTTATATTTTTTGTAGCATCATCACCATATTAATTTTCATTCAATTTTTTTGTCACAATTAATATATTAACCAAATAAATCAATTTCATCCATAATTATTGCATTCTTTTTAATTTATTTTAATGAACTAATATTCCATTCTTATTATTTTATCCCTTGAATTGAAGACTCATTTTCCCAGCCATGTTGTTATTTTTTTTAAAAATTCAATTAACTTTCCCATCATTATTCCATTCTTTTTGATCCATTTTAATAAATTTTATCCCTTTAACTGAAGAAAAGATTTACTAGTCATTTCATTACCCCTTGAACATAGGAAATGACTTCCCAACCATTTTGTTATCTTTTGAAAAAATAAACCAACTTTTCCATCCTTATTCCATTCTTTTTGATTCGCAACCATTAAAAAATGGTTGACCCGTTTAAAGCTACAAATACAGGGTGTTTCGGAGAAGTCTGGCACAAATTAACAGGCGTGTTCTTCGGGTCAAAAGAAGTCAAAAATGTTCTATGAACTTTTGGGTGAAAGCCCCCCGTTTCAGAGTTATGTACTCTCCAAAGTTGGCCTTAAAACAATGGAATTTTGCCGATATGTGGAACTGGTATTATGCCTTTGGACAAATTGTTTTCTAATTTACCATAAGCTTATGTACGAAGAAATTAACAGCTAGTGAAGTGGTTTAAAGGGCCGCTAACATTATTCGTTCTCGTATTAATAACGTTTTTACAAAAATAATAATCCCAAACAAATTTATTGCACCTTAAACGCCAGTTACTTGTTTAATTAGACTTTTTGTTTTATGTTCCTTCGGTTACAAAACATCAGCATTTACAAAAATTGTTCAAAATGACCTCCTTCAACGTTTAAGCAAACTTGCGCGCGTCTTTTAAACGACTCGCGAACACGTTCGAAGATTCCTGGCGTGTTGCGGATGTTATCACACCCATCAATTATTCTTTGTCTTAAGTCCTGGACATCTCGAACTTCACTACGGTACACCAAGTCTTTCAAATGGCCCCACAGGAAAAAATCACATGGGTTGAGATCCGGCGATCTTGCTGGCCAATCAATAGCTCCGCCTCGACCTATCCACCTCAAAGGGAATTCGACATCAAGATGCTGTCTTACTCGAAGGCTAAAGTGTGGCGGTGCCCCATCGTGCATGAACCACATTCTTTGTCGGAGGTCCAACGGTACGTCTTCGAGAAGGTCTGGTAAATTGTCCTGCAAAAATCTCAAGTATGCCTCCCCATTTAACCTTGGTTGCATAAAAAAGGGTCCAATTAACCAATCGCCTACAATTCCGCACCACACGTTCAAACTAAACTGCACCTGATGTGCCCTTACGCGTGTCGCGTGTGGGTTTCTTTGGCTCCACTCGTGCTGGTTGTGCAAATTAATTACACCGCCACGCGAAAAATTGGCTTCGTCAGAGACCAGCAAAATACGTGGAAAGTCCAAGTCTATTACTTGTGCCAAAAACCACTGGCAGAAAGCTACTCTTCTTGGACAGTCACCTTCGTTTAAAGCTTGTACTTTTTGTAAATGGTATGGGTGGAACTGGTGTCCACGAAGGATTTTCCAAACGAGTACATGATTTACACCTAATTGGCGGCCAATGATCCTGGTGCTGGTTGTAGGATCTTCCTCAAAAATAGTTAGTACATTGTCTTCAATGTCCTCGGGTACAATCTGCGGGCGAACTTCAGGGCCTGACGGTTGTAGCTTACCGATTTCTCTCAAACGTCTGTCAACAGCACTAAACGTTTGCCGATTCGGAACTTGTCGTTCAGGAAAGTGCTCCTGATACAAGCGCCGAGCTTCAACCCCATTGCCTTGAGCCAATCCGTACATCAGATGCATATCTGAATACTCTGCATTCGTGAAGTAGACCATTATTTGTTTTAGAGAAGCTATCAAATTCGCATTTAAAAAGTAAAGCACATTAAATTCGATTTTCCTTTACTCAAGCTTAAGTAGTTGTGATTCTTAAAAAAACATTCCGATTGTTTTATCCAACGCAGCGTAATTTGTTTTTTAATTTCACTACTTAAGCTTGAGTAAAGGTCAATCGAATTTAATGTGCTTTACTTTTTAAATGCGAATTTGGTAGCTTCTCTAAAACAAATAATGGTCTACTTCACGAATGCAGAGTATTCAGATATGCATCTGATGTACGGATTGGCTCAAGGCAATGGGGTTGAAGCTCGGCGCTTGTATCAGGAGCACTTTCCTGAACGACAAGTTCCGAATCGGCAAACGTTTAGTGCTGTTGACAGACGTTTGAGAGAAACCGGTAAGCTACAACCGTCAGGCCCTGAAGTTCGCCCGCAGATTGTACCCGAGGACATTGAAGACAATGTACTAACTATTTTTGAGGAAGATCCTACAACCAGCACCAGGATCATTGGCCGCCAATTAGGTGTAAATCATGTACTCGTTTGGAAAATCCTTCGTGGACACCAGTTCCACCCATACCATTTACAAAAAGTACAAGCTTTAAACGAAGGTGACTGTCCAAGAAGAGTAGCTTTCTGCCAGTGGTTTTTGGCACAAGTAATAGACTTGGACTTTCCACGTATTTTGCTGGTCTCTGACGAAGCCAATTTTTCGCGTGGCGGTGTAATTAATTTGCACAACCAGCACGAGTGGAGCCAAAGAAACCCACACGCGACACGCGTAAGGGCACATCAGGTGCAGTTTAGTTTGAACGTGTGGTGCGGAATTGTAGGCGATTGGTTAATTGGACCCTTTTTTATGCAACCAAGGTTAAATGGGGAGGCATACTTGAGATTTTTGCAGGACAATTTACCAGACCTTCTCGAAGACGTACCGTTGGACCTCCGACAAAGAATGTGGTTCATGCACGATGGGGCACCGCCACACTTTAGCCTTCGAGTAAGACAGCATCTTGATGTCGAATTCCCTTTGAGGTGGATAGGTCGAGGCGGAGCTATTGATTGGCCAGCAAGATCGCCGGATCTCAACCCATGTGATTTTTTCCTGTGGGGCCATTTGAAAGACTTGGTGTACCGTAGTGAAGTTCGAGATGTCCAGGACTTAAGACAAAGAATAATTGATGGGTGTGATAACATCCGCAACACGCCAGGAATCTTCGAACGTGTTCGCGAGTCGTTTAAAAGACGCGCGCAAGTTTGCTTAAACGTTGAAGGAGGTTATTTTGAACAATTTTTGTAAATGCTGATGTTTTGTAACCGAAGGAACATAAAACAAAAAGTCTAATTAAACAAGTAACTGGCGTTTAAGGTTTAATAAATTTGTTTGGGATTATTATTTTTGTAAAAACGTTATTAATACGAGAACGAATAATGTTAGCGGCCCTTTAAACCACTTCACTAGCTGTTAATTTCTTCGTACATAAGCTTATGGTAAATTAGAAAACAATTTGTCCAAAGGCATAATACCAGTTCCACATATCGGCAAAATTCCATTGTTTTAAGGCCAACTTTGGAGAGTACATAACTCTGAAACGGGGGGCTTTCACCCAAAAGTTCATAGAACATTTTTGACTTCTTTTGACCCGAAGAACACGCCTGTTAATTTGTGCCAGACTTCTCCGAAACACCCTGTATATTTCATAAAGAACTTTTCTTATCCCTTTAACTCCTATTAACACAAATAAACAATTTATACTCATATGAATGTATCATTAATTGCTGTAAGCAAATATTAATAAATTAAACAATTTCTGTATCAACTCGCGTTAATCAATTTCTACAATCTTCATAACTCAATGAAATTTTGTCGAATTTAAAAGCAAATAAATGGTGTGGTTTCGATTAAACTAACGCCACTAGATGCTCCCAGGGTTGAAAAGGTGTAGCTAACTGGCCTGCTAAGCCTAGTAAAATTAAATTTCCTAAATTATCATTTTTTTTGTAAAAGATCCGAAACTTATAATTTCCTGATTTTACAAAAAATATCTACCTTTCTTTAGGTAAAAAAATGCCACTACATGCTCCCGTAGTCCAAGAGTGGAGTTGACAGGGTTTATTTGTTTATCAGTGTGTAAAGGGATTTAATTAGCCTCTATGCCTAATTGCTAATTAAGTCATAATTGTCCAATTGCTAATTCCAATTCAATTAGTTGCTAGTTAATTAGCACAGCTCTGGTTTTTTTGGTGACAGGGTTTTGTGATTGTGTGATTTAATCAATCATTTATTCTAACAGCAATTTGACAAACAATTCATCTTTGTAGCAGTTATCATTGGCACCTGTTGAGAATTAAAAACCGGCTATTGCTTATTGTTTTCTTGCGCAATGTTAAAATAATCATTATATAAATAAACTGGTCATGGTTTAATTTTTTCTTGGGTAACTTAAAAATAAGCACTAAAAAAATAATAAAAAAATTAATAGTTACCCAACAAAAATTATTGGAAGAGTCTGAATAAAAAATATTAATTGGTTTGTTGACAGGGTTTAGTGATCGTGTGATCTATCGATTAATTTACCAGCAATTTCAACGAACAAAATGATGTACGTATTTGTTATCATTGGCCGGTGACACCAGTTTAGAAACCTGTTAACAAACCCTTATGCGTAGAGTTTGCAAAAAGACATGAAATTTAGCACTTAAACTTAATTTTTCTCAAAATCCTTAAAAATGGTCCTAGAAAAAGGTTTAAATTTTCATATGCAAGGCCTAATACCGTTTTGCTTGACTGCATGTCGCCGTCAAATTCCTTTTAAAGCCTAGATCATATAGGATAGTATCCACCCTTGATTTTCATTTCGCAACACACGTTGGATTCGTAAACCTCGACGCGCACAACGACTAGAAGCATTAAAATGCAAACACAACAACACACTGAGCGCATACATTTATTATAGTAAATAAAACTTCTCACTACAGCTGTTTTCAGGGCTGAAGCGACCGAAAGACGGCGGTAAAGAAAAATTCTCCGGCCCGTTAAAGGGAGGGAACGAAATTCAAATGCAAGGCGCGTCCCATCAACAAACAACATTGAATTCGTTTTACGCAATTATAATTTTGAAATTTTATACAATTAAGTAATATTTAAGAAAACAAAGCACTACCTTCAAAGTCTAAACTTAAGTACGACGATAAGAGAAGGCGAAGTAACGGGCAACGAGAGGTAAACATTTTTTTAAACGGCAAAAATTAACGGTAAGCCAAGGCTTAGCGCAATTTCACCGCCTTAAAAAAAGTGCCAAGTTTACAAATAGATTGTGGGACAATAAAAAGATAGAAAATTATGAAATTAGGCTTATATTAAAGCTTGAAACCTACTTTATATTATATTTAAAATCCATCCATGAGCAAATCCTCAAAAAATATGAAAATGGCAACGAAAAAGGACCCACTCTCAAATTTTTTTCCCCATAAAAAATGGCGGCCACAAACGGGGTAATTTGTCACGGCGGCAATATTAAAGCAGTCTTATCTCACTATCGATAGGCCATTTCAACCAAAAGGCATTAAGAAAAACAATCGGATTATTATGACGCAACTATACGTAAAAAAAGGCCAATATTGGTCGTGCTGATATTTACCAATAAAACAGCGTATCCATGCTAAAATATGGTGAATTGGGGTAGTTTTTAAAATTTAAAATTAAACATTCTTAAAATTAATTTTTCTCAAAAACCTTAAAAATTGTCCTAGAAAAAGGTTTAAATTTTGATATAAAACCGTTCCCAAACGTAACAAACGAATATTTCATTTCAAAAGGGTGGCCACAAAATGGCTAAATTTGAAAAAAAAACTCCATGTTATTTCTATGGTAAAATTTAACTTTTTCACCAAAAGGGCTGAATCATTTTATGCAAATGAAAACCACCCTTAGAAACTTTATTTTTTATAAAATAAACTTGTGAGTGGATCTTTTTGCAATTTTAACCACATATTGAGGGCCGGAATTGTAGTTCTGTGGAAGTTTTTCAAAGCAGTTAATACGATAGCTAAATTACTCTCAAGTTCTTTATCGCCAGATTCAACTCGATTGAGCAAATTTTCAACCCCAACTGGCATCGGTTTTTTAACACGAAGAACGTAGTTCAAACTGCTAGAAATCGTTTTCATTTCGCATTCTTGATAAGAATGGAACAAATAGGCGTAATCTCGTCTAAAAATTGGACTTTTGTTCAAAAGACGGGATAAACGATACTCGGTTTCCGTTATTTTCCCAAATGGTCTATCATCGTGCTTGCCAAAGCGACCCCGAGGGAACAAATGAACGAAGCTCATGTATTCCAGATTTTTGTCCCAAGTGCTAACCGGCTCCGCCTCGACGCGCTTCATTTGGTAAGCACCCAATAAATCCTTCGGTGGTTGGACGTTCACCGGATGAATAGAGTAATGATCGTACAGATCATTGGCTTCGCCTTCAGAAAGTTTTCGCAACAAAGCCTCGGGCTGTATTAGAATTTTGTAGGCGTCGCCTGGTGCAAGGCTAGACTGATTTTCATCGTGCTCCTGCATGTTCGAAGCGTTTTGGTCACCTTGGACGTCGTGACTACTATCCGCTGGTCCTTCTGTTGGAAGCGCAGCGGAAGCGCGTGTCAACGCATCAGATCCATCATTAATTAACGCAAGTGGATCTGTTACGCTCAGTAATTCTTCGGGAGTCAATGAATTTTCATTTCCATCAATTTCTTGCGTGCCACAAATATAATCCTCGTTCATTGTCGAAATATCAATGTCTTTGTAAAAAGGGTTTATCTTTTTCAGCACACTGAATGCTTTCAAAACTTTTTCGAGGCAAACAACCTGTTGCCAAACTTTTTTCTCCGCTGTGGGAACGCCGTTCACCAAGATATGCAGCTCGTGATTTTTGGGCAATGTCTTGGAAATCATCTTCAAATTTTTCTCCACGGGTATTGGAAGATAAATTACTCTTCCCTTCAAAGCTTTAACCGTGCCAAACTGCATGTTGGAGTTGGTTTTGGTGCCTAACCGCACCACAGTGTGGAAGGCCTTCACAAGCTGAATTAAAACTTTCTCAAACATGTTTAAAGAGGTGACATCTGGCGGAGGATTGTCAACCGCCAAGTTGTTTAGAAAACATCTAATGGGAATTTTACCCTTTCCCAAATCCGTGGCGCAGTAACGACATAGTAGCATGTCTGCTTCTCTCGTGTCGGCATAATTCATTATCCAGCCAGCTCTTAAAATCAGATAGGCCTTGTTCTCAAAAACAGCTCTGTTTACCAGTTTTTCTACTGCTCTTAAATCAGATTTTTTCAGTAATCTTAAACAGCAGTCGCAGGGCGTGTCGTGAAACTCGTTGGTGTTTAGCATTGCCCGAGCGAATTGATTCTCGTAAAGACTCAAGATTTCACTTTCATCGAGACTCGGCCTAGGAGCGTTAACGCTTCCTTCTGGAGCATCGTTTTGTTCCTTATTTAAATTTTTCCCAATTTTTCCTTAATTCCGCCATGACATTCGTCACAGACTCGTAATCACCACGTTCAATTACAGTTGAAATTTTAGTTAGCGCGTTAAGCAACGCTTTGATGTGATAAATATTATTCAAAATATTTCTAATTCCCGAATAGTGAGGAGCCAGTTCAGCGAAAGCACGCAAATGACTTTGGCACTCTTCGCTATCAGCGCAGTAAGCAGTGTGTCCTAGGAACGGAACTATTCTCACCACTATTTCGTCCCCATCTGGTGGTATAGACACGTTTGATTTTTTGCAATATTGTTTTCTTAATTCGCAAAGGTCCAAATCAGAGTCAAAAATTTTAGTCAAAGATTTTTCATTCGCATTGGCAACTGTGTTTACGAAAGCTAGTACTTTTGCAATGGCTCGAGTTCGAACATTACAAATATCACTGCATTCCCAATATACAGTTTTGTTTAAGGTTTCAATAAACCCACCTTCATTGATCACAAAATTTGCTTTTGGATTCTTCTCTTCAGTTTCAACAATGTTGAAGAGATTCGTAACAACACCCGACTCATTAACTTGTAAAACTAGTTCAACATTACTAGTTGCGTTATTGTTTTTCATGTCAACGATATTTCCCATTTCGTCAACAAACAATTCTTTAGTCGAACTGGTAGCACGGTCTCTCAGAACTTTTCTTATACTACTATCAGAATCCAATTTAAAAATTTTGCCGTAATGTGACTCATTGCCATTTTTCAATATTTTACCATTATTTCCAATCACATAATAGGTAGTTTCATGAAAATAGGCCTCTTTCATGCTACTGTGAAGCCTTTTCCCACCCACAACTTCTGCCAAATTGCCAGGGTCAATGGAGCCAACTTCTTTGATTTTCTGAACAAAATCCTTAAATTCACTAACAATGCTCGTTAGTTGGGCGTGGTAAGCCGAATATAATTGCCTTTTCAAATTCAATATTCTACCAGCTAGCACTTGGCATTTTAGCTTGTGAGAGATAGACTTCGTGCGTTGTTTTTTAGTCTCACCGTTAAAAGACTCTGACGCCGCCAGTCTTTCAGTTAGACGTTTGACTAAAAACCTTTTATAGCTTTCGGCTATAATTTTTTTGTTTTTCGTTTTGAAAATCCCCGCATTGAGGAGTTTTTTCGCAAAACCAAATTTATCTACTTTAGTTGGTTTATGTTTGGGTTTTAATTTTTTGGAGCAAAAAGCAACATTAGTGGTGCCACCTGATGCCATAGCCCTTTTACAACCTTTTGCTGTACCAAGCGCAAGTTTACGCTGAACATAGTTATTTGCATTTCTTCTCTGAAAATTGTCTTGGTTTTTCAGATATAATTTCTTATTCTTAACTCGCTTAGCTTTCTTTTTTTGCAAAGCTTTACTGTTAACTAACAGTTCCAATTTATTTTGGGCTCTTTCTTTTTGCTTTGCTAAGCATTTATTTTTTCTCTTTATTTTCTCCCGACAAAACATTATGAAAATTTACGAATCGCACAAGAAAGCAAATCTTTTTCAACCTCTGCAGAGTTGTAATCAGTTCAAGCAGTACCGTATTTGACACAGTTTGCAATGGGTCACAAGGAAACCTTAATCCCACACTGGAACTTGCAATTTGGATACACAAAGAGATCCAATTAATGGGAACACAAAGAAACCCAATTAATGGGAGCACAGAGAACCCAATTAATGAGAGCACAAAGAACCCAATTAATGAGAGCACAGAGAACCCACTTGCCAAACACAAAGAATTGGCTGAATAAAAGGTTCACAGGGTACCTTTTAGGCGCACAGAAAGAACCCAGTGTCAAAAAAAAAACTTCTGACAGAATTGCAAATTGTAAAAAGGAAAAAAAATACAATATAAATTAATGAAGATAATATAATTACAAGGGAAAGTGAAACCTATTAAGACTAAGAGTAAATAAGACAATTTCACAATCTGAAATGAGAACAAAAGTTATTGTACAATAGGAACATAAAAAAACCAAAAATACTTAAGTTTATAAATCATATAAAACCTTAAAAATTAAGATTCGTGGCAATTAATATTCTTTTACAAGTCTTCGGAATTGTAAGAGAACGGAACGACGTGGAAATTGTAACAATTCCCGCCAAAAAAGAAGCCAAGAGAATAAGCTTTTTTAATTTATTGCCCTCTGGAGTCTGGAACAGTAGCATGGAGCAATTATACCTGGAAACGTTTCTGTAAAATCATGCTATCACTCCAGTTTAATTGCTCTATGGTACTTTCCCTAGCCCGGGGAATATTTTTGGCGGGAAAGTACTATTACTTGTTAAAGCAAGCCGTTTATCAACCTCGTAAGTATGTTTTAAACACAATTTTTAATAGTTAAAATTATTAATTAACTGGTTTTGAAGCTAAGTCATAAAATTTGAAGTTATAATGTTTAAATTTATTGTCAAACTTTAAACTAGATAGAAAGTAATTGATTGTAAACTATTCAATAAAATTTCTCACTACAGCTGTTTTCAGGGCTGAAGCGACCGAAAGACGGCGGTAAAGAAAAATTCTCCGGCCCGTTAAAGGGAGGGAACGAAATTCAAATGCAAGGCGCGTCCCATCAACAAACAACATTGAATTCGTTTTACGCAATTATAATTTTGAAATTTTATACAATTAAGTAATATTTAAGAAAACAAAGCACTACCTTCAAAGTCTAAACTTAAGTACGACGATAAGAGAAGGCGAAGTAACGGGCACCGAGAGGTAAACATTTTTTTAAACGGCAAAAATTAACGGTAAGCCAAGGCTTAGCGCAATTTCACCGCCTTAAAAAAAGTGCCAAGTTTACAAATAGATTGTGGGACAATAAAAAGGTAGAAAATTATGAAATTAGGCTTATATTAAAGCTTGAAACCTACTTTATATTATATTTAAAATCCATCCATGAGCAAATCCTCAAAAAATATGAAAATGGCAACGAAAAGGGACCCACTCTCAAATTCTTTTCCCCATAAAAAATGGCGGCCACAAACGGGGTAATTTGTCACGGCGGCAATATTAAAGCAGTCTTATCTCACTATCGATAGGCCATTTCAACCAAAAGGCATTAAGAAAAACAATCGGATTATTATGACGCAACTATACGTAAAAAAAGGCCAATATTGGTCGCGCTGATATTTACCAATAAAACAGCGTATCCATGCTAAAATATGGTGAATTGGGGTAGTTTTTAAAATTTAAAATTAAACATTCTTAAAATTAATTTTTCTCAAAAACCTTAAAAATTGTCCTAGAAAAAGGTTTAAATTTTGATATAAAACCGTTCCCAAACGTAACAAACGAATATTTCATTTCAAAAGGGTGGCCACAAAATGGCTAAATTTGAAAAAAAAACTCCATGTTATTTCTATGGTAAAATTTAACTTTTTCACCAAAAGGGCTGAATCATTTTACGCAAATGAAAACCACCCTTAGCAACTTTATTTTTTATAAAATAAACTTGTGAGTGGATCTTTTTGCAATTTTAACCACATATTGAGGGCCCGAATTGTAGTTCTGTGGAAGTTTTTCAAAGCAGTTACTACGATACAAAAAAAGTTATAACCAATCAAAAAACCATCCCTATACATTAAAGTCGGTATGAAGTCTTATCTAAGAGAGCTATCGCTCTCCTAGAATAGTGAAGAAGAAAAATGGTGATGAACGTCTATGCCTTGACTATCGTGCATTAAACCGAATAACTAAACGGGACGCTTTCTCTTTACCTCGCGTGGACGAACAGTTGGAGAGGTTTCAAGGGAGTAGATACTTTTCTTCGTTGGATCTCGTGTCTGGCTACCATCAAATTCCGGTAGCTGAAAATTCAAAGGAAAAGACTGCCTTCCTCACGCCTGATGGACATTACCAATTTGAAGTCATGCCCTTTGGGTTAACAAACGCACCCGCGATTTTCCAGCGAATGATGAACGGAATTCTTGGGCCATTGCGCTATTCTATCGCTATGGCATATCTCGATGATATCTTACTACCTGCAAAAACGGTCGATGAATGTTTCCAAAACTTACGACAAGTTTTAGAAATACTACGTAACGCGAACTTAACGCTCAATCTGAAGAAATGTTTCTTTCTACAACAGCATATAGAATACTTGGGTTTTGAAATCAGCCCTGATGGCATCAAACCTGGAAAAAACAAGATGAAGTGCGTGAAATTCTTCCCACAATCGAAGAACGTCCACGACGTAAGAAGATTTTTAGGATTAGCGAGTTTCTTCAGGCGATTCGTGCGGAACTTTGCTCACATAGCTTCACCTTTGACGCAACTATCAAAGAAGAACTCTTCTTGGAAATGGACACTAGAAGAAAACCAAGCTTTCGAAACATTACGTGAACGACTTTGTGAACGACCATTACTTGGGCTGTATAGCCATGAAGCTACGACAGAACTTCATACGGACGCCAGTAAGACTGGATTGGCTGCAGTTCTGTTTCAGAAGGGAACGGATGGACTGCTGCACGCTATACATTACTCCAGTCGGCAAATAACCACAGACGAGCAATGTTACCATTCATACGAGCTGGAGACATTAGCCATCGTTTGGGCCTTGGAAACGTTACGACCTTACTTACTAGGGAAAGAATAAACCATCGTTACCGACTGTAACTCAGTACGAAATGCGTTTTCAAAACGGGACTTGGTCCCTCGCATCGGCCGATGGTGGTTGAAACTCCAGGACTTTAATTTTGAATTAATTCACCGATCTGGAACCCAAAGTCACATGTGAATGCACTTAGCCGAGCGCCTGTTGGTGAGCCTGAAGAAACTGATGCGTCAGATGGTCTTCAAATACTTGCTACAAACTTGTCTGTCGAGGATTGGCTAATAACCTCACAGAAGGGTGATGACCGAATAAAGTTAATCATCGATACGCTGAATAAAACCGACAATCTTTCGAAAGAAGATATTGAAATTAAGAAAAATTACGAACTGAAACATGGACGGTTATTTCGGCGACTCCAAACCAAGAAAAGCGAAGAACCTAAACTATTATGGGTCGTACCGCAACGTGCGAAATGGCAAATCGTCAAAACTTGCCACGACGATATCGGACTTTTTGCTCTCGACAAAACGCTAAGCAAAATCAAGAATGACTACTGGTTTCCGGGTATGAAGCGCTATGTACGAAGATGTATCGCTGCATGTCTACCTTGCCTATATCGCAAAAAACCATCTGAACGACAGCAAGGTTTGCTACATTTAATCGACAAAATCGGAATACCATTTCATATCGTACACATGGATCATCTTGGACCGTTTGTGAAAAGCTTGTCCGGTAACACCTATTTGATCGTAGCTGTGGACGGATTTACGAAATTTACGCTTTTCCATTTAAATTTTAATATATCATTAACATAGTTCGCAAAATCATCAGCAACAATTTAATCTGGCAACATTCAATGTAATAATGTTGCCAATAAAACAAGGGCGTCTAGCCCATAACTAAGCCATATTGCTAGCCATCTCTCGCTATCCCTAATTCAATAAATTTTCTTCTTCTGAAATATCACCTAGCATACCAGTCAAGTGGGGGGAGCAACAGAAAATTTGAAAGCACAGTCTCACGATTAGTTTTGAAATTTGGGCCTCAAATTACAACCTCTAATCTGTTTGGTACACATCAACGTCAATGTAAATGTTCAATGTGATTACCATTGTGGTGCAGGCACTCTTCATCTGTTCATGTCTTGCAACAACTTTACAAGCAACGAACTCATGACGCAGGAAGTCCAAGTAAATGCCTTCAGAGATTTTCTTATCAAAAGAAGGAACGTGGCTGAATCAATATTATCTTCGAACGTTCCATAGTGTCCCACACTATTTTTCTAAGGTTATTAATGAAACTCGTATTTCCGGAAAATCTCGATATTTTAAAGGGTGTCATAATGGAGAACGATAAACTGATCGCGATTACGGCGTCGATTAAGGAAACCATTTTAAAACTTTCGCAAAGTGACGCTTCCATCCTCTTAGAAATTAGATAAACAAGATGGCTACGGCCTTTTAACGTTTTGCCAGGGCTAGCTAAATTTATTGTAAGGTTACCCCGGCCCATATACTTGACGGTTATTTTTTTTCTTTTAAATATCAAATATTCCAATTATGAATAAAAATAATCTAGCTTGATCTTGGGTTATAGATTTATGAAACAAGTAAATAACCAACTTCTGTCCTATGAACTTGAACAATTTTGTTGATATTTTTGTTGCAAACCTAATATTTGTGGAATAATTGATGCGTTTGGGCAGTAAAATTATTTTATTGATTGCACGCTTATAGCAATATGCAACAAGCGCTTAGAAATAGCCCCGAGTCATGTTGTATTGAAACTTGACGCAATAGAATTGAAGTAATTTGCATAAGCCCTTAAGAACAACGCTAGACGTGACACGGAAACTGATGGTAGAGATAAAGAACTGAGAAATTCGTACTGAATAGAAGGCAGGCCCGATAGATATTTTCGACCAAAACAACCCCATTTCTTTTTGTTTATGACGTACTAAGCGCTAATTAATCAGAGAAGCCGGAACCGAAAAAACTTACAAAAATCTCATGATATTTGTGCCAAGAAAGTTATGCAGCGGCCTCATCTCTGAAGCCGTTGCAGACGATGATGGAGGGCTGAGCACCCTGGTCCACTTTTTGGCCTATGTTCAGCTCGCCATCATCTAAGCTCCTCCTCCTTTCCTATCCCATCCAAGAAACCCTGTTGCCAAACTCAAACCGAGACGAGAAGGAACGCCGGTTTGTTGTAATAAGTTAGTTCAAGTTTGGTTCTCGAACCATAAGTTCGCCTTTTGTTTTCTGCGGGTCAGATCCGCTTCGTCCCGAACGAGTTAGTTCGTGTTTTCCGCGGGACCAGGCACGGGTCCGTTTTTTCATTTATACGTAATTTCGCGAGCGAAAATTTTTGTATTCCGCGTGACATCGCGCCTCCAATTATTGGATCTCACTTAAATATTTTCAACGTAAATATCGTTTCACTTTAATAAAGAATTTGTTCAAAAGATCAACCACAAGGTATGTTTTATTTTCCTCTGGTTTAATTCCCTTATGGGACGATAGTGACGATTTGAGTTAGGCCTACATAACTCCCCTTCGCTATCGGACATTAGGGACTTGTAGCGCGTAACCCCCTCACGACCGGCCAAATTGTTTTCCCGGGGCGAAGCGTTACAAATGGTGCCTCGGTCTCTTTTTCGGCGGGGTGCTCGGGCCCGATTCGTGAGCTTAGCTACAGGTTGAAACGTGTTTAGACAGAAAGCCGCCATATTGGATCCCTATCTTCGCGAACATTCGAGAAGGATTTCCCGATTTTTATTTTTGTATCAAATTAAGTTATGGATTATTACTGCTATCATGTATTTAAATTGAATTAATTCTTTTGGAATTAACGGCGTGTTAAATCATATTCTTTTCGGGATAAATATGTTTTGAATTAAATTATTTTATAAATTAAATGAACACTCCCGAATCGTTCCCAAATTTAAATTTATACCGTGAAAGTCGCGATACTGAGTCTACTTCAACTCAAGATAATAATTCGGACTCCTCAGAATCAACATTACCGTTAGCTAAGCCTAACATCGTGGCTGCTGATATAATACGCCCCCCTAAATTGCGTGATTTAAACATGGCATATTCCCAAAACCCAAATAACGATTCCCTATGGGACGATAATCTGGATTTAACCCCATACCTCAATACCAAGGAACAAAGACCAAGACATGAGGACAATTTAGCCCTATTTGAGAACATAAGACAAAGTTATTACCCCCAGGGGAGTAGTCTCACTAGAAACAGACACGCGGGGAGTATCCCCGATTTAGTCGAGTTAAGCGACATAACTAGTCCAACCAAACAAAAGGTAGAAGTTCAATTAAGTGCATATGAAAAGGCAAAACAGTCTCTGAATAGTTGGGTTTCCTCAAGGAAACGTATAGCAAAGGCCACGCCAAATGCAAATATTTCACAAATCCCAGTACAAGGTACCTCCCCCATCGGGGCAAATCCTCGTAGAAACTCGGTCGGGTATACATCTGCTCCTAGTAGACCAAATAGACCCAGTCTCGTAAATCCTGGACAACCACAGAATCCTACAGGACAGAACCCGTAGGGAATTTCTCAGTCCCCACCTAGAGGTAGCTCTCAAATTACCTAGGGTGGTAGTCAAACCCAGGGGACAGCAAATCCGTAACCTCACACTAATCCAAATACGGGAGGTGCCCAACAGGCTTCATTCCTAGCGTCCGTCTTGCAGTCCTTTTCAAACCTGGCAGTATCAAATCAGGGAAATGTGAAAGGTTTAGAACCCCCAGAGAGATTAGCGTTTTATGGAAAAAAGGGCGAAAGCGTTCCGGAATTCATAAGAAAATTTGAGGAATATGTTAGCTTCCATAAAATTAGTGAGAGTGATAAAATGCTTTTTATGCCCATCATATTAAGAGAAAATGCCCTGCACTGGTACCGTTCCCTTCCCCCAGGAGTAGGTTGGGCTGAATTTAAGGGACGAATCAAACGTCGTTTTGGGCTTAAGGATGAGGGAGCTAAGACCCGAATAGCTTTACATAACAGAAAACAAAACCAAAATGAGTCCATCGAGGATTTTTTTGGCTATTTCGTGAAAGTAAATCAGAATTTAGACCCTCCAATACCGGAAGATGAATTACTCCTTATAATAAAACAAAACTTAAGAATGGAATTTAAAGGGCTACTTATGGTTTTGCCAGCGCAAACGTTGTCTGATTTGCAAGATGTTTGCTTACAAATAGAACAAACTTTTGAGTTAGACCAACCCTCCTCGTCACAAGACAACCCCAATCCAGTTTCACAACACAATAGGGATGTTAGAGAGCAATCAATACAACAGATCCCACCATATCTTGCCCCCAGAAAAAAAGTAAATCAAGGGAACATCCCGAACGTGGGAACTCGTACTAACATGGATATCCCACATGGGAAGAATAACAACCCCCACCAGGATGGTTATTACAATCCTCCCCCAGTCCAAAATGATTCCCAAAGATATCCGAATCAAGATTATCGAGCTCCTTTCCTGAGGCCAAATTCCCAACCAAGGCAATCCCACCTTGCGTCCAGACCTCCTCGAAGAAGAAGCCTACCCAGGGATTTTCCTCAACAAACTCGAGCAGAGACCTGCACGGGCCGTGTTTTTCAGGCCCGGCCCAAGCCCGGCCCGGTTTCCGCATTTTGAATAAGCCCGAAACCCGGCCCGAGTCCGAGTACATAGTTGGTTTTTCGGCCCGGTCCGGCCCGGCCCGTTACATGCATTAACCAAGCCCGGCCCGGCCCGTTACACGTAGTTCAGTTGTAATTTTTATATTTTTTTTACATAAAATCAATGATTAGAACTCATATTTGCTTTAGCATCGTGTATTTTTTTTATTTTGAAAATTGTTCGTTACATTTGTTCTTAGAAGCTTATACTCATTTAAATTATCTTTCATTTGAACTTTGGACTAAATGATAGTCAACAAAAGCCCGGCCCGGCCCGACCCGTTAATTTCCAAAATTTTAAAAGCCCGACCCGGCCCGGCCCGTTAATTTCCAAAATTTTAAAAGCCCGACCCGGCCCGGCCCGATACAATTTTCAAAAGTGGAAAGCCCGGCTCGGCCCGACCCGATCGGGCCGGACCGGGCTTGAGCCCGGCCCGTGCAGGACTCTGAACTCGAGTTTATGAGAGGAGAAATCCTGAAGTTGAGCCTCGAGAAAACCAGCCTCAACAAAATGAAATGCAACTCGTCCCAAGACGTTCACAGAACCAAAGCCAGGACAACCAAGATCCTCCGAGAGTCACTCGGGACGACAGACGAATCACCGGTTTCAACTGCGGTGGCTTACGTCACTATGCTAGTGAATGTCCATCACCGAGGGTGGAGAGACAAAGAGATCCGTTTCCGGGAAACGCCAACCCGGGAGGGAATTCCAGAGGACGTCTCCCTCCCGCCAACCAATAGTCCCGCAAGATGAAAACCAAATTGTGACAACACCACCGTTACAATTGGCCACAATTCGACGAAGAAGAAGACCCCGAAAAAGAAATCCACACCTAATAAACAATAAATTTGAACATGCAACCCTACAAACTAGAATAGACAATGGTGCAGAAGTTTCCATGATTAGTTTAGATCAATGGCGGACCATACAAAGATTTAGAGGGGATAACAGATTAGAACCGAACTCAGAAAAATCAGAGTGTATCGTAATGGGAAATGGGCAATACTCCTTCACTAAGGGCTCAACCGTACTAGATTTTGAAATAACATTTGAACAAGATATAACGAGGAGATTTAGCCAAGAGTTCCACATCGTCCCTTCACTTCTGTGTGATGCAATCCTAGGCCAAGATTTTCTAGAAGACTGGAAAACTATTATCGATTTTGGAAACTTGACCTGTAACATAGATGGACAAGAATTGAAATTCGTAGAAGTAACAGAAGATAAACTTCCTCCCTCACCCCAAATGGTCTCTAACGTTAATGAAGCAGTTGAATCAACCTCTCTCTCGTTTAAGCAGAAGACAGGGTTGAAAGAACTCCTTCTCCGATTCCCGGAACTTTTTAGTGATAAATTAGGAAGAACCAGCTTAGTGGTCCACGAAATCCATACCGGAAATGCTAAGCCGATACATAAAAGACCATATCGAGTGAGCGATGCTAAGAAGAAAATCATAGAACAAAGCATTTATGACATGCTCAAGGATGGAATAATAAACCTTCGACGTCACCATGGGCTTCGCCAGTAGTGATTCTAGAACAAGATGACGGATCCGGTACAGGCAAGAAGAAATACCGTTTCTGCATCGACGTCAGAGAATTGAATTCCATCACTGCAAAAGATCCCTATCCGATTCCAAGAATCGATGAAACTCTCAGTAAATTGGGAAAACCCAAATACATCACTGCATTGGATTTGAAATCAGGATACTGGCAAGTTGAAATGGAACCAGGAAGCGCGCCAAAGACAGCTTTTATAGCGCATGCTGGAAAATACGAATTTAACGTATTACCGTTTGGTCTTTGCAACGCGCCGAGTACCTTCCAACGTCTAATGGATGAAGTATTCCGAGACGGAGAAAAATTCGCTATCGTCGTATACCTCGACGACATTCTCATTGCCTCCGAGACATGGAAAGAGCAGAAGAACGCTCTAGAGTACGTAATGACTAAACTGAAGAACGCTGGTTTAACCCTTCAATTGAAGAAATGCCGCTTCGCCCAATCGGAAGCAGTCGTCCTGGGGCACGTAATTAACGAAACGGGAATTTACATAGATCCTACCAAGGTTGATGCCATCAAGAAATATCCTCAGCCAAAGACACTAAAACAAGTCCAAAGATTCCTTGGAATGGCAGGCTGGCATCATAGATTCATACCTCACTATTCAAAACTACGCGGAATCCAAATACAGTACTTCAGAAAAGGAATGTCTAGCAATTTATTGGGCCATCGGACTTTTCCGACCTTACTTGGAAAGTAAACCCTTTACCGTCGTCACCGACCACAAGGCGTTACAGTGGCTATTTGGACTCAAAGAACCAAACTCGAAACTTGTCAGGTGGGCAATGTATCTACAGACGTTCGATTTCAAGGTTCAACATAAGAAGGGAGTCGAAAACGTCGTAGCCGACGGCTCTCGCGAGCTCCAATAGGACTGTTCGCCATGTCGATAGCCTTCATCATGGAAGAAGACAATCAGATCACGTCATCGGAAGAATCGACCGCACCATCGGATCATTCACACGTCGCGTACATTTTACCACCTTACCCTCACGCAAATTTTCATATCTTCGATCGCGACGATATTATCATCGCTCAAGGAGAAGATCCGGTTATTCGCGCAATCATAGAACAATTGCGACAAGAAAATCCTCCGGACAACGCAGATTACGAAATGGTAAACAACCTCGTGTACCGCAAAGCGTCAGGAGTTCGTCCAGCGAGGATCTATCTACCAAAATCTCTCAGAAGAGAAGCCTTAAGACTCTTACATGATCATCCTCTATCTGCCCATAGAGGAAAATACAAAACAAGAGAAAAAGTAGGACACAGATATTGGTGGCCCGATCTTGACAAAGACGTCACACAATACGTCAGAGAATGCGTTCTTTGCCAACAGTACAAGATCAGTAACCGTAGGACACCTGGCCTTATGATATCTACAGTTCCGACTGGACCATTCGACACAATCGGAGTTGATATCATGGGACCCTTTCCGATCAGCAGGAGAGGATACCGATTTCTTCTTGTCTTTACGGATTACATGACCAAATTCGTGAAATTAGTCCCATTAAAAAGAATAACAGCCGACGCATGCGCCCTCGCATTGAAGAACTTTGTATGTCGATGGGGAGCTCCGAAACAAATCCTTAGCGACAGAGGAACACAGTTCGTGTCCTCACTATGGCGCAACACGTGCAAATTATTCAACATTGGACCGATTCATACATCGCCATACCACCCTCAGTCGAACATCACGGAGCGGGTAAACCGAGTCCTTGGAGAAACCATCTCCATATACGTTGAAAATAATCATAGAACGTGGGATGAAACACTGAACGCTCTTGCGTTCGCGATAAACTCAGCGCCCCGTGAAACGACCAAAATATCTCCCTTTTATTTAAACATGGGACGAGAACCGAGACTCCCATGGGACATCGACATAGGGATGCCCATCGAGGAATTTGAAGATCGTTCGGAGACCTTGAAGGCCTTGAAGGATCAATGGAAGTTAACCATGACTTTCTCCAAATTGGCTCAAGCCAAACAGAAAAAATACTATGACCTCAGACGAGAAGATCTAGAATTCGACATTGGGACAATCGTTTGGAAATTGACTCACCCCCTGTCTAACGCTAACTTGGGACGAATGGCCCAATTGTGTCCAAAGTGGACAGGTCCCTACAAGATCATCGAAAAGAGGAGTCCGCTAGTCTATGTCCTAGAAGACATGATCTCGGGACAAAAGACCGGCCCAATTAATATGTCTCAACTCAAATTGTACCAAACTCCTGAAGTACCGTTAGAGGGAATCGAAGGGACGCCTTCTCCAGGAGAAGAGTCGGGACAACCAGCCGAAATTGACCCAACCACTGAAGACCCTATCCAGAGAAATGAAAACCCACAACCCGAAGCAGTTATCTCCCCACGGAGACCCAGAGCGCCAGCTCCAGAAAGAGTACCACCTCCAATTGTAACGCAAGAAGACCAAAACGCGGAACTCATTCAGGAAAATGAAAACACTGTCCCGAAGGAACCTTTTCCTCCAGTAAAAGAAACCAACACGCCACCTCCGGAAGGAACACTTCCCCAAGAAGTACCCCAGGAAAGACCCCAACCTTCCTCCGAATCCTTCGAGGAAGTTGTTGAAATGATCGGACCTTTTCGATTTGTGGACAAGATTCCGAAAACGAGATCGAAAGAACCTAAAACGCCAACGGAAGAAGTCCGACAAACGGAAGAAGTCCGACAAACGGAAGAAGTCCGACAAACGGAAGAAGTCCGACAAACGGAAGAAGTCCGACAAACGGAAGAAGTCCGACAAACGGAAGAAGTCCGACAAACGGAAGAAGTCCGACAAACGGAAGAAGTCCGACAAACGGAAGAAGTCCGTCTAACGGAAGAAGTCCGACAAACGGAAGAAGTCCGTCCAACGGAAGAAGTCCGTCCAACGGAAGCAGGTCAGAAGAAGATCGTCAGTCCGATAGTAACACATCCGGAAGCCACACCACTGACCCCTGAACCCCAAGTTCCAGTGGAAACTTCAAGACTTGAGAGAGAAAAGAGAGACCACCCGACTACGTCAACAACCGAAGACATTAAACCTAAGAAAAATTGAGTACATCAACGGATGTCGACCGAATAACGGAACCGGAACAGGAAAAGAGAGGTTTTACAACCCCTTTGTCCATCGCTCCGGAGCCAACTCCAAGACCTACACGGAAAATGATGAGTAGCAGTATCTCAAGTGACGAGCCAGAGATCCACGATCCCCGCAAAAGAAGTCACCCCCCTACCTCATCTTCAGTCATTGGAAGGAGAAAGAAACCATTGCGCAAAGTATCGAGCAGTAAAAGCACGTCGTCAAAAGAACCGTCCATCTCGCATCCTCAAGCTGAACACAGAAGGCGAAATAGTCCACGGCCTCAAGATCAGCTCAGTACGTCTTCCGACGAGATTGACAGGAAAGAAGACCGACAACGAAGAAGAAAGCGCATGAGAGCTACGACAACGACTAGTTCATCGACAAAGCCAGTGAAAAAGACGCCGAAGTTCCATACCATATCTACTAGTCCGGAAGGAGAAGCCCCTCTTCCGTCAAATGGAACAAGTTCGAATAAGTCAGAAGCCGCGAAACCCTCCTCTATCCGGCCCCACTGCCTGTGGTTCCACGAGTGGATCTTTCGATCCCACAGGAGGCCGAACCACCTCAACCCGATCTCGCCAATACAGTCCCCAAGGTTGTTGCCCAGGATCCCGAAAATTTTCCCCCTCTCGCTGACGTCCCACAACAGGACCCGCCTATAGTGGACGCCCCACGACCCCTCACGCCTGACCTAGTGCAAGAACCTGAGCCCGAGCAGGAACCGATATCAGACCTCGTCGACGCAGATGTCCCACGACCGCCAAATCCATTTCCGCTCAGATCTCAGGCCTACCGGGATTACGAGGACTATGGCCCCCTTCCCATCCCACAGGACAGGCTATACCAATTTGATGAATATGATAAACTGTTCCTCGAGGAGCTACCATATCTCCAGGAACCTCCGAAAGATCGGGACCTATTCCCCGTTGCTTGGGAGGGGATCCCCAACGGCATTGCCATCCGCCTTCATCCAGTTCATCCGGACGGGTATCCAATTTTGCGCCGTCCAAGCGCGACTTACGTATGCCAAGCATGCGCAGCAGTCGGACGTCATTTTTCTTCGCTCTGCCCTCGGAAGTTCATATTACGGAACCGACATCATGGAAACATGAAAACACGAATACACCCCGATTGAACATTCGCCTTATATCCATTACATGCCTTTTTTTCCCCCGCTATCCTTTTCTCTTCCTATTTCCCTGCTTTCTTCTCCATCCTCTCCTTCTTTTCCGAGGGGGTGCATGCAGCGGCCTCATCTCTGAAGCCGTTGCAGACGATGATGGAGGGCTGAGCACCCTGGTCCACTTTTTGGACTATGTTCAGCCCGCCATCATCTAAGCTCCTCCTCCCTTCCTATCCCATCCAAGAAACCCCTGTTCCCAAACTCAAACCGAGACGAGAAGGAACGCCGGTTTGTTGTAATAAGTTAGTTCAAGTTTGGTTCTCGAACCATAAGTTCGCCTTTTGTTTTCTGCGGGTCAGATCCGCTTCGTCCCGAACGAGTTAGTTCGTGTTTTCCGCGGGACCAGGCACGGGTCCGTTTTTTGATTTATACGTAATTTCGCGAGCGAAAATTTTTGTATTCCGCGTGACATCGCGCCTCCAATTATTGGATCTCACTTAAATATTTTCAACGTAAATATCGTTTCACTTTAATAAAGAATTAGTTCAAAAGATCAACCACAAGGTATGTTTTATTTTCCTCTGGTTTAATTCCCTTATGGGACGATAGTGACGATTTGAGTTAGGCCTACATAACTCCCCTTCGCTATCGGACATTAGGGACTTGTAGCGCGTAACCCCCTCACGACCGGCCAAATTGTTTTCCCGGGGCGAAGCGTTACAGTTAATTTAAAAACAATTTTATATAACTTAATTTAGGATAAAACCATTTTAGAACTAAAAATGGGGTAGAAGGGACGCCCAGCCTGCCAACCAGGGTCGGACCAATTCTTTTCCGAACCTCTAAAACGCGCGAAATAAAAACTTTGTAAGGAAATAATTTATAATTTGTGGATAAACTTGACACCTTTCCGTAATGTTAAAGGAAAATTCACAGTTTTAAGGGTTAGCGTCCCACAGAAAAAGCATTAAAAAAATATCGGTTTTTTAAGGCAATTGAGACAGGCCATACGGAAAAACTATAGCGAAGTTAGTTTTCGGAATACTTCTAAATTAACAAGCATTTTTTAAATGAGAAACTTACCTGTTTCGATTTTTAATTATCGAAGTCTCAGTATTGTACTTCAACTAATTAACAAAGTACATCAAAATAGTACTTTTGGGTCAGAAGTCAGAATAACTTTATAGCGCGCTTAAACCTATTTCGAAATCGATTGCTTGTTTTCGTTAAACTTATACCAATTTGATTTCAAGATGAGCTCGATCGAAAAGATTTAAAAACCAAAGATAAAATTAACAATTAAGATGACCGAGTCAGGTGATCGAGAGACAAAGCCAATTGGGGTCAAATTTGGCTTAAAATTTTTTATTATTTTAAAGTAGTGGAATATTCGATTGAATGAGGTTTTAAAAGACCGTAATGGTAACATTTCTCGCAAACAATGAACCAAGTTCGAAATGTTACAAAATTAGAATTGGTGATCGAAAAATTTGTTCGAAAAGTTCGACGAAACTAACAGAAACAAGTTAGAGAATTGCCTACTTAAATGCCACCAAGTATCGGCCTATAATTGGAGTTGTTTGTGCGTTAAAAAAGTTTAAAAAATCATACCTTTTAACATTTTCCATAGTTTCTATGAACACCCTTTTCATTTTTTCCTCTTCATAAGAATCGTCAATTGCGCAGAATGTTTTAAAGTTTATCTCTGTATGGCACGGTCTTTCTAATTCCTGAAGATTGACATGAGACTCTTTATTGACTCCTAACACCTTTGCAATGCTATTTTCCAGAGTGGCTTGGTAATACTCTGCTTGCAAAGGGCTCATACGAGTGTAAACGATAACTTCTTTTTTTGGTGGTAAATTTATGTTCACATCGGATTTGGTTCGACGGAGTAAAAATTGCCTGAGTAGAGATTGAAATCATAACGCGATGTTCACGTTCTCGCCGGGCAAGTATCGCTCCATCTCCCTCGACGGTGGCAGCCGCGTCCAACAGAGATTCAAACCTATTTCAATGAAATTTTTTAAACGTTAACGAAGACCTATCGAAAGTTTTCGGATCTTTTTAAACATTGTCCGTCATTTATCACGGGCAAAATTCCCACCAATTTGTAGAACTTACACGTGGAGATCGTCAAAAGTATTTGACAACAGTAATTCCAAAATTGACACCAAGTCGACGACATTGTTTGGAAGAGGCGTCCCACTCAAGAGAAGCCTACTCTCGCATTTGTACGTTTTAAGAGCTCTAAAAATTTTAAACGACACCCAGTTAGAACCTGAAATTTGACGAGATGAAAGGGACAAGTAATAATATTACTCGATGAATACGCGGTCTGGATCATTCAAACATGGTCCTTCACAAACTATTATAAGTCTCCATTCAACGCGACTCAGCAAACGTTTTATAATGAAGTCAAAATTCGTTATGACGACGTGACTCCCACGAATTTGTTTCATTTCAAATCTTAAATCTCGTTTACGCCCATGAAAAAAATTGTTCTAACGCTAGGAGCGAACCTTTTACATTCGCATAACCATTTACTATGGGTCGATAATGGAGAAACGACCAAAAAGGGTCCATTTTCATTTCTTTCCACTAAACGGGCAATTAAGGCAATAGCTTGGATGGTGTTTCCAAAACCCATTTCGTCGGCTAAGATGCCACTCATTCCCATATCGTACAGCGTAAGAAGCCATTCGTATCCTTCTATTTGATATTCTCTCATTTTCCCTTGGAAACTTTCCGGTTGTTTCCCCAAGTTGGTTTGTACTTTTTTCTGCGCGATTCTTTTACATAGAATTCTATAATAGATTTTACTGCGCTCCAAAAGCGTTTCCAAATAAGTATACCAAGTTTGTGGTTGCTCCATTTCTATTTCAAAGAGAGAGTAAAATAATATAAGAAATTAGTTTATCGGGTTCTTTTTTTTAACTGAAAATAAGCCGATAACGGTGTTCAGCGCCCACAAATAATGTACCTTTCGCCTCGAATTCTCATCCCGAGCTAGTAGCCTAGTGATGACAAAGAGAGAGAGATGAGCAACACAGACACACGTGACAAGCGTCGCTCCACGCGTTGCCTACGAGAAAATTGAGAAATTCCCGCCGAAATGCCGATGCACTCCCATTGGCTAGATTCGAAATGGAAGAACCTTCCACTCGGTCTCGATCACGCCCGTCACTATGCCCGTCACGTCCGACTCACCTGGCGACGTCATTTTCGCAAGCGCGTTGCTCGGAGTCGGAAAGCCTTGGACCCTTGGCGTTGCAGTTTCTATAACATTAAACAAAGTTACGAGAGAACTAACGTTAAATAATTTAATTATTAGTTTAGTCGATCATGACTTGACACTAGGGATGGCGGTTTTCGGAAAATTCCGAAACCGGTATTTGACGATGTCAAATCCGGAATTTTCCGGAATTCCGTATTCTTTTTACACTCCGAAAAATCCCGGAATCAATCCGGTTTTAATTCCGGAATCAGAACGGTTTCAATTCCGGAATCAGAACGGTTTCAATTCCGGAATCAGAACGGTTTCAATTCCGGAATCAATCCGGTTTCAATTCCGGAATCAATCCGGTTTCAATTCCGGAATCAGAACGGTTTCAATTCCGGAATCAGAACGGTTTCAATTCCGGAATCAAAACGGTTTCAATTCCGGAATCAATACGGCTTCAATTCTGGACTAAAACCGGCTTCAACGGTGGTATTTAGAATTTTATTTTTATTATTTTATCACGAAAGAGAGCCAATCCGCCCCTCTTATACACCGACTTCCTAACAAAATTAAAGTTGAATGTGACGCCACGAATAGCATTACGCCAATCCCCCCCTTGTCACGGACCGTCACAAATTCAGAAACTCCTCCCCCCTTAAGTGTGTGACGCCGTTTATGGAAGGTTTCCATTTGTATTATTTGAAGAGATGAAGATTGAATACAATAGTGGTGTGTCTTACTCTTGATTCTTGAGTAATGTTGGCTGAAAACATTCCGTATGATCCGGAATTCCGTTCAAACCGGTATTCCGTATGACCCGGAATTCCGTTCAAACCGGTATTCCGTATGACCCGGAATTCCGTATGACCCGGAATTCCGTATGACCCGGAATTCCGTACAAACCGGTATTCCGTATGATCCGGAATTCCGTACAAACCGGTATCCCGTATGATCCGGAATTCCGGATTTCAACTTGGAAAATTCCGTACCGGAATTTTTCTGAAAATTCCGGATATGTTCCGGAATTCCGGAATTTTCGCCATCCCTACTTGACACCCTTCCGTAATGTTAAAGGAAAATTCACAGTTTTTAGGGTTAGTGTCCCATAGAAAAAGCATTAAAAATTTTTCGGTTTTTTAAGGCAATTGAGACAGGCCATACGGAAAAACTATAGCGAAGTTAGTTTTCGGAATACTTCTAAATTAACAAGCATTTTTTAAATGAGAAACTTACATGTTTCGAGTTTTTAATTATCGAAGTCTAAGTATTGTACTTTAACTAATTAACAAAGTACATCAAAAAAGTACTTTTGCGTCAGAAGTCAGCCTAACCTTATAGCGCGCTTAAACCTATTTCTTCATTTCGTTCTCGTTGACAACTAGAAGCGCCTAGGTTTGTGGGTGCCAACAAGTTACGTTGACATATTGCAAATTTTGGCTTTCTTGCTGATTTTCCTAATTTCTTTGCAGTAGACGCTAACAAATTACTATGGTATTTCATCCGAGCTTGAGCACCTTTATATGTATTTTCTAATTAACTGTAGCACCCGTAATAAGAAATACGTCGTTATCAGGTCGAATTTTCGTCTAGAAAAGTAATTCAGGTAAATAACTACAGTTAATAGAGGTTTTTATATCATTTAAAGTAAGCTTTTCGACGTTCTTTACGGCCAAGGCTTAAGTTGTATTTTAGTTTGTCTATGTAATATAGTGTTTATAGTGTCTTTCCTTTTAAAGATTATAAGAAAGCTAATTTCCAGCTCTGTTTTGGAATTACAAAATACGTAGTCTGCATCGATTCATGCTACAAATCCCAACCCCAGGGCCTAGGTTTTACGTTACTTAATACTGTACTCATGACAGTTTGTTGGCGCGTCTAGTTTTAAGTAAAAAATGGCATATCTATCCAAATCATTATGGTTTAGAAATCAAGGGTAGTGTTTTCACCCTGTGAAGAATTCAACTTCAAAATATTACAGGAAAGATGACAAAATTTTCAATGTGTTTTCCCTACGGCAGTTAAAAGAGTGGTGTTTACGTTAGCGCAGTTAATTCAACATTCTCATTTGAGGACAGGTATAAACGGTTTCATTATTTGTTAAACTCAGGTGTGTGGTATAATTCCTGAAACTAAACCAATGTAGAGGACCAGATTATTCGTTAAAACAATTTTGATCCTATTGAATCAGTCATACTGTGATGTTACGTTATCATTTTATAAACTATTTGTTACCAACAGTGGATTGTTTAATTCATAAGTATCAGTTGTGCTGGTTAATCCAGGAGGACAGTGTCGTTATATAAATTAATTAGTCAAATAATTGTCATGTTTACATCACAGATAGTCTCAATGTAACCACGTTAGAATTTAACGGAGGGTTGCGTTGTTTGCTATTTCCACAGTCCACATTGCCGTTTGTTTATTGGTTTAAATTGCTATGAATTGTATAGGTATTTGATTTAATTACTGGTATTCAAGCTAAACTATAGAATAACATCATTCATTAACATATTGTATAGATAATCTTTACCACAAACCTAGCACAGGATATGATAAAAATTGAACGCAATGTGTTGGAAATAATAAAAAAACTCCTCTCAACATTAGAGTTAAGGTGAATTATTTATTAAAAGTCATTTTATAAGCTTAATGAGCACTGACCAGTTAATTTCAACGCTATTAAGTGTAATTAACGTGAAATTAAACCAAAATATACATTTTTTTGGATGAAAACTCAGATAACTGTTAAATGATGTTCTTGATTAAGATTGTATCTACCCAAGCCGTTGGTAAAGCCCCATGTTTTCTCTTTCACACATAAGCTCATTTAAATTATCTCCAAAGTAGAGAGCTGCAAAATGAAAATATTAACCTCCAACTCCTTCCAACTCCAAGGCGATACACAACAATGACTCCAATTCCTCCCAATGCCATAATCAAAAGTTTCAACTCCGCAGAACTCCGCCAAGCGAAATGTAAAACTCCTCCCAACTCCTTCCATGAAAATTAAAATTTCTTAAACTCCTCCCAACTCCTTCCATGAAAAATAAAATTTCTTAAACACCTCCCAATTCCTTCCATGGAAATTAAAATTTCTTAAACTCCTCCCAACTCCTTCTAACTTCGTCCATTAAAACCTTTCTAGTTTCTAGTCTTTGGAAGATTTCTTTACTCTTTAGAATTGGAAAAATAGAAAGTTCAAGTAAAACGTGTAGCTCATTAGTTTTCTTTCAAACTTGGCCTGAGATTGATATCACGAGTGCTTATAAATTATGATTTTCAAATAAGGAATAATATTTACTCATAAAATTCTTCTAGACATTAAAACTTAAGATTTGGGGAAAAGGCGCTACGCGTTGTCACTGAGTCATATTTTACGCTTAGTTTCTTAAATTAGCTACTTAATTAAAATCGGACTGATTCGCTTCGCAAATGCTATTTTAAAGGACAAGTCCACAAACTTCACGAATCAAGAAATACTAACACTAGAGTTCATTCTGTTATTAGTTGTGCCTGCCAATATGCCTACTGCCTTACTTTAATATGCCTCAAAGCTAGAAAGGAGACTCTTGTCAATGGGGTTAAGAGAAAAGGAAAGCGCCCGCGGCCCCATTGTGTGAGAGACTCACTGAGGGGGCGTGTCACGTGGGGTTAAGGGTGAAAAAAGAATTTCGTACGAAGCTTCAAAAGACAAACAACGCTAAAGTCCGCTTTTAAATTGGAGCCCTACCACTTAGCAGACTTAAGTTTTCCAACTCCGTAGATTTCCATGTTTTAAGATTATTTTCCATTGCCTCCCAACTCCGCAATTATAAATATCACTATTCCCAGTGCCTCCCAACTCCGCACACGAAAACTTCCAATGCCACCCAACTCCAATTTTATCTCAGAAAAACATTTCCAACTCCTGGAGTTCCCATCGCTTAAACGCGGAACCCAGCGGGTTTCGGAGTTCTTCCACGGAGTTGCAGCTCTCTACTCCAAAGTACCTTAATAGGCGCAAAATTCAAAACTTTAGCGTAAAATGAGAATCGAAAACTCCACTAATAATTGCAATTAAGGTGAAGTAGACATTTAAACTCATTTTATAACCTAAATGTACACTGCCAAAACACAGTCCTACGTTAATTTTAACTCAATTAAATATAATTAACGTGAAACTAAACCAAAATATACATTTTTTGGATAAAGGCTCAAATAACTTTTAAATAAACTCTTTAATTTTGATTATAACTACCCAAGCCATTGGTAAAGCCCAATATTTTCTATTTCACACTTAAGTTAATTTAAACTATCTTTAAATACATTAATTGCCACCAAATTCAAAAATTTTGGGTTAAAAAGTGAATATGTGGAAAAAATGTTAAACTGCACTAAACATTGCAATTAGGGTAAAAAATTCAAATAAATTTTAAGCTTAATCCACTCTCACGAACCACGCTCAAATTAAGATTAAAACATAACAAGTTTTTCGTACAGCCACATACGTTTCCTATTTCACTTTCAAATTAATTTAAATGATCGTTAAAATACATCAAATTTACATCAAACATTTAAATTTTAGGGTAATTGCAATTAAAGTTAACATTTTATTATAAACTAAATCCACACTAGATAAACAAGATAAGCCGTTAAATTAAACTTAATCATGTTAGCACCGTTAAGAATTGCACGCGATTATTTTTAAATTGTATAATCTCGTGCCGCTTGATTTGACTCGAGGGAGTTCTTAAAAATGTTTTGACCCTAACGGTCGTTATTTTCAAAAAAAGCGGTAATAACAAGATGGCCCCGACCAGATTAGAGCGCCATCGTTTGTAAGGCTCCATCTATCGAGAACATTCTGTTTTTTGGAATAAGTAATAGTTACCCTTAATCCCCATCCATTTTAAATCATCAATAAATCCCTATCACATTTGAAAGCATCAATGAAAATAACCAATGAAAGAAAATCTTCATTAGTTGCTTTTAACAGTGCTAAAATGATTGCTCGGAACAACTAAATAACCCCTATTCCCAATCCCTTTTAAAATCGGCATTGACTTTTTAGTGAGTAGCCTCTCGACGCGCTACAATTAACGTTTCTAAAATAATTACACATAAGTAACCCTTAAACAAATTCCCTTTTAAAATCACAAATAAAAATCCTTAATGAGTGAAAATGACCGTTAGTGAATTGCTCCTCGACGCGTTGTCTTTAACAGTGCTAAGATGATTACCCGTAACCTCTAAGTGTACCTTAATCCCAATTCCGTTTAAAATCGACGAGTGAGTAGCGCCTCGATGATTAACCGTAATCCAGACATAACCCCTAATTTAGAAAATTAAAGAAATTTACGGAGATAAACCACGTGTAATTAGAGTTAAATAATAATTTATTTAAAACATCCAAATTAAAAATGAGACGTTTCGAGCCGCGGCTCGTCGTTCAGTCTGGTGAACCATAGTGAGTTTCACATTAATAAGCTATACACTAAAAAACTAAAAAACAATATATCTAAAAAAGGGGGGGGGGAGTATAACATTTTATCCCTAGGAGATTATTTACATCTAGAGGGTGCCAGGTTGGCGCGGGATTTTATTTATTTTAATTTTTATATTTTAATAGGTTATTAATGTTCCAATTATTTTTTAAGGAGATTCCGGCTTCTAAATTAAAGTTGTTATGTTTAAATTTTTTTATAAATATGCTTTCAGTAATTTTACGTTTAAAATAATCCTTTTCTTTAGCCAAAATAGAGATATTATCCCAATTAATCTGGTGTGAAGTATTAAATTTTAGATGAACAAATATGGCATTTGTTTCTTTTTTGTTTTTGACATCTCTTTTATGTTCCTTGACTCTATCAAGTAGTTTTCTTTCTGTCTCCCCGATGTAAACCTTATTACAGGTTTTACATTCAATTTTATAAATTATGCCCGAAGTATTTAAAATATCAACTTTATCTCTATCAGATTCCGATTCCCATTTAACTAAGGCACTCCTTAAATCCTTAGCTTTTTTGTTAATAATTTTAATATTAAAAGGTCTTAACTTCCTCTGAAGGGTTTCATTAAATCCCTTGTAATAAGGTAAGAAAAGCCATTTTTCAGATTCCTTATTTTTTTTGGCTGTTGTAGTACTATTGGTAATAGAATTGTTTTGTTTAAGGAATTTATTTAAAATAGGTTTAGGGTATTGGCTATTTAACAATTGGTTCCGAATTTTAACAAGGTCTTTGGATGGCTGATTAGAGATTTTATTGATTCTATAACTAAGGCTTTTAACTAGGCCATTTTTGATATGATGTGCATGATATGAATTATAATTAAGAAATTTATTAGAGTGGGTTGGTTTCTGGTAGAGGGAGTGGTCTGGTCTCCTAGAATTATTGGACCTATCAACCAAGACATCAAGGAAAGGTAATTTATCCTGTTTTTCTATTTCAACAGTAAATTTGATTTTATGATGTCTAGAGTTTATACGTTCCAAGAAGTCCATGAGGTCAGTTTTATTACCCGTCCATTTTGAAAAAATGTCATCTACATAGCGCCACCAAATATCAGGGAAATCCGGTTCACAAGCAAGGAAATTCTTCTCGAAATAGATCATAAAGATATTAGCTAATACAGGGGAAATATTAGACCCCATCGGGAGGCCATCTGTTTGTTTGTATTTGATACCATTAAATTCAAAATCGTTGTTACGTAAACAAATTTCTGTGGCAGTTAAGACACTATTAAGGTTTAGAGGGGTTACAGTTTTTAAAATATCTAGGTTATCTTCTAATAAGTTTTTAACAATTATAAGAGTTTCATTAACTGGAGTATTAGGGAACAAACTGACGACATCAAAGCTAACCATAAGGCTATTGTCTTCAAACGTGATATCGTTTAGACGTTCAATAAAGTCATATGAATTTTTAAGACAGTTTTTCGAGTCCACAAGGGTATCAAAGATCTTAGCCAGATGGATAGACAGATTACATGTAGTTGCACCAGACATATCTACAATAGGTCTCATAGGATTATCAGTTTTGTGAATTTTAACATAACCTTTTAAGTGGGAAATTCTAGGATTCTTATTCCTTAATGCGAATTTGAATTTTTTATCAATTTCACCAGATTTTTCTAATTTTATAGAGAAATCAATGATTTCTTTACATTGTTTATTTAAGCTAAATTTCGGATTTTTAATGTAGTCACCGTTATCAATAAGATTTTGCATTTTAGTGATATAGGCGTTTTTGTCCATAATTGTTATTTTTCCCCCCTTATCAGCCGGAACAATTAGTAGATCTTTCTTCTTTATAATCGTTTTAATCGCGTAGCGTAGGTCTTTGGTTAAGTTGTCTTCACTAAGATTAAATTTAAAGGTTTTAAGTTCGGTAGTTAAGATATGACAAATGTCACTAAGTTCGTTATCATCAACAATGTTTTTGATAAAGAATTTTTCTAATTCTACTGCGATATCTAGATGGTTCATGCTCTTTGGTTTAGGAATGAAATTCAAGCCAAGGCTTAGTACCCTCATTTCGTTAGTATTAAGTTCGGAGGTGGATAGGTTTACTACGTTCTTTGGTTGAACGTCTTCAGTTAAATTAATGGAGGCATCCTGCGTTTTTTTAACGGTGACTGATAATTGGAGTTTGTCGAACTTACGTTTCTGCTTAGTGCTAATTTCCTTGTGGACCTTGTTAAAACTGTCTTCGATCCATTGTCGAATTTCCAGATTGGCGTTAGGATCAATTTTCTTGTAGAAACGTGATTCCAGGGATTCAATTTCTTTCTTGGCCTCACGAATGGTGTTCCGGACCTCCCCGATTTTTGATTTAATGACTACATCGGGGAGACAGAAAGAAAACTACTTGATAGAGTCAAGGAACATAAAAGAGATGTCAAAAACAAAAAAGAAACAAATGCCATATTTGTTCATCTAAAATTTAATACTTCACACCAGATTAATTGGGATAATATCTCTATTTTGGCTAAAGAAAAGGATTATTTTAAACGTAAAATTACTGAAAGCATATTTATAAAAAAATTTAAACATAACAACTTTAATTTAGAAGCCGGAATCTCCTTAAAAAATAATTGGAACATTAATAACCTATTAAAATATAAAAATAAAAATAAATAAAATCCCGCGCCAACCTGGCACCCTCTAGATGTAAATAATCTCCTAGGGATAAAATGTTATACTCCCCCCCCTTTTTTAGATATATTGTTTTTTAGTTTTTTAGTGTATAGCTTATTAATGTGAAACTCACTATGGTTCACCAGACTGAACGACGAGCCGCGGCTCGAAACGTCTCATTTTTAATTTGGATGTTTTAAATAAATTATTATTTAACTCTAATTACACGTGGTTTATCTCCGTAAATTTCTTTAATTTTCTAAATTACTTTACACCCGTGTATAATAATAGTTATGTTTGACCTTTTTAAATAACCCCTAATCCTCATCCAATTTAAATCACCAATGAATCCCTATCCCATATAAAGCATTAATGAAGATCACCAATAAATCCCTAACCTTTTAAAAGTATCAATGGAAATCACCAATGAACGAAGATTTTCATTGGCACATAGCCCCTCGACACCTTTAACAGTGCTAAAATGATTACCCGTAACATCTAAGTGGACCTTAATAGAAGAACAAAGTTTTATTGATTATCTCCTCGATTAGTTACTTTTAACAGTGCTTAAATTATTAAACACGTTACGCTCAATTAATAAACGCACTGAAAGTTTAAGTTTACAACATAGACTAATACCCACGCATATTTATAAATGGTTAACATTGACTTATGTCCAGGAGCGTTTGAAAGAGAAAGAATTCATAAAACAGCCAACTTGAGTTCTTTCTTTGTGTAAATTCCGAAGTTTTTACTTTATAGAAAGTTGTTCGGGTTCTTAGAATATTTATGGCTTGAAAGGTGAGAAATTTTAAAGAGAATATGAAATTAGCAATTTTATGTAGGTCAATATGACAAATTTGCGTGTTCACAAAAGACATACAGATACTCGTGTTTGTTCATTAACATTCTTACAAACCATCCGCATTGTACTGTCATGGGTAAATCCAAAGAACTTGGAACATATAGCCCCCTAGAATTACACATCCACGCTCGAATTTTTCAATTTCCAAGCCCACTTTTTTTTTAACGATAACTTTATCATTCGTTGGTAACGCCATCTATAATGCTTGAGACGAAATATTTATCTGTCGTCTGCTTTGCTGAAGCTGAATTTTTCTCATTTGCTTTAATTGCTTATGAATTTGGGCGCATAGACGCGGTAATGAAAATGTTTTTAAAAATTGTTTTGATATTATTTATTGTGAAAGGTAGGCCTATAATATTAAATTCTAGAGGGCCGGTAGGCCCTTCTAGATAAGAACCCACACCCTCCCGTAATGTTAAAGAAATAATTCACAGATTTTAGGGTTAGCGTCCCATAGAAAAAGCATGGGATTTTTGGTGGTCCACTCCATCGAATAACTCAGAAACTACTGCGAAGTTAAGGTTCGGAACACTTTTGAATTATCAAGCAACTATTGAATGTTAAACTTCTGAAGTTTGGTTAAGAACAATTAAGTCTAAGTATTTTATTTTAATTAATTTATAAATCATGGTAAAACCGTTAAATATATTTCACTGTTTGCATAGCATTTTATTCAGCCTCCATCGGGTTTGTGGCGCATAGGATAACGCGTCTGCCTATGGAGCAGAAGATTGCAGGTTCGAGTCCTGGCAATCTCGTTGTTTATTTTTACAGATCTTTTATTCAACATAAATGAAATAATCCTATAAATACAATGTTTAGATAATTTTTTGTTACGAAGTACGGGCTTGTGGCGTAATGGATAATGCGTTTGCATTCGAGGCAAAACGTTGCAGGTTCGAGTCTTGGAAAGCTCGTTGTCTATTTTTGATGAAGAATCTTAGTATTTATAAGGGAAAATTCTTAAATAACAAACTTTCAATGAAATGTGCGCGTGCTGGCGCGTGGTTTAGAATAACCTTTTTTTTTAAATCTATACAAAAAGGTCAACTAAACTTAATTGAGTCACCAACCGCCATTTTATATGAAATAAGTTACCACCCGCCTATCTATGGTGAATTAATTTACCACCCGCCTACCAATTGTGAATTAATTTACCACCCGCCTACCAATTGTGAATTAATTTACCACTCCCCTGCCAAATGATTTAAAATTTTAATTTTTCCCATAAAATAATGAGAGGCACTTGGAGTGAGCCAATATGCTCATGAACATCTTACTGGAACATCGAATTAATGACGTTTGACAAGCATATAATTATTTTTATAATATATTATTACAAATTAAGGCTGAAGGAACAGATATTATATAAAAAAGACTTGGTTTGCCCAAGCCTTAAAAACAAAACGATAAGAGTTTTTCCAGTTGTCTGAAGTGCAGATATTATTTTTTTCTATTGAATTTTAAAGACAATCCGTATTTTACTGCTCTTTCGAATTTAATTCAATCACCTGATTTTACTGCTGATGGATTAGTTTCCTATAAATTAATTGAAATAAAAAATTACTTATCTCAGATTTTTCAACAACAATTCCATTTTCCTGAAATATTTTATCATGAATTTATTATTTTGAGGGATATCGTGTAAATTTAATCAAATTGACACTTTCTTTTTTAATTTCCGAGAATTTTCCTTTCAAAAGGTTTTAAACACATCAAGTTTTCATAATGTTGTCAACTAAATAGCAACTCAACCAACACTTCTAAAATCTTTCCCACAAGTACTGATATACACAGTTCAATAATTGTGACTGTGCTTAAAGAAGAAACGAACTCCTTTATCAAATATTAGAAAGGTGATAACAGCCCCCCTTTGTATTCTGAAAGACCGCATAATATACATTATTAATGAGAGAATTATTTGAAAATTAAAGTACGTTCTCCATTGAAAACAAAAAATTTCATGATAAAATGTTTCAGGAAAATGGAATTGTTGTTGAAAAATCTGAGATAAGTAATTTTTTATTTCAATTAATTTATAGGAAACTAATCCATCAGCAGTAAAATCAGGTGATTGAGTTAAATTCGAAAGAGCAGTAAAATACGGATTGTCTTTAAAATTCAATAGAAAAAAATAATATCTGCACTTCAGACAACTGGAAAAACTCTTATCGTTTTGTTTTTAAGGCTTGGGCAAACCAAGTCTTTTTTATATAATATGTTTTGATGCAATTGTAGGCCTATACTTAGCTGTTGTCCTTAAAATAATATCAATTTGGTAAGCTTTTTTCTAACAGCTTCCATTTTCATTTTTTCATTAAAAATACGAATAACTTTGGGAACTAGAAAGTTCAGATAATGTTTTCATCCAATTTCTTGGGAAAAATGTTTTCACGCATCAGACACCTTTTTACGAGGGATTAAATTTTGAGAGCAATTGTTTTAGAAGCAGTACCACCATCATTTTCAAGGTTTTGCATCCGCAGGCTTTTTTTGGTGAGATCAAGAATTTTCACTACGCTCTCCGAAGGATATATTAAACTACCATGATCTCTAACAATTAATCCTCTGGTCGACTTGGTCGTAATGCAGTAGTCGTGAAAGCTCTTTCATTGATTGCATTTGAGGACTTTGTGCAGTTTCCGTACACAAATCCAGCCAAAATAGTGTCTCTCAATAGGTTTGACCCATCAAAATATAAATGTCCTCTGTTAGCTTTGAGAAAATTTGGTGACACAGTATTATCACGAGCCAAGACATTTGCACAACCAGAACCCTCAACCAGAAAGGCGTTCTTATAAGCTGCTTTAAATTTTAAAATCGTGGGATTGTTGTTTCATCCACCTTTTTGTCTTACTACTCCGAAAAAATATGGTTTTGAGACAGTTTGTACGTTGGAAGGTAATTGTTGTTTTGATTAAAACAATATATTAGTAGATATCAACAGATTTTGATGACCCTAAACTATCGCTTTTTTTGCTAGCCCGACTATGTTTCCTATAATTAATGATTAAAAGTTTGAAAACACAGTTGGAGTTTCTCAAAAAGTTCTTTAATAAAATATAATTCCATCTCTTAGGCGTGGGTTTGTGGGTACACGCAAAAGTAATGTAGAATAGCGGTTTTGCCCAAGTGACAAAAACTTTATTTTGGTGACTTTCCGATAGTCAGATATTTGAAAATGATTGCTAACAGGGTTGCCACAGTACCTGGAAAACCTGGAAAAGTCAGGGAATTTAAAATAGGGTTGAAAAGTCAGGGAAATTGATTTAAGTTAGTAAAATTTCTGGGGATAAGTCTATATTGAAAGAGTAATGAAAGTTTTCTCCTCATCCTCTCTTCTTAACACAAGTGAACTCTTGAGCAATCCTTAAAAATGCTGTCTAGAATTGCTTTTATGTAAAAAAACCTCTTAGACTGTTAGATAGTTAAAATGTTTCTTAATGATTTTAAGGTAACAAATACATGGGAAAACTTTATGTAGAGGGTTTATTTAATTAAAAGCACTTAAAACGTGCTGCAAAAATTTACGTTTTCGGCCTAAAAAGGTCAGGGAAAATCTAAGAAAAATGTCAGGGAAAACCTGGAAAAGTCAGGGAATTTGGTTCTGAAATTGAAAATTCTGTGGCAACCCTGTACAAATCGCGGTATTTTTCCCAGGAGACCAATTTGATTTTCCAATGGCATTGAGCCATTTTACTAACAAACTGGACTGATCACCGGATATCTTTATTTGAGTTGCAGTTAGTAATAAAAATAATGTAAAATTGTGGAACAATTTTCGCGCTTTGCTTACTTATGATAGGAGGACTGTTCCCATCTGGAACTCCATTCCTACCGAAGTAGGTGGCCAGCCCACTCTCTATTTAAACTCAAAATACGTAAGTTCCTAAAACTTTAACTCGGATGGAGGGAAAGAAATCCACCAATCCCTATCTCTTTAACCACCTTTTTACTATATTATCAGTGTATAAGTTCAAGTTGGAGCTGTAAGGCTTCACAGCCCTAGCTCGTCAATTGAATGGAGCAAAAAAATAAACATTTTTATTTCTCCGTGTATTTTTACATTCCTCAATTGAACATTTTTTGCCCATTTTATACTCGCACACTTTGAAATTAGCGCAAGAAAGTGTTTTTCTCAATAATAAATCGTTTTTATTATGTTATTAAACGTTTAAAAACTATATTTAAACATGTAGTGTATTAAACTAAAAGCACTTTGAAATCGCGCTATTTCCCGCCAAAAAGTTTGAAAATGTTTCATTTTCGCGCAAAAAATAAAATATAGAAATTCTAGTTATGCGCCACACACATAGATGGCGCTACCGACGAATGATAAAGTATACTTGTTGAAAAAACCGGGCGCGCGAAGCGTAGATTTGATGTGTAATTCTAGGGGGCTTATATGTTCCAAGTTCTTTGGGTAAATCATAATCCTTTCTCCTTTAAAATCACCAATGAATGAAAAATATAACCTTAACACAATTTATCCCTTTTCACTCTAAGTGTGTTAATTTATATGTGCAGAGTACATTCCCAATGCACTGTTATAGACAAATCATAATCCTCTCCCTTTGAAAATCATCAATCACTCTTTTCATTCTCCCTTTAAAAAAACGAGCGATACTTCTTCTTCTTCTTCAGACCAAGTCAAACTAATACCCCCATCGTTAGATGTTCATCAAACGATGTGGCTAAAAATTAACCCTAAACGGAATAATTGTGTGGTTCTTACATATCAGAAGTGGGATAAAGAACAAATCGCGTCAAAAGCATCTATAGAACTTTCAACTAGCATCGGAACGGAACTGCAATGGTCTAGAAGAAACGTAAAAAAGAGCGAAATCCTCGACGCATGGAACGGAATAAAGACTTACGAACGGCTATAATAATTACAGAATAGAACGAAATAGGCAGAACGTAAAGTGCCAAGAACGATTGAGGTACTTCTTTATTTATGTATAGTGAAGTGAGACGTAGTGCACGTATAGCAACGAGAAAAAGTCTGGGAAAGGAACGTAGAGGGTGAATTTTTAGCGAGAACGACATATTGAGAAGAGAAGAAAGGGCAGTTAGCAAAAGCGACGAAAACTCAACGTTTGGTGACGAGTACGAAAGCAGAGATGAAAACGGAGAACGAACCAACGCTGTGAATAACTTAACAGCCACAACGACAATGGCTGACGAGGAAAACGTAGCCCTTTCCCGAAAAGAATTTCAGAAAACGATGAGAGACGCCATCGGCGAAACAATTCAACAGGCAATTGTTAGTGTCGCAAACTTGAATGCCAATGCTACGGCTCAAGGTGACAACGCGCGTCGTCACTTCAGCAATGAGGGAGATGTCATACCGGAGTTTGACCCAATTAAAGCTCCTCAACAAACCATCGACGTATGGATCCGTAAAGTTAAAGATGCCGCCAGGACGTATGAATAAGGTGAGCGGGCCATTATTCATTTTGCACTATCAAAGCTACAGGGAACAGCCAAAATTTGGTATCAAGGTCTGGATTCAATAGATTATGACTGGGATGAGTGGAAGAGTCTTCTTAGAGAATGGTTTCCGTCACGAAACAATTACCAACGTCTTCATCGAGAAATGGAACAACGAATTTGGCGAAACAATGAACGGGTGGCGGTCTATTTCCACGAAACGGTGGCAAAAGCAAATCAATGTGGTCTGAACGACGATCAGATGATCGACTACCTGATTACCGGATTGAACGACGAATCCGTTATAAACGCTCGGAGCGTAAGAACATTTATTTCGCCACAGGAATTGTTAGAAAGTATCTAACAACTTGAGGAACGTAGACAGTTGTTGCATGAAACCCGAGCCAAGAATAAGCCATATTTTGAACGAAAAACAAAGGAAATCGACATACGAAACACCGAACATAAAAACAACGAACCAACACAAACTGCGTGTCCAAAATATCAACCACGGGGGAACGAAAGGGGCGAACTTCTTTGTTTTAATTGTCTGGAATATGGACACCTTTCGAAAAATTGCTCCAAACCGCAAAGGAAGCCACGTTGTTCAAAGTGTGGAAGAACCGGGCATACTGATGGAGAATGTAGAAAAAGGAACAACCAAAGCACGCAGAACGCGGCAAATGCGAATCAATTGGACGATAGACACCTCGACGGGGTAGAGCACGCGAGAAGCTCCAACGAGAAATACTTTAAGAAGGCGACCATAAATGGTAAATTGATCAGATCCTACGTAGATCTTGGAAGTCAATGCGTTATGATCCAAAAGAGTAAAGCCGATGAACTGGGTCTGGAATATGAACCGACAAATTCCATTATCAGGGGTTACGGAGGTGCAAGAACTAAACCGCTTGGAGAGTTCACAGCGGAAATAGAGGTCGACCAGGCAAAAGGAAAGGTTCCTGTTCACGTAATGCCTGATGAAGCTCAGGATATACCCCTACTAACGGAATAGCCTCACGTAACAGTAATTCGTAGGAAAAACACAGTCCGTTAATTCAACGAAGAACATGAGAATGATCACGATGATGAGTGTTTGCCGCGAATAAATATCCCAGCACTACCGAAACCACAAGTTAACTTGTGGGCGTAGGAAGCCGTCGTAATTCCGCCTAACCACGTAGGATTTGTTGGAGTAATTACTAAGGAAGGACCTCTTGATTGATGCCCAGATGAGAACTTGGCCTGAAAAAGAGCATTGCTTACCTCGAACCATTAAAACTGTTGATCAGAAAGGATACACTGCTACACCCATCGTGAATGTATCCCATCAAGAACTCACTATATTTGAAGGTCAGAAGGTTACTAAAGCCGAAGTATGCGAAGAAGAAGCGACCGAGAAAGAATCACTCGGAGAAACGCTACACACATCGGAGGTAAAACTAAGCCCAATCAATCTAAAGGACATTAATATCGGTCTCGACGTCAGTCACGAAGAACAACAAACTCTCTGCGACCTGTTGAACGAATTTCGCGATTGTTTTGCCGAAAATATTGACGAATTAGGACGAACTGACGCAGCCGAAATTGAAATCGAATTGAATTCCACGAAACCAATAACGTTTCGACCCTATCGACTCTCATTTGCTCAACGACAAAATGATCGAAGAAAAATTGACGAGTTATGGAAAGCTGGAATTATCGTAGACTCCAATTCTCAATACGCAAGTCCTATTTTAATAGTGAAGAAGAAAAATGGTGATGAACGTCTATGCATTGACTATCGTGCATGAAACCGAATAACTAAACGGGACGCTTTCCCTTTACCTCGCGTGGACGAACAGTTGGAGAGGTTGCAAGGGAGTAGATACTTTTCTTCGTTGGATCTCGCGTCTGGCTACTATCAAATTCCGGTAGCTGAAAATTCAAAGGAAAAGACTGCCTTCCTCACGCCTGATGGACATTACCAATTTGAAGTCATGCCCTTTGGGTTAACAAACGCACCCGCGATTTTCCAGCGAATGATGAACGGAATTCTTGGGCCATTGCGCTATTCTATCGCTATGGCATATCTCGATGATATCTTACTACCTGCGAAAACGGTCGATGAATGTTTCCAAAACTTACGACAAGTTTTAGAAATACTGCGTAACGCGAACTTAACGCTCAATCTGAAGAAATGTTTCTTTCTACAACAGCAAATAGAATACTTGGGTTTTGAAATCAGCCCTGATTGCATCAAACCTGGAGAAAACAAGTGCGTGAAATTCTTCCCACAATCGAAGAATGTCCACGACGTAAGAAGATTTTTAGGATAAGCGAGTTTCTTCAGGCGATTCGTGCGGAACTTTGCTCACATAGCTTCACCTTTGACGCAACTATCAAAGAAGAACTCTTCTTGGAAATGGACCCTAGAAGAAAACCAAGCTTTCGAAACATTACGTGATCGACTTTGTGAACAACCATTACTTGGGCTGTATAGCCATGAAGCTACGACAGAACTTCATACGGACGCCAGTAAGATTGGATTGGCTGCAGTTCTGTTTCAGAAGGGAGCGGATGGACTGCTGCACGCTATACATTACTCCAGTCGGCAAACAACCACAGACGAGCAACGTTACCATTCATACGAGCTGGAGACATTAGCCATCGTTTGGGCCTTGGAAAAGTTACGACCTTACTTACTAGGGAAAGAATTTACCATCGTTACCGACTGTAACTCAGTACGAAATGCGTTTTCAAAACGGGACTTGGTCCCTCGCATCGGCCGATGGTGGTTGAAAGTCCAGGACTTTAATTTTGAATTAATTCACCTGTTGGTGAGCCTGAAGAAACTGATGCGTCAGATGGTCTTCAAATACTTGCTACAAACTTGTCTGTCGAGGATTGGCTAATAACCGCACAGAAGGGTTATGACCGAATAAAGTTAATCATCGATACGCTGAATAAAACCGACAATCTTTCGAAAGAAGATATTGAAATTAAGAAAAATTACGAACTGAATCATGGACGGTTATTTCGGCGACTCCAAACCAAAGAAAGCGAAGAACCTAAACTATTATGGGTCGTACCGCAACGTGCGAAATGGCAAATCGTCAAAACTTGCCACGACGATATCGGACATTTTGCTCTCGACAAAACGCTAAGCAAAATCAAGAATGACTACTGGTTTCCGGGTATGAAGCGCTATGTACGAAGATGTATCGCTGCATGTCTACCTTGCCTATATCGCAAAAAACCATCTGAAGGACAGCAAGGTTTGCTACATTTAATCGACAAAATCGGAATACCATTTCATACCGTACACATGGATCATCTTGGACCGTTTGTGAAAAGCTTGTCCGGTAACACCTATTTGATCGTAGCTGTGGACGGATTTACGAAATTTACGCTTTTGAAAGCCGTACGGAACGCGGGTATGGCTCCTGCCGTGTAGTTTCTTGAAGACCACATAGCAATTTTTGGCGCACCACGGCGCATTATAACGGATCAAGGAACTGCATATAAAGGGGGAAAATTTCAAGCCTATTGTAAGAATGTAGATATCGAGCATGTCATGAATGCCACAGCTACACCGCGAGGAAACGGGCAAGTCGAACGTTACAACCGAACAATTATCCCAGCAATAGCGAGTTCTTGTACGCGTGCAGACGAAAAGGACTGGGACACGAGGATTTCTCAAATTCAATGGGGAATCAACAACACCATGCACAAAGCCACTAATACAACCCCATTTGCACACGAATGTTTTGGGTATAAGAATATGGAATAAGTCAACACCGTGTAATGTCTGGAAAATATCTGGTTATAATTATTTCTTTCCAAAGTTTAGAGTCAGGTAAAATTCTTTCAATCTTGACTTCATTCGGTGTCTAAATGAGTCAAATGACAAAAATCACAATAACTTCTATCACAGATCAAAATTTGGGTTTGTACTTGATAATAGTAAGCGTAACTAGAGGACAGTTTATACTTCTTCGTTTGTTAACAATATTCCAAGCATGAAGATTTCGTAGTTGCATACTCGTCTATTTTTATTTCTCTTGCTGATTAAGGGCATTTGATTATCTAATAATCCAAGACCGCAGCATTTGAAAGAAATTTTGTTATCGGGTGAGGCCCCATGTATGGGAAATCTGGGTTTATAACCAATCCTGACATAAAAATGATAAAATACAGATTTGCAGGAGAATATTTTGAAATTTCCAAAAATATTCAAACAAACAACTCAGCTCATGTGGATCTCCTTTTAGGTCATTGTTTTCAAGCAAATTGATTTAATTTTCAAACTGTTTTCTTCCCTTTTATCTGCTTTTATCGACTCCATGATTCTACTTTTACTTTAAGACTTGGCCTCTTTCCACTAACATCTCTTTCTGCCACTTTCTACACACTCCATATACTCCAAAATGTTCTCCAAAAGGAGAATAAATGTTTGTTCACCAACGTTCAATTCCATGATATAAATATAATTATAATTTTGCAGGTTAAAACCGAAAAACTACCCTTATGTGATAGGTTTAACCAAGGTTTAACTAGTAAAACTTCCTTACATGCAGCCGCCATTTTGATTTTTTATAGGACCCCTTCCCCCTCTTTAAAGTTCACTTTTCGGCTTTTCGCCCTTACGAACCTTGCTCTCTTCAAAGTTCACTTTTAGGCGGCAACTTTCCGAAGCCAGGCTTAAGGTTCGTATTCCTCTATTAAAAACCTGTATTTAATTATATCTATTACTTCAAATTATATTTAGAAGTATTTTATGGGTTAATAATTTGGTTATTTAAACCAACTTCATACATCGTTTGTGCTCAATTATTTTTCTCTTTCCAATTTTCCTTTTGTTAAGGTTAATGATAAGCCTATTTTTTATTACTCACATTTCATTATTACCTACATCATTGAAATCTGAGTGTTTTTCAAAGGGTTCTTTGTGTACCTTTGCAAATTCAAAGGGTTCTTCTTTGTGTATCTTTGCAAATTCAAGGGTTTCTTTGTGTACCTTTGCAAATTCAAGGGTTTCTTTGTGTACCTTGGCGAATTCAAGGTTTTCTTTGTGTACCTTTGCAAATTCAAGGGTTTCTTTGTGTACCTTTGCGAATTCAAGGGTTTCTTTGTGTACCTTTGCAAATTTAAAGGGTTCTGTGTGTACCTTTGCCAATTCAAAGAGTTCTTAAAAAGTTCCTTGTGAACTGCTGGGTGTAACAAACATATTTGCAAAACCCGTTGCAATATATTATTAAATACATTATTGTGACAGCCATTCTTGACTATTTAAAATGGTTACTCGAGAACAAGCTAAGCGGGAAAAAAAATCCTTGTAATGCGAAAAATTAGAACAGAAGCTAAGTTGAAATTGGAAACTGAGAGGAAAGCTTTGCAAAAGAAGCAAAATAATCAGCTTTACTTTAAAATGTACTACCTGAAAAACAAGGAGTACTTCAAGGAAAAAAACGCAAATACTCAAGTTGCGCGTAAATCTGGCCTTGGTATTGCGAAAAAAACAAATTCGACTAAACCACGTGGTGGCACTACTAATGTGTGTTCCCACTCAAAATATAAAAAAAAATATGAAACCCACTAAAAAAGATAAGTTTGGTTTTGCGAAAAAGCTTCTCAATGCGGGAATTTTCAAAACGAAAAACAAAAAAATTATAGCTGAAAGCTATAAAAGGTTTCTAGTCAAACGTCTAACTGAAAGACTGGCGGCGTCAGAGTCTTTCAACGGTGAGACTAAAAAACAACGCACGAAGTCTATCTCTCACAAGCTAAAATGCCAATTGCTAGCTGGTAGAATATTGCATTTCAAAAGGCAATTATATTCGGCTTACCACGCCCAACTAACGGGGGTTGTTAGTGAATTTAAGGATTTTGTTGAGAAATCAAAAAATTTGGGTCCATTGATCCTGGTAATTTGGCAGAAGTTGTGGTTGGGAAAAGGCTTCACAGTAGCATGAAAGAGGCCTATTTCCATGAAACTACCTATTATCCGATTGGAAATAATGGAAAAATATTGAAAAATGGCGATGAGTCACATTACAGCAAAATTTTTCAATTGGATTCTGATGGTCGTGTACGAAAGGTTCTGAAAGACCGTGTTACCAGTTCGACAAAAGAATTGTTTGTTGACGAAATGTGAAATTTCGTTGACATAAAAACAATAACGCAACTAGTAACGTTGAACGTGTTTTACAAGTTAATGAGTCGGGAGTTGTTACAAATCTTTTCAACATTGTTGAAACTGAAGAGAAGAATCCAAAAGCAAATTTTGTGATCAATGAAGGGGGGTTTATTGAAACCCAAAACAAAACTGTATATTGAGAATGCAGTGATATTTGTAATTTTTCGAACTCGAGCCATTGCAAAAGTACTAGCTTTCGTAAACACAGTTGCCAATGCGAATGAAAAATCTTTGACTAAAATTTTTGAGTCTGATTTGGACCTTTGCGAAATAAGAAAAGAATTTTGCAAAAAATCAAACGTGTTTATACCACCAGATGGAGCCGAAGTAATGGTGAAAATAATTCCGTTCCAAGGACACACTGCTTACTGCGCTGATTGCGAAGAGTGCCAAAGTCATGTGCGTGCTTTCGCTGAACTGGCTCCTCACTATTCGGGAATTAGAAATATTTTGAATAATATTTATCACATCAAAGCGTTGCTTAACGCGCTAACTAAAATTTCAACTGTAATTGAACGTGGTGATTACGAGTCTGTGACGAATGTCATGGCGGAATTAAGGAAAAATTGGGAAAAATTTAAATAAGGAACAAAACGATGCTCCAGAAGGAAGCGTTAACGCTCCTAGGCCGAGTCTCGATGAAAGTGAAATCTTGAGTCTTTACGAGAATCAATTCGCTCGGGCAATGCTAAACACCAACGAGTTTCACGACACGCCCTGCGACTGCTGTTTAAGATTACTGAAAAAATCTGATTTAAGAGCAGTAGAAAAACTGGTAAACAGAGCTGTTTTTGAGAACAAGGCCTATCTGATTTTAAGAGCTGGCTGGATAATGAATTATGCCGACACGAGAGAAGCAGACATGCTACTATGTCGTTACTGCGCCACGGATTTGGGAAAGGGTAAAATTCCCATTAGATGTTTTCTAAACAACTTGGCGGTTGACAATCCTCCGCCAGATGTCACCTCTTTAAACATGTTTGAGAAAGTTTTAATTCAGCTTGTGAAGGCCTTCCACACTGTGGTGCGGTTAGGCACCAAAACCAACTCCAACATGCAGTTTGGCACGGTTAAAGCTTTGAAGGGAAGAGTAATTTATCTTCCAATACCCGTGGAGAAAAATTTGAAGATGATTTCCAAGACATTGCCCAAAAATCACGAGCTGCATATCTTGGTGAACGGCGTTCCCACAGCGGAGAAAAAAGTTTGGCAACAGGTTGTTTGCCTCGAAAAAGTTTTGAAAGCATTCAGTGTGCTGAAAAAGATAAACCCTTTTTACAAAGACATTGATATTTCGACAATGAATGAGGAATATATTTGTGGCACGCAAGAAATTGATGGAAATGAGAATTCATTGACTCCAGAAGAATTACTTAGCGTAACAGATCCACTTGCGTTAATTAATGATGGATCTGATGCGTTGACATGCGCTTCCGCGGCGCTTCAAACAGAAGGGCCAGCGGATAGTAGTCACGACGTCCAAGGTGACCAAAACGCTTCGAACATACAGGAGCAGGTTGAAAATCAGTCTAGGCTTGCACCAGGCAACGCCTAAAACATTTTAACACAGCCCGGGGCTTTGTTGCGAAAACTATCTGAGGGTGAAGCCAATGATCGGTACGATCATTACTCTATTCATCCAGTGAACGTTCAACCACCGAAAGATTTACTGGGCGCTTACCAAATGATGCGCGTCGAAGCCGAGCCAGTTAGCACTTGGGACAAAAACTTGGAATACATCAGCTTTGTTCATTTGTTCCCTAAGGGTCGCTTTGGCAAGCACGATGATAGACCATTTGGGAAAATAACGGAAACCGAGTATCGTTTATCCCGTCTTTTGAACAAGAGTCCAATTTTTAGACGAGATTACGCCTATCTGTTCCATTCTTATCAAGAATGCGAAATGAAAGCGATTTCTAGCAGTTTGAACTACGTTCTTCGTGTAAAAAAACCCATGCCAATTGGAGTTGAAAATTTGCTCAGTCGCGTTGAATCTGGCGATAAGGAACTTGAGAGTAATTAAGGCACTTTCTTGGGTCATATTCGAGGTACTTAGGACTACTGGTATAAAGTCCTTAGATCCGTTTTAGCGATGATTCGGGAATTTGGTCCTCCAACTTGGCTCTTGACTTTTAATCCAGCCGAATACGAAAACTTGGAACTTCACGATCACTTGAGAAAGTGAATTACGACGTTGCTGGAGTAGAGTCGATGACGGTGGCTGAATTGTTGAATTTGGATCCGCTTAGCGTAAATTTGCACTTTCACAACAAAGTGAGGTCGCTGCTAAACAACTTTGTCTTGTGCAAGCAAAATCCAGTTCTTGGCATGATGGAACATCATTTTTGGCGGGTTGAATACCAATCTCGTGGTTTACCTCACTACCACATGCATTTGTGGGCCATGGACGCTCCAAAGATTGGAACTTCTTCGCCCGAGGCTATTTTGGATTACGTGCAAAAACACGTCACGTGTTCGATGCCAAGCGCATCGGTAAGTCCAGAATTGCACTGGCTGGTAAAAAAATTTCAATTTCACAAATGCACCTCTAGTTGTTAAAAGAAGGTGAAAAGTTCTAAAAAAGGATCGAGAGTGTGTCGTTACGGTTTCATTCGTAACGTTAGATCAGTTACTCGTCACCGTAAGACGAAAAAGTTGCAGAAACGGTTGTACGACTTGCCGAAAAAAACAGCACGAAGATTTAATAAATGATTATAATCCCACGCTACTATTGGCTTCCAAAGCCAACATGGATTTGCAATTTGTCGCTGACAAATCGGAAATAGTGGCAAACTATGTTACGGCTTACGTGACAAAGGGAGACCGGGCTGACATGGAGCAAACTTTTGCCGACTTAGGCAACGAAAGTTTGTCCAAAAAATAATTTGCCTATAGATTGAAATCTTTGACGTGCAAGCAAATAGGAATTTATGAAGCTCTCGATATGATGCTGGGCCACGACCTTTACAACAAGTCTGACAGCACTAAATTTATAAACACTAACTTGAAAGAAAACCGATCGAGAATTTTGAAAGGTTACAAGGAACTCGCTCGTTTGAGGGAAACTGACCCCGAAAGCAAGGACACTTGCCAAAAAGTGTTCGTCGACGACAAGTATCCGAATCGTCCCGACAGCTTGGAAAATCTTAGTTTTCGGGAATTTGGTCAGTTTTACAATTACGCGAAGCACTCTGATGGTGTCGAGAAAAATGCGTATGTAATCGAGTTGAAAAACAATCTGGGTTTCATGAGAAAGATAATTAAGCCCTACATAGTAGAGCACTACATTCACGACCCGATAGAGGAGAAAGAAAGTTATTGTCACGCTCTACTGATCCTCTTCAAACCGTGGCGTGACGAAAATGAGCTATTAGGCGAGTTTGAAACTTACGCGGATGCTTTCGAAAACTCGCTTTCGGTGTTAAAAGATTTGAGAGAATATCACGAGAAACTCTCGGTTTCCAAAGAAGTTGAAAAGAAACGGAAGGCTTCTAAAAAGGCGAAAGAGCCAGAAACCATTTCTGAGGCCGAAAGTGAAGACGATGAAAATGCGCTACAAGGGAAAGAAATTGTTATCGAAACTGAACACGCGATGACTGATGTGGAAGCTGCCATGGAAATCAATTTCGAGACTGATGATGACAATGTGGCGTTACTAAACTCGGATCAAAGGCAAATATATGATCACATCATGGATCACTTCTCCCAAGAGGGAGAAAAATCTGGAAACAAGTGCCTTTTTGTGTCGGGACCTGCTGGCACTGGCAAATCGTTTCTTAGCGACACTCTCGCCAACGCCGTAAGGCGACGCTTTCAAAATCCTGCTAGCGTGGCAATTGCCGCGCCAACGGGTTTGGCAGCGTTGAATGTTAATGGCGTAACATTACACAGATTACTAATGTTGCCAGTAGATCATGGGCGTATTGCCGAATACCATTCCCTAAGTTCTGACAATATGAGCATTATGAAAGAAACTTTGGGAAATTTAAAACTGTTAATTATTGATGAAATTTCCTTGGTCTCGTCGGTTTTACTGACTCACGTTCACTTGAGGCTGAACGAATTTTGGGAAATGAACCAACAATTTGGTGGAGTTGTATTTATCCTTGTTTTGGGAGACTTTTTCCAATTGCCTCCGGTTCAAGGAAATCCCGCGTTCATCAAAATCACTTCCGAAGAAGCCAGACGTAGATTCAATTGCATAGGAGGAAGTGATCTTTGGGAGTTTTTTAAATACGATGAACTAACGCAAAATGTTAGACAAGCCAACGACCAAAGATACAGCGACATTTTAAGCAGAGTTAGAATTGGAAATATTTCTAGAGCTGATGTTGCAACCTTAGAAAGTAGATTGGTTGCTCGAGGAGAAAACATGGAAGTGGCTATGGACCTTTTCATTAAGCTGTCCAATGAAGGGTTTCACCCAATTCGTTTGATGCCAAAATTAGCCATGTGCGAAAAAATCAACTGTGAAATGCTGCGAAAAAACGGCGTGAGAGTTGAAGTCATTCCTTGCTAGGATAGACTCGCTGACTATGGCAAAAAAATGAATAAAAACATTCTCAGGAGACTGCAAAGCCTAGAAAACCAACTGTCCAAAACGGGCGGTTTGGAGAGCGAGTTAATTCTTTGCGTTGGCTGCCGTATAATGGTCAGAAGGAACATCAGTTTTGAAAAAGGAGTTGTAAATGGTACGATGGGTTTCGTAACTGGATTCAAGAAGGACGAACATGGAACCGTTGTCGGCATTTTTCTCAGAGTAGATCGCGAACCGAATAACGACGACGCTAAGACTGACTTTTTAGTTGAGAAAATTTCCGTCAAATTTTTGCTCATGACAAACATTTACGTTAAGCGGTCCCAGTTTCCCGTCATCCTGGCGTACGCTATTACGATACACAAAAGCCAAGGCATGAGTTTAAAATGCGCCATTATGGATTTGGGTCCGAATTTATTCGGAACTGGCATGGCGAGGAAGTGAGATGTGAAGAAACACCGAAGAAGAAAAGGAAAGCCCAACAGAGTTTGGATAGTTTTCCCTTGAAAGGTTTAGCTAACGATGATCAAGTAACATGCTATTCTAATAGCGTTTTGCAACTACTCTTATTAGTGCCGGAATTAAGAGAATTGGTTAAATCTTACAATGGATCATTCGTTGAAAAACCAGTTTTACGTTGCCTCCATGACACGATAAACGACATCGAGAGTTCTCAAGGAAGTTTCAGTCGTAAAGGGTTGGAACTGAGAATGGCTGTTGGAAATCATTTTACGCAAAACGATCAACAAGACGCCAGTGAATTTTTGATGGTTCTTTTGACGACACTAAGTCAAGAAATGGAAGCCAATTACTCTAAGGCTCTAAAAGATCTTTTTTGGTCAAAGTCGCGAAACTTTACCAAATGCCCTAAATGTCAAGTTGAACAAAATTCGGAAAATATTGTCGAAAGCAACATTTTCAATCTTCCCCTAGAAAACCGAGATAAAATTGATTGGAAATCTCTAGAAAAAAGGATGAGATTAACAGAGGTGCGATGCGTATTTTGTAACAACCCAAAAATACAAGAGCGTGATGTATTGATATCCAGCGGGAAGTACGTATTTTTGTGTCTTCTCCGTGGCGATTACAAAGATGGTCGACCAATTAAGATTTCGACCAAAATATCAAGTTTTGAAAATCAAAATGTCACTTTGAGCAAGATGCTTTTTAAAACTAAAGGGGTGATTATTCATAAAGGTCAATCGTTGGCCGAGGGACATTATGTGAACTTTGTGAGAAAAGACAACAGCTGGTACGAGGTCAGTGATGCAATGATCAGAAAAAGGGAGAGATTCGTCAGTAACTTGACTGACGTCACTGTTCTGCTCTTGGAAAGAGTCCAGACACTTTAAAGCATCTAACGTGATTGAAGAATCCATATCAAATTTACCCCGGGTAAAGCTTAAAATTTCAATATTCGTACCAGAAAGGAGCATCATATCTGTCAAAGATATACTAATAGTTTCATATTCCCTTTAAAGTAATTTATGACTGGGTAAGATTGTTAATCCTCGAGCAAGTTAAGGTTTTACAATGGTTCGAGATAAATTTTGATGTTGCCCAGACTATAATAACCGTGAATGGGAGAGGAAGGAGGATTGTAGGGCCATGCTATTGTTACGAAAAAAGGCGATGATTCTTGAATTAATTTTCAAATTTTCTAGTGAAGGGTTTTGTCTTGCCACAATGGTATTTCATGTAAAAACAACCTAAAAACGTAGCCCCTGTTGGTAATGCTATGTGATTAAATATAATTCTTTAATAAGCTGGTGATACTACTGAGACAAACTCATATTATAAGTTAACATTGAACAGATTTTTGGAACTGAGATTTAGACACTCGTACCCAAATTTTAAATAAATACTGATTAAAATTAATATATTCGAAGAGTTCTCTAAATATCAGTTTCGCAACTACCATTTTTCTCTTTTAAGCGCGCTATATTTTTTTTTTACATTAAGACGCTTATAATTTTTTTTTTGCATTAACAATTTCAAACCGTTCCAAAAAAGTCCACGAGGTGTTATAAACTAAATTAATTTAATCTAATATTATACTGTTTTCATTTTAACCCCTGTAGCGAAGATTTTGTGTTTAAATATTATTTATTAATATAACCTTTTCTTTGTATAACTTATCAGTAATGTGTACCCGACCCAATCTAATACCACTTAAAAAGTTTATTTTAAAGTATCTAATAGCCATATGAACTTATTAATAGCCATATGAGCTTATTAATTTGTCCCACTAACTAATATCCTACTATTGTTGGAGAATTTGTTTTTATATAGTTTGAGAATTATTTCCCCAATTGCGGCTACCAAAATATTTATATATATTTTACATTACCCTTGTAAATAAAATAACTAAAACATTTTTTTTCAATTAATATTCCAGGAAGTTTTGCATATTCTCTATGTGTTTCTCACCAGCTGGAGTAGTCTGAGTGACGGGTGGCATTGATTAAAACCAACAGGGGTAGAATTTGCAAAGCCTTTTGGAATAATTTTTTTCTTCGAAATTTTATAAACTTTTCATTGTCCCTTTGGTAACCCACGCGCAAAACAATAATTGTCATGTTCTAGCAGCACTGTTTCCAAACTTAAACCTAAGAGTTGCCTGACAAAATTTAAAAAAATTGACCCTCAAAATCTCATATTTAAATGAACATATAATAGCCAGTAAATGGTAAAGTTTTCTTTCCCCTCCCCCCCTCCGCCCCTTTACATAACTAATATAACGAAGAACAAAATTATTTCGACATAAATGCTACGAGCAATGCATATTTTCAACTTTTGAAACATGCAATTTAAAGACTATTTTCGTACAATTACAAGCGTATTGTATCAACACGTGCTAGCTGCTAAGCTTCAACAGAAAGATAATTCATCATAGCCTTTACCAGTAAATTAAAAGTTTAAAAGTACACAGCTAAAAAATATGATCGTCATCATTATAAGAAACAACACCACAAGACTTCGATAGACCGATCAAGAAATATAAATATTCAACTTCTATGCCGAAACAACAGACACTTCAGACTGGCGTGTTCAAAGAATGAGAGCGACTTTGGATTAAAAACAGCAAAGATATTCAAAGAAATAACCTTCGTATTGGTTGAGCGAGTGTCTGTAGAACGTCAAGCTGTACCAAGGCCAAACAATACATGTCAATTATTTGGTTTCCCTGCATAATTATATAACGGCTTGGCAAGCCTTGCCTTCAAGTTCATCAACACAATAGAAGTTCATAACAGAAATGAATTCGCTAATAAAACTTTTTTAAACAAAAGTTGCTTCAACGTTATTAAAATTTAGAACAGCAATGGTTTGTTACTAAAATTATGTACTTTACTATGTTTGGAGTTTGGGCGCACTCCTGTAAGCCAAGCTTCTGGGCGACAAAGTTTTGAGGGAATAAGGGACTTGTCAGCATGCCTACCCTACAGGAACTGACTACCCCGTGTCCGCGGCTGGTGAAATACCCCAAATCCCCCTCCTTCACCACCCGATTAAACCTCAAGTACTTCACTCGTAACTCTAAAAAACCCAACTGTGATTAACCGCATAATCACCTTGGACTTCAATTTAAATTTCCATCGAAACGCCTTATGAACGTTATTTTACGGACGTTTGCCAAACAAAACAAGCTCGGTGGAATTAGTAAAATAAAGCTGTCAATTAATGACGTTAAGCAGTAATGCTATCTGAGTTCAAAAGTAATAAACATAAAAAAAATAAAATGGACTGGAGATGTCGCTACCAAACAGAAGGCAATTCATAAAATCTCTGAACTAAATTGCAGATTCTACATTAACAAAAGAAAATCACGCGCGATGGAGCTAGTAAAAAAGCTAACGAATTAATGACATTAACCACTAACGCCATCTTAGTTCAATAGTGAAACACAAGGCTCCTCATTAACTGTGAACTAACCTGCAGACTCTACATCAATAAACCAAAACCAAGCGCAATGGAACCAGTAAAAAAAGCTACCAATTAATGACATTAACCACTAACGCCATCTTAGTTCAATAGTATTAAAATAGAAAAAAATAAATCAACTGGATTGAAGATGTCACTAACGAAATACAAGGCGCTTCATTAACTCTCATAGCTAAACTGCAGATTGTACACCAACAAATCACTACCCTTTTTAAAAAGCATCTTTAAGTATATATAAAAAAACGTCTTGGTTTGGACCAAGGCCGAAAAAACAAACAATATGTGTGAGGTTTATCAATTGGCTGAAGTTTCAGATATTGCAATTTTTTTTGTTATTTTTATCCATTTAATCCTTAATCAATATTAAATTCAATCAACTGATATTACTGTTAATCGATCTATTCCCTCTAAATTAATTGAAAAAATTACATATCTACGCTTTTTCAAGAACAATTACATTTTCCGAAAACATTTTATCATGAAATTAATTATTTTGAAGGGAGCACGTGTTGAGGGATTTAATATTGAATATTTGAAATACTGTGTCTAAAAAGACCAAGCGAACTTTGACGTAATTCGAAAGGAAGATGTAAATATTTAATAGTGGATGCCAAACCAGGGTGTTGCACGATTTCATACATTTAATTTCGTATATCGAAATGCTACATTTCTAATGTCGCGACTGTGAAAAAAAGATTGCACTGCAATTTCCCTCTTCGTACTTTAGACTTTCTTGGGGGGGGGGGTTAAGTTAAGTGTGACCTTCTTCGTTTAACTGGTAATGATTGGAAATGAATATATCAAGCCATTGGTACTGAAACGTATTTCTTTTTATGTAATCTTTACCTATACCTTTGGTTATATTTATACCGATATCATATTTTTCCAGTGCTACAGATAACAAAAACCAAACAGGATAAACGATGTTGCTTTGTCTTAAGTATACGGCATTCGTTTATTAACTAGTCTGAACAAAATAAATTTAAATTATTATTATTTTTTTAACATCAGTCTTTTTAGCAACTTACCGATTTAAGTTTTTTTTTTGATGCAAACTTGAAAATTTGTCAAGCCAGCTGCTGCCAGCAACAATTAAAACTATGTCCGTCAAGGTGCTTATACGAAATCCCTTCAAAATAATTAATTTTATGATAAAATGTTTTCGGAAAATGTAATTGTTCTTGAAAAAGCGTAGATATGTAATTTTTTAAATTAATTTAGAGGGAATAGATCGATTAACAGTAAAATCAGTTGATTGAATTTAATATTGATTAAGGATTAAATGGATAAAAATAACTAAAAAAATTGCAATATCTGAAACTTCAGCCAATTGATAAACCTCACACATATCGTTCGTTTTTTCGGCCTTGGTCCAAACCAATACGTTTTTTTATAATATCTGTTACTTCAGTCTTAATGTAATTAAATTTTGAATAATTATGTTTGCTTTACCGTCATACATTTGGGGTTGATCTATTTCTAATTGCTTAAAGAAGTACTTCAGTATCGTTAATTATATTTAACGATCCAATAACATTGATTTCGATAAGCATATAATGTTGCACTTTATTTATGAAAGAAGCTTAAAAACGACGGTATTTGAAATATGGAAGAAAAATATTTGTTTCGTACACTGTATACATATACAGTGGTGTCGAGATCAGACCAACAGCTTCCTTTATGTACAACCCCCAATACTGCCAACGGGTGATGTCATACTAAATTATACAGGGTGTAAATAAATGTTTAGAATTCATGTTTTATTGTATGCAAGTGACAACGAGTGACAAGGTACAAAAAGAATACTGGATAATGCAACAAAATATTTTAAAGCACTGTCCTACGATTAGTCTTAGAACGTGGGCCTCAAATTGCAACCTCTTAACTGTTTGGTAAACAACTCAACGTAAATATTCGACCTTTCTACCATTGTGGTTTAGGCACTCTTCCAGACGACTGTCCATGTCTTGCAATACATTTGCAAGCAGTAAACTCATGACGCATGGTAAGACTAATGGTATTGCCGTCTTGGGAAATCCTCGTCCGTTAAGGCTAGATGTATGGGGGTATGATAATGCAGGTAGTGATGCCCTTGTAAACTGGCACAAACAGTAGAATGGCTTAGTGCAACTTCTTGTTCCACCGCTCTACTATTAGCATGAATTGGCTTCAAAACGTGCTACGATGTCAAAATCTATATCCTCATTACAGACTATACAGTCTCTTCTACGTTCACGATCTTGCACTACCGAAATCACGAAGGTGCTCGCCAATGTCGGAAAAGGTGCTTCGCACCGGATGTTGTCGGTGTGGAAACCGTTCGGCATAAAGCACTGCTTTTAGTTGAACGTTACTGCGACCTTCACCCAAAATAAACATCCTGTCCAATTTATCCTGGTTGGAATAGGTTGGCATTTTGCTAGGAAACGAGACTAACTACTGTTAATTCTACTACTTAGCTCCTACACTGAAGACCCTGTATATGAAAAGGGACCGGAAGTACCTCAAAGTTGAGTTTTCAAAGATTGCCAGATTGAGCAGGTCATGGGATTTAAAGTGATGAAGGTCGCTTTAACGTTCAACAAGTGACACCGCGGTATGTTTTTGGTGCTCCAATGTCCTCACCCGATAGGTCCAAACAATTGCCATCCTGGTTTTTCGGCTCAGCGTTGCGGTATTGCCGGTTCCATTAGAAATACAAGGTCTGTAGTGTTACAATTGTAACAATACTCCTGTTAGAAAGGCACACAAACTGTACCCCCGCCCCATCCTCCCCAAAACACTTTTAAATTTCGCGCCATTTCAATGGCTCTCTTTTCAATATGGGAAAAATGATTTTAAATGACAATTTTTTAAGTGTAAGAATTAAACAGGAAAATGGAGGCTGAGTCAAAGATAAGTGTAGTTTTAATTATAATTTGTTAGTTTAATTGTAAGGTATCCATGAATTTACCAAAAACATTCGTGTTTTGGGTTAATTTCACATTAATTATACTTGATTAAGTTTAATTTAACGGTTTATCTAGTGTGGATTTAGTTTATAATACAAGTTTCAATGAAATATTAACTTTAATTGCAATTACTCTAAAATATGTATGCGCTTTTTATGTATTTTAATGATGAATTAAATTAATTCGAAAGTGAAATAGGAAACATCTGTGGCTGTGCGAAAAACTTGCGTTGTTTTAATCTTAATTTGAGCGCAGTTCGGGAGAGTCGATTAAGCTTAAAAGTATAATTTATTGGAATTTTTTACCCTAATTAGAACGTTTTGTGCAGTTTAACATTTTTGCCACAGTCATTATTTTACCCTAAACTTTTGAATTTCGCGCCAATTAATGTACTTTAAACATAGTTGAAATTAACTGAAGTGTGAAATAGAAAACATTGGGATTTACCAACGGCTTGGGTAGTTTTAATCTTAATTAAACAGTTATTTAAAAGTTATTAGAGCTTTTAATCCAAAAAATGAATATTTTTGGTTTAATTTCACGTTAATTATATTTAATTGATTTAAAATTAACATAGGATTGTGTTTCGGCAGTGTACATTTAGATTATAAATGACTTTCAATATATACTTAACCTTAATTGCAATTTTTTAGTGGGTTTTGAATCTTATTTTACCTTAAACTTTCAAATTTCGCGCCTATTAATGTACTTTAAAGATAATTTAAATTAACTCAGTATGAGATAGAAAACATGGGGCTATACTAACAGCTTGTGCAGTTTTAATCTTAATTAAGTATTTTATTTCAAAGTTACTCGCGTTCTCATCCAAATATGTATATTTCATGTTTAAATTCACGTTAATTATACATAATTAAGTTGAAATTAATGAAGGAATGAGGTTTGGCAGTGTTGATTTAGCTTATAAAATGAGTTTCAAATCACCTTAATTGTAAAGTTTAGATGAGTTTTTCATTCTTGCCAACACAATGTGTTCAATTTTTATCATACCACGTGCTAAATTTGCGGTAACATAAAGATCATCTATAACATATGTTAATGAATGATGTGATTCTATAGTTTAGCAACTTTGGCTTCAAAAACAGTAATTAAATTAAATACCTAAACAATTCATAGCAATTTAGACAAATAAACAACGGAGTGTCTATTTCTGCCCGGGACCCGGGCAGAAATAGCCTACAGTCGACTAAATCTGCCCGGGTCCCGGGCAGAAATAGCCGCCCATTTATAGCAGACTAAAACTGCCCGGGTTCAGGGCAGAAATAGCAATTTAACTAAGGACCACTATTTCTGCCCAAGGGCATAAATAAGGATTAACCTATATACAGCTATATATGCCCGGGTTTCAGAAATTTAGAAACCCGGGCAGAAATAGACGGCCCACAGTGGAGTGGCTATTTTTGCCCGGGTTAAAAATCCGGGCAGAAATAGCCCTGAAACATTAGTCGGCTATTTATGCCCGGGTAGCCAAAAATTAATTCAAGCCCGGGCAGAAATAGACGGTCCACAGTGGGCCGTCTATTTCTGCCCGGGTGATCAAGTGTTCTTTCCAGCCCGGGCAGATATAGTCGCCCATTTATGGATGGCTATTTCTGCCCGGGTGATCAAGTATTCTTTCCAACCCGGGCAGAAATAGTCGCCCATTTATGGATGGCTATTTCTGCCCGGGTGATCAAGTATTCTTTCCAACCCGGGCAGAAATAGTCGCCCATTTATGGATGGCTATTTCTGCCCGGGTGCTCGAGTGTTCTTTCCAACCCGGGCAGAAATAGTCGCCCATTTATGGATGGCTATTTCTGCCCGGGTGCTCGAGTGTTCTTTCCAACCCGGGCAGAAATAGTCGCACATTTATGGATGGCTATTTCTGCCCGGGTGCTCGAGTGTTCTTTCCAACCCGGGCAGAAATAGTCGCCCATTGATGGATGGCTATTTCTGCCCGGGTGCTCATGTGTTATCATATTTTTTGCGATGACAAGAACCCTTCTATAAGCAAAATAAAGCAAACTCCATTTATTTAATTATGTGATTAACCGTAAAGCAGATCTACAATAGGACAGGCTTAATGGATATGTTTTCCCCACCTGCCAACCTCGATAAAACAAAAAAACCACTACTAAACTAAACTTAAGTTTACTTTCTCAACCATGCAGTTTTTTCTCTCGCACCGTCGTATAGATTATGAGTCCATAATTTGCCTAGGCTATTTATCAAATACCGCGTACATTACCAATTTATATCTTACCGTAATTTTAGAATTGTAATTTACCGTGGTAAAATTTTAAAAATGTTTGGTATTTTAACGTGGTGAATGTCCCTTTTTGCTTCATTCATTTTACCTTTTAAATCGTCATACAGCTGGATTATTGAAGTATTTTTATGACATTTACGTATATGTGCGGTTTAGATATTACCCATAGATTATCTCCCCATAAATTGGAGAAAATAAGACCCTGAGTTTTCATTGGTGTCGATAGTTCTATTCTTGGGTTATATCTGTCCAACCTATATAAACTACAGTCGAAGCTAAAATCAGATACTAAATTATATTTTTTATTAATACTTATATTTATATTATGAACAAAGTTACAGGCTTTTGAGAAAATGCAAAATGCGCTTATAATCATTTTATTGTAATCGGTACACTTTCTTCAGACGAATTTAAAGCGCACTTGAAATCACATCGCCATTCATAAAATCTGGATGGCTTTTTCTTTGATCTTAAACACTCTTCATGGTACCATTCGTGACAAATGTCACAACAGTACATTTTTTTCCCATCTTCAGGTTTACGACACACACAATAAACCAGCTCGTACACTCCTTCATGATAAATATTTATTGTTAAATTGTTAACTTTCGTGTAAGGGAATGGTGTGAATTTGCTTTGAGTGAGACACATATGTAAGTGTCTCCTCATTGCGTCATTCTCGACTTGGTAGGTGAAAGCACCAGGGTTGAGGTTGAGACAACTGTTAAAGGCATTGGCAACAGCATGGGCTCCACATTCTACTTCAACTTGTTGCGCAACTCTAACGCATTTAAGAACTATCTTGCTAATCTTTGAATTTTTGAACTGTGCACTTAGTCTCGATATTATTTCCGGTATTCTTACAGTACCGTTTAGAGAGTCGTAAACGGATATTTCAGCTTGACCATTGCTGTAATAGCCAGCTACACATATGTAATGGTCATCAATTCCCAAAATTTGAACTAGATAACCTTCATCCTCCACGGTGTTAACAATGAATGGTATTTTTGTCGGGAAAAAGTTGTGTAGTGGTACAAACCCCGCTGTTACATTTTTAAAAGACTGCTTAAAAAGTTCTTGGGAAACATCGATGATATCGCTTGACATATAAGCGTGGCTAAGAACGTTTTTTTCATATTCTTTACTGAGGTGAAAGGGTTTTTCGATCCATAGATTTTCCTTTGCGTAAGAAATTTTGGAGATGTAAGCGACTTCCTCACGTGCCACTCTAACTGGAGTTCTTGGCTTTCGATTTCGAAGCAACCGTATTGGACTTCGAAACTCCGTTCGCGCATTATCACCAGCTTTATTTTTTTCCACACCCACTACGGTTTGGTGTATACCTTTTGGTCTACCTCGTCCTTTCAAAATCATGGGTTCTTTAATAAGTGAAATGAGGTTTTTCATACTATTAGCTGAATTTCTTCTTTCATGGTCCAAATCAACCTTTTTAACACGTTCGTCTTTTTTTCTTTCCATTGAAATATCATCCTTACATTTTTCTTCGCTGCTACTTGAATCGCTTCCGTTTTCACTATTGTTTCGTTTTATCCCTCTGTTTCCTGCAATGTGACTTTCTCCTTCGCTGTCGTTCTCTTCGTTGTCATCTATAGTACCACTTTCTCCGTGAAATTTAGAACTAGCCTGATAATCTTCATTTGCACTATTGTCCTTCGCACCAGACTCGATTATTTCAGTAGCATCAAGTTCATCATCTCCGTCGTAAACTTTATTACCTATTAGAAGCTTAACTTCTTCTTGAAGGGCCCAGGCTTTAGTCATCATATTCAGAATATTATCCCTTTTCACCCAAGTTTTTTCTCCACACGATGTGGCTACGTCGAAAAGCTGATTCAGTCTTGGACGCGCAGACGCGTATCTTTGTTGGCAAGTTCTTGATGTGGATTTGAAAGCCATGCTTTGGGTCACTACCATCTCCGTTTCTAGATTTCCAACCCATTTTTCTCTACATAGTCTTGGAGAAAGCATTTTGATTTCAAAGGGAAATAATTTTAGATGTTTTCGTACTGAAAAGATGTGCAAACAGGGAATTCCTATCCTTTTAAATTTAGAACAAGAGCATGTTTTCCCGTCACAGATTGCGTTTGAACTGCTCTTGTACTTCACCAAATAATTCGAACTGTTATCTATTGGTGAGTAACTCGTGTAATTTGACATTCCAATAATCATGTTTTCGACAATTTCTTCAGAAAAATTTGGCACGCAAACGTCCCGAATCACTTCAGCTGCCTCCTGCATGTCAGGATCTTTAAGGATGGGATGGAATTTTTTTTCATCTTTGCATTAAATTTACTCTGCACTCGAATTAAGTTAATGTAGGAGCAAAGGCTTTTCATTTCTTCATAAAACTGGTCAAGCGAGTTGTTACGTTTTGAAACGGCTGATTTTATTTTTTGGTTCAAAGATTCCAATCTATTGTTGGTTGTGTCTCCCAAATTGAAGTGTTGCCTTCGATAAAACATTACCCATTTCTCCTTAATCACCAACCAATTGTCTTGGAAATATTTTAGAAATTCACGACTCAACTCTTCATCGGACAATAGTGAATCCACATTTTTTTGAAAATCAAGTTCAGTAAAAGAATAGGCAATGTTCTGAACGTACATTTTAGCCTTCTTCTCGGAAGACTTGCCCATTTTTAGTGAATGGATTTTGGCCTTAATTGCTTTAAGAACATGAAAAAGGCATATTTCAACAGTTACATTTTGGAAAAGTTGTTCAATGACATTGATCTCTGTAAAATCTTTATCTACCATAAAGGTCTCAATTTTATCGATGTTGGGATTGTGCTTTATGAACGTAGAGAAAAGTTTGAATATAACTTCTTTGGTTTCCATTTTGACTAGGCTCAAGGCTACTATCTCGCTTAAGTTATTTCCGTCAACCACCATTATTATGTACAAAGGCATACGACAAAAATTCAAACAATACGTAGCGTCACATAAGACATGCTCAGGGTACTTTGCAAAGGATTCCCTCATAACTCCTGTTTGCCAAAAAAACAAAAGTTAACTCGAAACTTTTTTCATCATATTCGAACTCAACCACCTAGAATTAATTTAGGACACTCGTTAAAACCATGCGTGTCATCCCAAATAACGTTTCAAAAAGACACTAGATTCAAATAACATTTAAAGACAGGTTTAGAGCTACGCTTATGTGAAAATTTCAATTCCAACACTACATAAGTACACTATATAATTTACTTCTGATCTACAATCGGCAACCAAAACATTTGAAACAAGTACTCTTGATTATATTTGGTTGAAAAAGGGCTTTTAAAATTGAAAATTTGCACGTTTTATAATAGATATTACCGCGAAAATATTCGTACACCGTGAATAAAAGGAGCACATAGTATGCATTGCATATTATTAATTTTAAATACTAGTAATGACTAACTGGGAAGCAAATACTACGCTGCTTATACGGTATCAAATAAATAATAAAGCTTATGAGAGCAATCTAGATATAACCACTCTTCGACATTGACTCCTTTTTTGTAAACAAAATAAAACTATCTGAAGATATTTTGAAAACAATATCAATAAAACAAAAATATTTACCATGTTCGTATCTGCTTCTTTGTCTCTTGCAAGCTTATCCAAAAGCCTTTGAGCAGAGTTTTTTGCGTTATCCTTCTTGCTTTTTGATAATACTTTAGATTTAAAATTGTGTTATGACTTTGGAAAGTCAACTCGTTGTTCTGATGCTATGACTTTGTGTAGCACTTTTTTGTTATCCGCTCCGACTTGGACTAGTTCAGCAAAAAAGTCTTTCGATTCTTCATTCATGCGTCGAAAAGCACGGTTTTGAGGATAGTTTGGGTAGAGTGATGGTCCCGTTTCATGATTATGCTCCAAATTCAACGAATGAATGTACAGTCTTTCAAACTTAGTGTTTACGGAATAACTCACAAAAGCTGGGCAGCCGCTCTTGTATGTTGATGATTGGCGTTTTCCCGACGCTTTAGAATCATAAAAACCATAGTTCACGCAAGTATATTTCACCTTTGCATACTTGAGCTTCTTTGGTAATGGTTTCTTTCGATATGATCTTTGGTTTTCTGATTCAATTGTTGTTGAATGCGGTGCTTTCGATAAGATGGGTGAATTATTAGCGTCACAATAATCACGATGGTTCTTAATGAGGGATTCCCAGTCCTCAAAAAGCATATTCACTTTTAACGTCATTTTAATTTGACAAAAAAGCTCATTCGATTCTCGCTCACTACGTGTTAGGTGGGAAAACTACACTTTCAATCCGAAACTGAAAGATTCGCGTTGTGAAAAGGAGTCCGGGCTGTAACTGGGAAACCAACTTGAAATTGCGCAGCGGATAAAAACTTTATTGTAGCTGATTCATCTCTATAGAGAGGTTAACTTTACTCGAAATGGCAACTCCACCTTAATTAGAATATATAAGTCTAAAGTTTTTAGAATGGTTATAACGTTAAATCGTGTTTTATGGATAATTTTAGTTGATCTATGCTTGGAAAGCAGTTTGGACCTTCTTGGTTTGATTGCTATTTATGCTTTATTTTGGTAGATGTCGAGGTTTATAAAATCTTGCTCAACCTCTCTACAGCTTTTAAACGGAAAATGTTTCCCACTGTGACTTTTCGAGGTCTAAACCGAGGAGCCAATCACTTCGCGACAGAATGTTTCATATTTGAAATAACGATAATGTTTTTGTTTTATTTTTGGCTTTTGGCCCTCCCCTCGTTAAAATGTAACAAATATACGCTATTTTTAAGAATTTAGTGGGCGATGGTTGAGCCAATAACAAAATGATGTGTTTTGTAGGAATTAGGTGCGTATTATAATTGCTGAAAACTTCACTAATATTGATGCATTTCTTATGTTTGCACGAACAATCAATTAAATTCAACGAAAGGTACAGTGCAGGCTATTGATACAATATCGTAACCTTGGCCCACGAAAATCTCAAGGCCTGGCTTATGATTATTTTATTACTTTTTCCAAAGTTCAAGTCAACTTGGGGGTGGGGGGACACACATCATAAACTTTGAAAAATCCGGTATGGGGAAAAAGGCGAAAGGCATAACGAAGCCAAAATGATACGCAAACATTTTGAAGAATATTTATTGTTAAAATAAATTGATTTTGGAATAAATGGACAATATAATATCGCTATAACAAGGATATTATATAAAGACTAAAAATTTAAAAAAATAAATGGAGTTTGCTTTATTTTGCTTATAGAAAGGGTTGTTGTCATCGCAAAAAATATGATAATACATGAGCACCCGGGCAGAAATAGCCATCCATCAATGGGCGACTATTTCTGCCCGGGCTGGAAAGAACACTTGATCACCCGGGCAGAAATAGACGGCCCACTGTGGACCGTCTATTTCTGCCCGGGGCTTGAATTAATTTTTGGCTACCCGGGCATAAAAAGCCGACTAATGTTTCAGGGCTATTTCTGCCCGGATTTTTAACCCGGGCAAAAATAGCCACTCCACTGTGGGCCGTCTATTTCTGCCCGGGTTTCTAAATTTCTGAAACCCGGGCATATATAGCTGTATATAGGTTAATCCTTATTTATGCCCTTGGGCAGAAATAGTGGTCCTTAGTTAAATTGCTATTTCTGCCCTGAACCCGGGCAGTTTTAGTCTGCTATAAATGGGCGGCTATTTCTGCCCGGGACCCGGGCAGATTTAGTCGACTATAGGCTATTTCTGCCCGGGTTTCGGGCAGAAATAGCAACGGCCAATAAACAAACGGCAATGTGAACTGTGGAGATAGCGAACAACGTAACTCTCCGTTGCTGACGTGGTTACGTTGGAAAAATCTGCGCTGATGTAAACATGGAAATTATTTGACTAGTTAAATTACATAACGACACTGTCCTCCTGGATTAATCAGCACCACTGTTATTTATATTTATGAATTAACAAAATCCACTGTTGGTAACAAATAGTTAAGCTGCGCTAACGTAAACACCACGACTCTGCCGTAGGGAAAACATATTAAACTTTTTGTCATCTTACCAGTAGTATTTTGAAGTTTTCGATCTTTTCACAGGGTGAAAATCACTATCTTTATTTCAACACGTTTATAATTTGAATAGGTATGCCATTTTTTACATCACGGTAAATACAGCATAAAAACCTAGGGTTAACCCGGTTAGGCTATGTTTATACTTTCTAGCATAAAATTGAGCAGACTACAGGATTCCAAAACAAATGGGAGCTGGAAATCAGCCTTTTTAATAATCTTTAAAGAGGAAAGACACTATATGAGACTAAAATTACATAGAGTAACTAAAATAGGGGAATGGCAGCCCTCTGCCTTCGACTGTATTAAGCTCTATGGGGAAATAACATGGAGTGGTATTAGTCTATACAACTTAAGCCTTGGCCGTAAAGAAGGTCGAAAAATTTACTTCAAAAGATATAAAAACCTCTATTAACAGTAATTATTTACCTGAATTAATTTTTTAGATGAAAATTCGACCTGATAACAAAGTATTTGTTCTTAAAGGTGTTATAGATAATTAGCAAATCCAAATAAAGGTGTTCAAGCTCGGATGAAATACCAAAGTAATTAATTTTAGTTGCCTTACTGTCGTCTGCTATGAAATTATAAATTTTCCACATACAAGCAAACGTTTGAAATTTATAAACGTAACTTGTTAGAACGCAAAAACCTAGGCCGTTCTAGTTATCAATGAGAACGAAAATGGGGAAATAAGTTTAAACGCGCTAGGAGGTTAGGCTGACTTCTGACCCAAAAGTAATTTTTTGACATACTATCTTAATTAGTTAAATTACAAAAAATAGAATTCATTAATTAAAAATCGAAACAGGTAAGTTTCCCATTTAAGAAATGCTTGTTAATTTAGAAGCATTCCGAAAACTAACTTCGCTATAGTTTTTCCGTATGGCCTGTCTCAATTTCCTTAAAAAACCGAAAATTTTTTAATGCTTTTTCTATGGGACGCTAACCCTAAAAGGTGTGACTTTTTCTTTAACATTACGGAAGGGTGTCATGTCATATCTACAAGGGCCTACCGGCCCTGTAGAATACGGAATATTTTGGCCCTGAAACACATATATAACATTGTGTTTCGGCATCTTTTAAAACCTTGCTTTTATATTTTGAGAACCCCCCCAATAATTCCAGTGGGCACAAATTGTTAATTAAGCCTTGGCTTACCTGGGTTTTCTGCTAGTTTGGACTTAATTTGACCCTATTTAGTAGGTTTAAAGTCACAAAATGTAGTCTTATCTTTTATCTTAATACCAACGGTTACAGCTGTTTGAATAAAGTAATTATATTGTGTATATTTATGTCGCGATCGGATAAGACGAATCGCAGTAGCCACCGTTAGTCCGTTATTACAAAAAAATTCCCAGCAGACTTTGGTGCCAGATATAATCCACCAAAAGCATCGTCTGCTATAATGTCTGATAGCGCCTCTATGGCAAACGATACCGCTACAGCTGTGACGTACGCGGGTGCCATTGCCCTGTATATTGTGGAAGCTAGCGTCCGAGACTCCTTTGTCATCTGCTCCTGATTGTAGTAGGGATAGTGAGAGTACGTAAACGATGTGGTTTAGTTATGGGCTTGACCATCTTGTTTGTCTTAAAAATGCTCCAAAACAGTTAAAGGAATAGCGACGTGGTTTAAAAATTCTGTAAAATCTAAAGAAAACCTTACTTTTTTGAGAGTTTAAACTCTTCTGATTCCAAAAATATGCTTGATAAATATCTAAATATGAGGGAAAACACAGAAAAAACACTTCGAAAACTTGAAATTTGGGGGCAAAAGCAAATTTGCGAAGAAGATTTTTGGCGGGTTTTTCTCCTTGATACTTCACTCACGGCATCTAGCAGAAAAGCCAAGCGCGAGCGCCCGAGACTTCCGAAACTACTAATGCCGCGCGAATCTGAATAAAATAGGCTTAACGCGGCGCTGAGACACTAGCAAGTTCGAACAGGCGTCACGCGACATCAAGAGTCAAAATTTCTCCTTACTACGTTAACAAACGAAACAAAATTTTAACTAGGCCTTTTCAAAACACAATACTTTGATTGCAATTTTATGAATTGCTACGAAACCAAAGAAAGAAGTAAATATATCATAATAAACTAGGTTTTTGCAAGTATTTTTTGCATTTTTAGTTTGTGGGTGACGAAAATCAAGACACTAACACTTTAAGGCCCTGCATTCAGTGCATTGCAGTTTAGGGGAGTGAGCCAGGTATGTGCCAGAAATTTTAGTCGAGAGTGGCAACAAGACGGATTGCTATAAATTACGAAAGCGAAAAGTAGTAACGTTCGTGATGCTTTCATACTTTTTGAAATCTCGACACCCAAGAAGGGGCCCTAATTGTCGATTTGCGGGCGGGCCCAACAAACTTCGTTACGCCACTGATATTTTGGTTTAATTTCACGTTAATTATATTTAATTGAGTTAAAATTAACGTAGGACTGTGTTTTGGCAGTGCACGTTTAGGTTATAAAATGAGTTTAAATGTATACTTCACCTTAATTGCAATTTTTAGTGGAGTTTTCGATTCTCATTTTACGCTAAACTTTTGAGTTTCGCGCCTTCTAAGGTACTTTGGATCTAATTTAAATTAGCTTAAGCGTGAAAGAGAAAACATGGGGCTTTACCAACGGCTTGGGTAGATACAATCTTATCATTTAAGAGTTACCTGAGTTTTCATCCAAAAAATGTATATTTTGGTTTATTTTCACGTTAATTGCACTTAATTACGTTGAAATTAACTTGACGTCAGTGCTCATTGAGCTTATAAAATGACTTTTAATAAATAATTCACCTTAGCTCTAATGTTTAGAGGAGTTTTTTATTACTTCCAACACATTGCGTTCAATTTTTATCATAACCTGTGCTAGATTTGTGGTAACATAAAGACTATCTATACAATATGTTAATGAATGATGTTATTCTATAGTTTAGCTTGAATACCAGTAATTAAATCAAATACCTATACAATTCATAGCAATTTAAACCAATAAACAAACCGCAATGTTGTGGACCGTTGAAAATGGCCAACAACGTAACCCTCCGTTTCCAAGGTGGTTACATTGAGAGAATCTGTGATGTAAACATGAAAATTATTTGACTAATCAAATTATATAACGACACTGTCTTCCTGGATTAACCAGCACAACTCTTACTTATGAATTAAACAATCCACTGTTGGTAACAAATAGTTTATAAAATGATAACGTAACATCACAATATGACTGATTCAATAGGATCAAAATTGTTTTAACGAATAATCTGGTCTTCTACACTGGTTTAGTTTCAGGAATTATACTACACACCTTCACAATTAGTAGCATTTCAGTGAGATTAACAAATAATGAAACCGTTTATACCTGTTTTCAAATGAGAATGTTGAATCAACTGCGCTAACTTTAATCTCTCTTTTAACTGCAGCAGAGAAAACACATTGAAAATTTTGTCATCTTTCCTGTAATATTTTGAAGCTGAATTCTTCACAGGGTAAAAACATTACCGTTGATTTCTAAACCATAATAATTTGGATAGATATGCCATTTTTTACTTAAAACTAGACGCGCCAACAAACTGTCATGAATACAGTATTAAGTAGGGTAAAACCAAGGCCCTAGGGTTGGAATTTGTAGCATAAATCGAAGCAGACTACGTATTTTGTAATTCCAAAACAGAGCTGGAAATTAGCTTTCTTATAATCTTTAAAAGGAAAGACACTATAAACACTATATCAGTGTGGGAAATAAGGATTTTTTTAAAACTGGACCTGTGGCCAGTAGAGCCTAGCGATTTTAATTAAAAAACTGGGCAGGTGCCACTTACCATTTTTAGCCTGAAAAAATCGGGCTTTCGTAATTTATGGCCAAATTATCTATTCTTGACAATATGTGATAGGGCATAGGCTTAGTAGGTTAGTTTTTAACTTTTTATAGGTATTTCAAAATATTGGAGGCTTAAATTAAGAACTGCAAGTCTTTATTGCGTTTTGTTAAATTAAAAAAAATCACAAATGGATCACGTGTATTAATGTTTGACTAAATTAATTTTTTTTCATTAGTAGTTAACATTAACCATATTATCACAATAATAAGACTAGAAATAGGATTAAATTTCAGTGTGGTTATCACAAATACCAACTTCCTTAAAATTAAATATCTTTTGAACATTAATAACTACATCACAGTCAAACGGCCTTTGTAATTTTCTGCTTGGCACTATTTCCAATTATAAAATATAAAAATTGCAGTATTTGAACTAAAACCTAGTATCAAAAAACTTGAAGATACCATTTTTTTCTAGAACTACTATATAGAGCAAAATACTTGTGTAAATAATGTAGAAAAATATATTGAGTTTAATGAAAATTTGGTGAAAAAAACCAAGATAAGAATTTTTTAAAATAATCGATGTTTTATGATCATGTCTTCAAAAGTAAAAATTTTAATATCTGTAACTTCTGGCAATTCATTTTCTACACTTATCTTTTACACTTTCCCGTCTTTGTCTACAATGACAGTTTTTATTAATTTGCATCTGATGCAACAAAAGAATAAGATGATCTTCATTTTGTTCTTTGTTTCCAATTTCCGCTTTCAACTGGCTGTTAAAGGCTTCTGAAAGATTATTTGTTGGCCTTTATTTTGGAAAGCAGCAAACTGATGGGTTTTCGCCTTTATGCCACCTCTTTTTAAGTCGTTTTTAATGTTTATGTTTATGTATTTCAGGAATTCTTGCTACCATGATTTAGAAAAGTTTTCATATAGGATTTCAAATTCTTCCTCGGTTCTGGCCTTAATAATGTCCCTGATAAATTCCTTATAAGCTTGCTTTTATTTCCAATTTGTCCCCGCTCCTTTCAGGAAAAAATCTATGTTACGGTGCATATGGTTTTGACAAAATCTAATATTCATCTTTGCTTGAGGCCAACTCGATGAAATCGCGTCTATCAGATCTTTCTCTCGGTCAGTAACTTTAGGAACATTTCGTCCCCATACATCAAATTCAATTAAACAAGCCACATACTTCCAAAAGATTTTATGAACCTCCTTGTACCGTTTTTCATGTAACAAATAAAAAACGGGGAACACTGGATCACCTTCGATAAATGTATTACGCATTACTATGGCCGAAATATAAAAGTTTCCCATATCATAAGTTGTATCATACGAAATAAGCTGCTCCAGTGTCGCATCATTGTAAGAAGCCTTTAATAATATTACGGCAAGTGTAACTGCTTCGGGTGCACCCCATATTACGTAAACTGGATCACAAATTGAAATGGAGCGAACCACATTTTTTAGTGCAATGAGAGAATTTACTGTAGTTTTAACAAGGAGCAATTACAGAAAGAATGTTTTTTTAAAATTTACAATATTTTCAGTAATTTGAAAAACAGATTCTTGCGTTTTTATGAAACCTATAGCACTTCTGTAAGTTTCACGGGTAAAACTGTATTTTATCAAATAACTGAAAATTTTACAGTAACGGTATATAAACCAGAAAAACAAAATTTCCATTTTTTAAATTTACATTTTTTCCTTTTTTAAGAAAACTGTTTTTGCAGTTTTAGTAAAAACTTTACACGTTCTGTATTTTTCGCTAAAAATGTTCTAAATATTACTGAAACTTTTAGGAAGGTTGGCAAATATTACTGAAGATTTCTGTAAAATGTAAATCCAAATGTTATGTTTTTCGATATTTTTCTTTTTAAAGCCTTATGGGTTTATAGAGTATTGCTTGGTAACTGTTCTAAAAATCCGGTTTTAATTAAACCATTTAAGGTTTCGGTCAACATTTTTAGACGAACGATAGGGAAGGGAAATATTAACGTGCATTATAATTTAACTTTATCTGATTTGCGTCAGTGACCATTTAAGTGTTTTAAATTATATTCTACACTCGTGATTGAAATATAAACTTAATACCTTGGTAATTATTATGCCTATTGTAGATGAGGTAGCACTGGCTATATGATAGGATATCATTATTTTGGATTATCGTTTTAATTTTCTTTAGGGATGAAAAATATGCAAGCTTGGGTTTTTTATTTCTTTACAATCAATCAAAATCCAAGTTTAATTAACGAAGATAAATATGATTGTTTTGCTTGAGAAACTATCCGTTAGGTGGTGGTCCAAGGCAAGAAATTTAGCCAACAAGAAAACCTTTTACCTACCTATACCGTTAGTGAATACAACTTATGGAGAACAAATCGTCCCAAAACAACTTCGTCACGCAGGTGCAGTTGCTTAACTTGCTTTGGAAACACAAAAGTAATGTAACCACCAACCTTACACCCTCCTGTTTAGCGAGGGTTAGTTCACTTGTCTTTATCCAGGGGGTGTGGTATCGAATTTAATCAGTTTAACATGATTTAATCAACGTACACTGAATTAAATTTTTATCTGATTTTATCATGCGAGGCTGCAAACTTGATAAAAGGGAGACCTGCACAATTTTTCGAAGAAAGTTTTATCTAATGAACCTACCATTTCTAAGAAAGGAGATGCAATTTTTTTTAAGAGACTTTAGATTTTCCTAAAAATATTTATTCTAACCATTTGTCTCAAATCTTTTTCCTAACAAGTTGAGTATTGTTAGAAACAAAGTTGACGTGTTTTTGATTGAGCGCACCTAAAAACAAGTTTTGACACGTTTCGTCAAACTGATTTCGTTAGTCATATTCAGGTGTTACTGAACACAGAATTTAAAAAAAAAATCTAACGTAAGAATAATGAGAAAATAATATTTGGAAACAGAAAATTTTCAGTTAAATCTCCAAAAAAATTTATTTCAAGAACCATATTAAACAAACATGCAGACCGGTTGGAAGTCGTGTTTAGTGACTAGTTTAAATGTTTTCAATTGAATCTCGGTATGTTTAACCATCTCACTCGGCATTGTAACACATATTCCTTTAAAATGTTGCCCTTGAATTCTTTGGACGAATACAGGGCTACAACACAATGGCCTCCCACAGGGCGAAACGCGCCATCGTAGTCTTTCCATCCTTGGGAAAAAATGGCACCACCTGTGGTAACTCCTTCAAAGCAGAAACTAGGGTTTTGCTACTAGCGTATTTGTCGGAGAGAAGAGAGGGACAACAAGCAGAGGACAATCGAGGGGCCAGTCACTCATCGTGATCGGTGTACAACCTACACTAAAGATATTACGCGTAATCTTAAAAGTCCCGCCTTTGACAGTGCTAAAATGGTAACGCGTAATCAACGCGTAATCGGTGTACATAGAATACGAGAGTGATCAGCACCTCGAGGACGATTCAATAGGACAAGGTCGGCTCCCTGCCTTACTATAAGTTTATAAAATATATTCTTTAAGTTTGGTACTTCCTTTATAATGCTAAGCCTTTGACAGCTACTCAACCAGCAGGAATCATTTTACGTGAATATATAGCGATACATATACTTCTCTCCACAACTACCTCTTAGTAACCACAGGCACACTTATAGAGCTATCTTATAAACCTATTGTAGTACTAAAGTTCGAAGAATGTTTACTTAAGCCTCTCTTCTTGGAAAAACTCTACTGTTCCTGAACGCTGAAGGGTTGGTCTTTGAAACTTTGAAACCCGTTTGACAGCTCCCATTCCCAACTTCCGAAGGGGTCAGTTGAAGGGATTTTAGGGACTTTCTTTGAACAGCTTCCTTATTTTTCACGCGCGCGATGCTCTCCAAAATCCAAAGATAATTTTTCAATCAGACGCCATTGAACAGTGGAATTGCCTGCATGTACGTCCGCTGTCCTCATTTTTTTTGAAAAATTCTCTGGTTTCCAACGAAAATACTTATAAGATCATCGTCGTTCTGTTAGTCCATGGTAAGTAGATCGAGTTCATAGTAATTTTAAAAACCTATTTTTTAATCAATTAATCGTATTTCACTGTTTAGATCGAGATAAATGATTTAGAGGCAGTTCTATATAAACCATAGAATATGGTGAGTAGTATGTTTTTTACTAACTTAGTGAGCACATGCATGAGGTGCGGCTATCTTCAGGTTTCGGGAACGGCTCCTTCGATTGCTTGCCTTTGATACAGATTTTGCAGATTCCTTGACTCCCATATTTTTCAATGTTGAGTCCCGTAGCCAAATTCTTCCGGGCCATTTCCTTTAAACTTCTCTCGTTCAAGTGACCGAGTAGGATATGCCAGTTCTCCAGGTTGCTTCTAGGCTTTATTTCCGCTTGCACTGCATGGACCGTTTCTTCAGCCTTTCTCAGGAAATAAAGGTCTCCAACTCTGTCAGCAACTGCAATCACTTCCCCGGTTGCCGTTTTAATCCAGGATTGCGACTTCTTGAATGTGACCTCATGTCCTTTGTCTGTCATCTTGGCAATGGATAGGAGATTTGTTCCTAAATCCGGGACATGAAGGGCTCGTTCCAGGCGAAGAATTCGATTGTCGCTGCCATTCGTTGCGTGTACTTTTACTTCGCCAACACCTCGTATCTTCGTTGACTCTGCAGTGGCCAGGTTTAAAGATTTCGTGGTCTCTTCGTAATCATTGAAGCTATCTCTGCTGGAAGTCATATGCGAGGTGGCTCCGCTGTCCAGGCACCAGGAATCGTGATAAGCCTTCAGGTGCAATGCGAATTCTTCCTCGGCCAAATTTTCTGCCAGTAAATGATGGGCGTTTTCCTTCTTTCTGGTTTTTCTTTCTGAACCATTGTCTCTATCGGGGCAATCGGCTACCTTGTGGCCGGGTTTCCTGCATCCATGACACTTGTACTTGAAGGTCGTGCTTCCTCGTCCACGTAAGCCTCTTCCTCTACCCCTTTCTGCAGTTTTCCGGGAAAAGTGGTTACTGCCCATCATCGCATTCTGCACGGGTTCGTCTTCTTTAGATTGCTTGGCGTCCGATTCCTCCAGGATCTTTATTTTTAAGGCTTCTGGATCAGGTAACGTATCCCTGGACTCTATTGCGCACCGGAAAATCTCGTACGATTCTGGTAGACTGTATAACAACATAATGGCCAGTAGGTCGTCGTTCACAGCTACTCCCATGTCAGCCAACTTGTCTACTGCGTCGAAGAATTCTCGGACGTGATCCCGGACATCTTCTCCCTCCTTCATTTTCTTGAGGGTCAGTTTCTTCAGCAGCGTGGCTTTCCGGGCAGGTCCACTGGACTGGTAGATGGATTCGAGCTTCAGCCATACTTCCCGTGAGGTCGTGCAATTCTTTACTTGCTTCAACTCCGACGGACTGATCGACAAGATTAGGTCCGCTCTTGCTTTTCGATCATTACTGTCCCAGGTAGCGACCGCCTGGGCGTTTCCTTCCGGTCCCCGTACCAGAGTTGGCCTTGTTGAAGTTCCATCTACATACTCCCAGAGGTCGTTCTTTTGAAGCAGGGCTTCCACTTGCATTTTCCAGGTATCATAATTATCTTTCGTTAACGTCTCGATTCGTCCCAGGTGATTTCCGGCCATTCTCTGTCTGACTCCGCACCTTAAAGGACAATCTTCCCGGCGTTGAACTTCTTATGACTTCTAAACCTTTGCGCAGTGGAAGCGTGCTGGGCCCATAACCTGTTGTTGTTTGACGCAAGAACGACTCTGGGTTTAACTGGTTATAAACTCTTTATTAATTTAAGTAAAACATTATTTCCGGGAATACAACTGCTATTTGAGAACAGATAACTGGGAACTGATCAACTGTGAACTGATAACAAGAAACTGACTTTGAACAACTGACAAACGTTATCGGAATGTTATCCGGTTATATAGTTAAGGCATCGCGATAAAAAATAAAGATTACAAGAATGACCTCGATGCATAAAAAACACAAGTATAGAAAATAGAATCTGGATATAGATAAAAAACAACCGGTATTATCTCTAATTTACAACAGTCCCTCTTAATATCGGTGGTTTCAATCTTCTATCCAGGGGGTGGTCATTTAATTATTTCCAGTCCAAGGGCTTCGACGCAGAGGAGATGCTTCGGACGGAACAGGCTCTTCGTACAGATGTCAGCTGGCATTTCCTCTGTTGGTAGATACCGCAAGGCTATATGTCCCTCTTCTTCCAGGTCCAAGGTCCATTTCTTTGCTCTAGCAATTATTGACTTGTCGAACCGGGTTGACTTGACGATTTCTTCGAGAGATTCTGTTAATCCTTCCGGGACGACCATATATATTTCCTCCTCGAGTTCGCCATTAAGATAGGCCGTGACGACATCCATCTGGTGGACTTCCAAACCGATTTCCACAGCAAGGGCCATAAGCAGTCTTATCGAGCTGGATCTAATGACGGGTGCGAACGTCTCTTGGTAGTCGATCCCTGGTCTCTGGGCAAAACCTTTCGCTACGAGCCTGGCTTTACTTTTCTCTACTTCTCCGCTGGGTAAGTACTTCGTTCGGAAGACTAGGCGATTTCCAAGGACCTTCTGGTTTTCCGGACAGTCAACGATGTCCCAGGTTTCGCACTTGATAAGCGAAACGAACTCTTCCGTTACTGCTTTCTTCCAATCGTTTGCGTACGGAGAAGCCAGGGCTTGCTTCAGGGACAAAGGTTCTGATAAGATGGCTAGGTTTGCTGACTCATCGGACAGGGTTTCTTGCTCGTCAGTAGCCTCTTCAGTAGACTCTTCTGAGGCGCTCGGAATCATGTTGAACCTTTTCTTCGGTCGTCCGGGTACTCCAGTTCTTATTTTCTTCGGTCTTCCAGGACCTTTCTTCAGAACGAGGGTTTCTGACGGTTCTTCAAAGACGTCGTCGTTTTCCTGGGTATTAGATTCTTCCGGGATTTCATCTATGAACTCCTTTTTGACTTCTTTGAATTCTTCTCTGCCTGGCGGGTTTGCAGCGTGTGTAGTGGCCGGGACTTCGATTTCGCCTTTAGCTTTGCTTCCGTATTTCAGTTTGACTTCTGGAGTGACGAAATCATCATATCCGCCTTGTTTATTAAATTCTCCCAGGAACTTGACATTTCGACTTCGGTAAATTTGCTTCTCGGACGGAACCCATAGTCGATAGGCCTTCGAGACTTGAGAATAGCCGATGAAAACGCATTCTTTACTCCTGGCTGCAAACTTCCCCTTCCTTTTATTTTCGTCCAACAGCAAAGCTTTGTCGCCGAAAATCTTCAAATGTTGCAGGGATGGCTTCTTTCCGGTCCATCTGGTAAATGGTACTTCTCCATTTATGCTCCGGGAAGGACAACGGTTTCGAATGTAATTAGCCGTGGCCATCGCTTCTGCCCAGAATGATGGTGAAAGTTGCGCTTGTATCATCATACATCGGGCCATATCTAGGAGTGTTCTGTTCTTTCTTTCGGCAATGCCATTCTGTTCCGGGGTGTATGGTACGGTGAGCCTTCATTTTATCCCAGAGTCTTTCAGGAATGTGTCGAATTCATTGTTGCAGTATTCGGTTCCGTTGTCGGACTGCAAGGTCTTGATTTTTCTCCCGGTTTCCACTTCAGCTCGTTGCTTGAATTCTTTAAAGGCTTTCAACACTTCGCTCTTGTGTTTTAAAAAGCTGACTTCACTCCACCGGGAATAATCATCAGTGAAAACGACGATGTACTTGGCTCCACTCATCGACGTTACTCTCATCGGGCCGCATACGTCAGAGTGTACTATTTCCAGGACATGCGAGGTGCGGCTATCTTCAGGTTTCGGGAACGGCTCCTTCGATTGCTTGCCTTTGATACAGATTTTGCAGATTCCCAGACTCCCATATTTTTCAATGTTGAGTCCCGTAGCCAAATTCTTCCGGGCCATTTCCTTTAAACTTCTCTCGTTCAAGTGACCGAGTAGGATATGCCAGTTCTCCAGGTTGCTTCTAGGCTTTATTTCCGCTTGCACTGCATGGACCGTTTCTTCAGCCTTTCTCAGGAAATAAAGGTCTCCAACTCTGTCAGCAGCTGCAATCACTTCCCCGGTTGCCGTTTTAATCCAGGCTTGCGACTTCTTGAATGTGACCTCATGTCCTTTGTCTGTCATCTTGGCAATGGATAGATTTGTTCTTAAATCCGGGACATGAAGGGCTCGTTCCAGGCGAAGAATTCGATTGTCGCTGCCATTCGTTGCGTGTACTTTTACTTCGCCAACACCTCGTATCTTCGTTGACTCTGCAGTGGCCAGGTTTAAAGATTTCGTGGTCTCTTCGTAATCATTGAAGCTATCTCTGCTGGAAGTCATATGCGAGGTGGCTCCGCTGTCCAGGCACCAGGAATCGTGATAAGCCTTCAGGTGCAATGCGAATTCTTCCTCGGCCAAATTTTCTGCCAGTAAATGATGGGCATTTTCCTTCTTTCTGGTTTTTCTTTCTGAACCATTGTCTCTATCGGGGCAATCGGCTACCTTGTGGCCGGGTTTCCTGCATCCATGACACTTGTACTTGAAGGTCGTGCTTCCTCGTCCACGTAAGCCTCTTCCTCTACCCCTTTCTGCAGTTTTCCGGGAAAGTGGTTACTGCCCATCATCGCATTCTGCACGGGTTCGTCTTCTTTAGATTGCTTGGCGTCCGATTCCTCCAGGATCTTTATTTTTAAGGCTTCTGGATCAGGTAACGTATCCCTGGACTCTATTGCGCACCGGAAAATCTCGTACGATTCTGGTAGACTGTATAACAACATAATGGCCAGTAGGTCGTCGTTCACAGCTACTCCCATGTCAGCCAACTTGTCTACTGCGTCGAAGAATTCTCGGACGTGATCCCGGACATCTTCTCCCTCCTTCATTTTCTTGAGGGTCAGTTTCTTCAGCAGCGTGGCTTTCCGGGCAGGTCCACTGGACTGGTAGATGGATTCGAGCTTCAGCCATACTTCCCGTGAGGTCGTGCAATTCTTTACTTGCTTCAACTCCGACGGACTGATCGACAAGATTAGGTCCGCTCTTGCTTTTCGATCATTACTGTCCCAGGTAGCGACCGCCTGGGCGTTTCCTTCCGGTCCCCGTACCAGAGTTGGCCTTGTTGAAGTTCCATCTACATACTCCCAGAGGTCGTTCTTTTGAAGCAGGGCTTCCACTTGCATTTTCCAGGTATCATAATTATCTTTCGTTAACGTCTCGATTCGTCCCAGGTGATTTCCGGCCATTCTCCGTCTGACTCCGCACCTTAAAGGACAATCTTCCCGGCGTTGAACTTCTTATGACTTCTAAACCTTTGCGCAGTGGAAGCGTGCTGGGCCCATAACCTGTTGTTGTTTGACGCAAGAACGACTCTGGGTTTAACTGGTTATAAACTCTTTATTAATTTAAGTAAAACATTATTTCCGGGAATACAACTGCTATTTGAGAACAGATAACTGGGAACTGATCAACTGTGAACTGATAACAAGAAACTGACTTTGAACAACTGACAAACGTTATCGGAATGTTATCCGGTTATATAGTTAAGGCATCGCGATAAAAAATAAAGATTACAAGAATGACCTCGATGCATAAAAAAACACAAGTATAGAAAATAGAATCTGGATATAGATAAAAAACAACCGGTATTATCTCTAATTTACAACACAAGCAGAGGACAATCGAGGGGCCAGTCACTCATCGTGATCGGTGTACAACCTACACTAAAGATATTACGCGTAATCTTAAAAGTCCCGCCTTTGACAGTGCTAAAATGGTAACGCGTAATCAACGCGTAATCGGTGTACATAGAATACGAGAGTGATCAGCACCTCGAGGACGATTCAATAGGACAAGGTCGGCTCCCTGCCTTACTATAAGTTTATAAAATATATTCTTTAAGTTTGGTACTTCCTTTATAATGCTAAGCCTTTGACAGCTACTCAACCAGCAGGAATCATTTTACGTGAATATATAGCGATACATATACTTCTCTCCACAACTACCTCTTAGTAACCACAGGCACACTTATAGAGCTATCTTATAAACCTATTGTAGTACTAAAGTTCGAAGAATGTTTACTTAAGCCTCTCTTCTTGGAAAAACTCTACTGTTCCTCAACGCTGAAGGGTTGGTCTTTGAAACTTTGAAACCCGTTTGACAGCTCCCATTCCCAACTTCCGAAGGGGTCAGTTGAAGGGATTTTAGGGACTTTCTTTGAACAGCTTCCTTATTTTTCACGCGCGCGATGCTCTCCAAAATCCAAAGATAATTTTTCAATCAGACGCCATTGAACAGTGGAATTGCCTGCATGTACGTCCGCTGTCCTCATTTTTTTTGAAAAATTCTCTGGTTTCCAACGAAAATACTTATAAGATCATCGTCGTTCTGTTAGTCCATGGTAAGTAGATCGAGTTCATAGTAATTTTAAAAACCTATTTTTTAATCAATTAATCGTATTTCACTGAGATAAATGATTTAGAGGCAGTTCTATATAAACCATAGAATATGGTGAGTAGTATGTTTTTTACTAACTTAGTGAGCACATGCATGTTTATAATAATAATTATGTAAAACAGACTAGTTGGTTTCATACGCTTATGTTAAAATGAAAGTTGAGGGCTTGAACAATACATACGAATATAGGACCGATAAATAAACCACGCGTATAATATCTCTGAACGTTCAAGGATAGAATTCTAATGTAGTGCCATGGTCTCTGTTTTTTATTCATCCAACATTCCCGGATTGTCGCCAAATTGGCTTTTGCATGCAACGCTAATTATAGACTCGTACTATGAGTACACGGTAGGATTACAAAAATAAATAAATAAATAAAACTTAAATGAAGGGTGAATAGGTAATTCTTCTACTAATTATAAGACCAATTTGCATAGTTAAACATTATCGAAATATCTTCGAATAGTTTGAAAAATCTGTATAATACACATTCGTTTCTGTACATTACACATACAGAAGTATCTGTATAATACACATTCTTTTCTGTACATTACAATTAGACATTTTGTGTAATATACAGGCGTTTCTGTATAACACAAAGACGTTTCTGCATTATTTTACTTAGACGTTTCTGTATAATACACAGACGTTTCGGTATATTGCACAGTTCTTTCTGTACACCGACAGACGTTTCTGTACATTATACTGAGACGTTTCTGCATGATATTCCAGAACGGTTCTAGGTAATATATCGAGACGGTTCAGTATAATATACACATAGGATTATATATAGTATATGCAATAAAGACAGAAGCCTTTCTGGAAAAAATACTGAAACTTTATTGCAAGGAATACTGAAATTTGCAGGAGAATTCGAAAAATACAGAAAAATTATAGAATTAATTCCCGATTTCGAAAGCCTAATATGGCACTTTGAAAATCTATTTAAAAATAAGGGAAGTGTTCTTGCGAGTTTCAATAACGGTTTTGAGCCTAGTTTATCATTCTTTATCATATACACTCAACTTGTTTGAACATTACATACTATCTTTAAGGCACAAAACGTTGGAATTTTAAAGTAATACTTAAACATAATCTTAAAAACTATTCGGAGGTCAAAAGGTTATGTTTTTATTTCCGCATAAAAAATGTGCCGTCCTAAAATGTTTAAAATTAAGAACTATTCGGTTACCAAACAAAAATTTAGCGGAATGTTTTAATACCATTATTCTAACCAGTCGAACTCGAAAAATTTGTTCAGTAAGTTTAACACTTTTGTATTTGGTACGCTTTTCGGGTCATTGATCCTCGCTATTCCTCTAATAAGAAAAAAATATACATGAAAATTTGCCTTTGAAAAAATTCTAAGGTGGCAGCACATTGTATTGGGTACTCTATGTTGAAAAGGTAATACATCCCAAAAAAATAGTCAATGCAGGGATAATCTCCGACCCTTTCAAGTGATCGTTCATTATTTTTTTATCTACTGTCACCCAAAAGCTTGAGGCATTAGCCATATTTTCACCTTAAGAAAAATAATTTGACTACTTATGAAGCTCGCACAGTGGAACTTTATAGTGTCTCCAACCACCTTACCAAAAACAACCAGACAAGGATGAAACCCAATTTTTTTCACAACGTCGCTCTCAGGAGTGCCAGGCTGAGAAAAATATTGCGTTAATTCTGCCCAACTCATCCAACTTAAAGTATCAACCAACCTCAATTATTGGAAATATTTCCGAACACTTCTCCCCAAAGTGATTCATTAATAGGCTAACAACTCCAGCCTTTAGGGCCTGTTTTCTTGGTCCCTCTTCAGTTTTTTCATTTGATTTTATTGTGGCCAAAATTTCTTGAGCTTTAGATTTTTTACTTTATGAAAAGTATTGGCACAGAATTGGGCTTTTTCTTTCAAAGAAAGTGTTGAAAAGACAAGTAAAGTCTTTCGAAGTTAGATTTTCAAGAAATATATTTAATCCTCTTATGGCCACATATCTCGAAAGTCTTTGCTTTGAACTCCATCGCTTAGATATTTTTTTTTTGAAGCTTGAAGCACAAATTTAGTTTATGATCGACTAAAGCCATGTCAGGTTTGGCTTCTAGGAATAGTTTCCGAAGTTCCTCTTCTTCCCTCTTTTGACAATCAAGGTCAATCTCACTCATTTCAACAGCTTCAAAACCAGGTGTTTTAATAGTCGGACCTGGCGAATGCTTCTTGGACCTTTTTATCGGTGGCATTACCCCTTCATTTTTCCTGGAGAGGTTATCTAATCGTCCGTAAAGTTGGGCAATTAAACTGCGATAACCTGAGCCGATAATCTCTCCGTCGATCTCGTCCTTCACCGCATTTGGAAAGGTTTTGACGAAGTGTTCTGCCACAATGCGCATATCTGCTCTACTTGGCCTACGGCATTTTTTCAGCGTATCATCAACTATTTGACGAACAATATATCTTCTAACTTTTAGGTCCAATCTTGTGTTTTGGGCTAGTTTCTGTTGGGTTGATTTATTAAAAATCTTCAAAGAAACTTGGTAGTCGTGAACCCATGTTCTCTATGTAGGAAAAATATAAAAATTACTTATTGGTGGGAGAACTAAATATTTATAATAATAATAATAATAATAATAATGAATGAATGAATGAATACGATTGAATACGATTTTATTGACTCTGCATAATAACATAATAATAATAATAATAATAATAATAATAATAATAATAATAATAATAATAATAATAATAATAATATATATAAATATAACTTACTGGAGCAATATCGGCTGTGCATTGAGAATTTTTCGGTTCCGTTTCGAACGATTGGTGGGATGACTTAGACGCAACATCATCACTTTCACTCCTTGATATATCCATATCTAGTGATGAATTTTTCTGTTACGTCTAAAATATTTAAAGTGATTAAAAATATATTTAAAATATATTTAAGTCCCATTGATTTAGGGATCTTTTTCCTGCTTCTAGACTTAAGAAAATATATATTTTTTAAATTTGTTTAAAGTGTTAAATGGAACTGAAAATTTTGACTAGTATAAGACTGCAATCCGACTATAATCGAAAGATATTTATCATGAACACACTGAGAAAATAGAAAAAATAATTATTTAATTGAAATGCTTTAGGGACGTCGCGCATGCATTAAATGCAACTAAACATGCTCTAGTTTAAAAGTGAATTTGTACGATTAAGGCTGAAAAATAGGAAAAATAAACCTACTTTGCATCAAGAATGCGTCTCGTTCTTTTTGGGCGAAAATACAAAGCTTCTTAGCCTGAATTGGCTTCAAAAATTCACATCTTAGCATATTCTCATCAACTAATTCCATATCGTTAATGTTTTCAACTCCAAGTTGAATTAGATGATTTATTATTTGATCAACAAGGCTTGGATGTGCAATAGGTAAAGCACCTAAAACAAGACGTTTTAGGTCTTCATAGGTATTCTTCTGAGGTGAAGTCGAAAGGATCTCTGTCGTATCATGCTCAAGCTCATCAGTAGATGGAGATGGAACGCTTGAAATATCTGAAGTTTGAACTGATTCGTTGCTAGACGACTGTAATAAATTAGTAATTCTGGAACACTCGTAAATAATATACTTCTATAACACTAGCTGAGCACATGCCAATCTCCTGCAGATTTCATATTTTACATAGACCGTTTGTTTCTACATGTATTTATATACATTTATCTTAATCAGGTAAAATAATAGCAACAAAACTCGTGATATAATAAGTTGTTTTAGCTAGATTTTATGAAAGTCAATAATATTGTATAAATTATATCGACAACATTGTTAGTTGTTATGGTCAGTTTAGCCAGTATATTAACTACGATGAACGAGTTTAAGGGTGATATACAGAATGTTTTAAGGTAATAATATCTTTTCCGGAAACTTTATATAATGAAAGAGGGTAGTAATCAGCTAGATCTGAGAGCAATATTATCCTCTTTTTGTTCATTTTCAATAATTCATAGGAACGCAAGTTAGAAAGGTATTTGGAGCTGCACATTAAAACCATACAATACAAATTTGTTTTATCTTCTACCAGAATCGTTTCAATTTGACCGAAATATATATCATCTTCTGTAACATCAACACACACAAAAAGTCCTTTCTCGTAAGTAGTCCCTTTGTAGTCAACTTTCTTCACAAATGCGGTTTCTTTAACATTTATCTTTAGTCTTCTTATTTCACTTTGTACCTCCTCATCAATCATATTCATTTCAAACAATGTGGAATTTGGAACTTGAATATCTGGTGGAAATGGAGAACCCGAGCTTAAATATGCTTGCAGATGCTGATGCTTTTCGCTTAGTGTTTTCGTGATATTGATGAAATTCTTTGTACTATTGGCGTATCTCTTGTATACACTGTGCTTGCTTTCAAATCTTAATGTCCACAATCGAATAAGTGGCCCAAATTGTAAAATTAGTCCTGGGTAGTGCTCAAAAAAATGTGGTGCTTAGGTTTTATTTTGTAATCGGGAAATAATGCTAGCCAGTCTCTTTTGTAATCTTGAAGCAGGACCTGTAGTTCGGCGACTTCGTTTTTTGAAATTGCAGGGGCTGTAACAATTTCTAGAAGCTGCTTAAGTTGAAGGTAAAGTATCCAAACTGGATTTTTATCTTGAACTCTATCTTTCATTATTAGAGAAAGGAGCCTTAGCAGACACCAGATTTGTGACGCGTCCCCAGTCAGCTTTTGGCAATTTGGTTTAGCATGACAAGGTTTATTCCCTAAATCCTTTCCTTGGTAAGGAAAATTAGTAACAAGCCAGTTAAAATAGTGCCACGAAAACCATTTTTCTTTCACCCACTGCGATATGAATAAATACAGATCATATGCGACTACTCCTTCGAATAGGTCATGCGCTAAGCAAGGAGCTAGTCCAGGATCGCAAACGTGAAAATGTTTCAAGTCATTGAAAGGAGAATTAAATTTTACACCTCTTCTTATAGTTAAGCTTGAATCACGTTCAAGTTCTTTAAGATCGTCATTGTAAGAACCTTTCGTTCTTTTTCCGAAGGTCTTGAATTCATTTGCTTCTTCAGCAGATACTAAGCAAAACCGACAGTAATTGCCACTGTTGAAATTTTTTTGAAATCCACCAATTTCGTTATTGCCTAGATTGTCACCAAGAAGGCTTACAAGATATACTTTTATCTTTTTTCCTTCACCAAGATTAAGTCCTTCGTCTTCCAGGTTTTTCAAATCGTAAACTAGTTTTTCGTAGCATTTTCTAATCCCAAAAGACTAAATGGTTTTTTCCTTAGTTAGTGATACTAATTGTATGTGATCAACTGAAGATCGAAGTTCTGGAGGAATGTTAACAAGTGTGTAATAAACACCGACAATTTTATGTTTGCACTTAGCTGACCCTAAAGGATTAACAGTCTCAAAACTGTCTTGAAATATGAGAAGCTGAATAGAATTCTCGACATTTTCTAGATGCGATTTTTTAAAGATTTTCCCATCACTTATATCCCTGAGGATCTGATTTTCACCCGTTTGGTAGGTCGGTTTTGGAAACTGTAATTTTTCCTGTACATCAACATTTGATAAAAGTGCTGAAAGGGACTTTTGAATTGGAACATAGTGGTAAAACGTTTTGAATCCCTCCGAATATCCCAAGAAAACTGGAATTGGTTCCACATAATTAAAATGCTTTTCATAATAACCATGACGACGGTGAATAGAAGCTAACTCCACGTTTGATTTTGGTGCGAGTATGGATGTTGACAGTTTTGTCATGATGTTTGCTAATACTTCATCGCCTACCCCTGAAGATTTTAGAACGTTTGATATAGTTTCGACAATGAGGGAATTCTGTTCTGCTTCTAATTGAATCATTTCATCGGCTATAAATTGAATTGTTGAACTAGGGACAAATTTCTTCGCTTGCAGTTTCAAATAAAACAACATGAGATTTTTTAGGTAAAGATCATGAGGTTGCTATGTTTCTTTATTGCAGTCTCGTAAGTGCAACCTGTCAAGTGTTTTTAATTTTAATTCTTCTACATCAGGTTCGTCAAGAACTAAATCACTTTCATTAGTTCTTAAATCAATTTCATCGGTTTGTAAGTCAGTTTCTTCTGCGTCCTTGTTGATTATGATTATTGAGTTATTATCTCGCATATTCTTATTAATAGCCAAGTCCTTGTGACAACGTGCCAAATGGCAAGTAAATGAGTTCAGTTTGTTATATTTTTTTTCACAATTATAAAATGGGCACGTGACTATGTCACCTTTCTTTAAGTGTTCTTTGGTCAAATGCAAAACTAGCGCTTTTGGTTGCAAAAATATCGCTTGGCATGTCGGGAAATTACAGTTATAATCACTATTACCGCGTAATTGTTCGAAAGCTTGTGGTTTATTACGAACGTATACATTTTTATGAATTCGCTGTATGTGACTCTTGAAGGAGTTAAAACGTGAATACGTCATACGGCAATTAGATATGTTACATGGAAACGAAACATTTGGTTCATGCTTGTGACGTGACACGTGACGAATGTAAATTCTGAGCTCATTTGTTGAGAAGCCAATACAGTTCTTAATAGCACAAATAAAATCCATTTTGTCCAATAATTTGAAAATTCTGAATGTTAAAAGTTGATTTGAATGAGATTGAGACTAACATACGAATTTTAAAATCAACAATTTTACGAATATTGAAACTTGGAAAGGTCTAAAATGATTATTATTATTATTTCTCAGTTTATAGCCACATCGTTTGATGTACATCTAACGATGGGGGTATTAGTTTGAATTGGTCTGAAGATGTAGAAGTATCGTTGGTCTTTTTAAAGGGAGAGTGAAAAGAGGGATTTTTGATTTTCAAAGGGTGGGTATTATGATTTGTCTATGACAGTGCATTGCGAATGTACTGTGCACATATTAATGAACACACTAAGAGCGAAAAGGGATAAATTGTCATGGTGATATTTTTCATTCATTGGTGATTTTAAAGGGGAAAAGCTTATAATTTATCTGTAACAGTACAATGCAGAAGCACTGTGGATATCCGAAGAACTTTCTTATATGCAATTAAAAGTTCGGAATTTACTTAGAGAAATAACTCAAGTTGGTTGTTTAACCGAATTCTTTCTCTTTCAAAAAAACTCAAACGCTTCTGGACATAAGTCCATGTTAAAAATTTATAAAATGCGATAAGTGTGCATCGGCATAAGTCTATGTTGTAAACTCATCGCTAGGATAATCATTAAAACTATGTGTTCTTCTAATCCCCGGGATGTTACAAATATAGCATATGTAAATTTACACGGGTAATAATTTTATCACTGTTTAGGGTAAGGCATCTACGGGCTATTCACTGTGATTGTATGTGCGGTATATCAGTTAAGCATTGTAAAAGATATGTTGCGGTCGATAGTGTTTTTTGAGCCCACAGGCTAATTAATTAACGAGCTACAAAGTTCTAACTTATTTTTGACTAAGTTGTAATAAAATGAAGCCGGTTGGGGGTAAGTTTAAAATAGTACACGTTATTGCGACCCTTTCGAAGGAGAGCCAAACCAAAGAAAGTATAGGGGAGGAGTGGAAGCTCCCCTCAACAAGGCTAAATTACAATGTTGCCCCTAAATTATACTAGTGGTACGAGGGAGTTTCCGGCTCAGTCGCGCCACCTACGATACCATTTAATGCCTCAAATGGAAATGCCTCGGTACTGCGCATTGAAGATGCGCGGTAGAAAAGAGCAACAAGATTTTCCCCTCTTTCCACTCCTCCCCTATACTCTCTTTGGCCAAACCAAATCTAAAGAAATATACAAAAAGGGTCGCAAGGGCTTACACGGTGAAGTCCCTTGCTCCCGTGTTCATGATAACATCAGTTGCTTTCCATCTCTATGGAAAGCTCAAGTTAACCCCTTGCTCCTCAGGTGAGGGTTATGGAAAATCTCCAAAACTAGCTAGAAGCCATCGAGCATGGAAAATAACCAGGATTACGAGGGAATCTATATTCCAACGTTACAGATACTATTCATTATAGTAGGGTATAAAGGGAATCGAGGGCTATTCACTCATTAGGGGACGAAATCGAGGGCTATTCACTCATTAGGGGAGGAAATCGAGGGGCTATTCACTCATTAGGGGAGGAAATCGAGGGGCTATTCACTCATTAGGGGAGGAAATCGAGGGGCTATTCACTCATTAGGGGACGAACTCGAGGGGCTATTCACTCATTTTGAGAGGGAATCGAGCGGCTATTCAATCATTAGGAGAGGGAATCGAGCGGCTATTCATCATTTCTTTTTCAAACCCTGTACATTTCAGTGTTACCAATCCATTTCTATATATTTCAGTAATAGGTCACCCGGTGTATAGGAAAATTCAAAGTGATCAGCCCCTTTTGTAAAACCAAGAGTAATGTTACGACCTGAGTTCCAGAGAACAAAATACTAGCGGCACACGCAATCTTGAGCGCAATTATAGCGCGAGAAATGATAAATGTATCGCGACAGAGCATGCCGCGAGTATTTTGTAAGCTGGGCCTAAGAAGACTCGTCAGAGGCGTGTGCTGCGTTGAAATTATCAGTGAAATCTAAATCCATTTTGATTTTTCAAACTATTCAAAGATATTTCGATAATGTTTAACTATGCAAATTGGTCTTATAATTAGTAGAAGAATTACCTATTCACCCTTCATTTAAGTTTTATTTATTTATTTATTTTTGTAATCCTACCGTGTACTCATAGTACGAGTCTATAATTAGCGTTGCATGCAAAAGCCAATTTGGCGACAATCCGGGAATGTTGGATGAATAAAAAACAGAGACCATGGCACTACATTAGAATTCTATCCTTGAACGTTCAGAGATATTATACGCGTGGTTTATTTATCGGTCCTATATTCGTATGTATTGTTCAAGCCCTCAACTTTCATTTTAACATAAGCGTATGAAACCAACTAGTCTGTTTTACATAATTATTATTATAAACATGCATGTGCTCACTAAGTTAGTAAAAAACATACTACTCACCATATTCTATGGTTTATATAGAACTGCCTCTAAATCATTTATCTCGGTGAAATACGATTAATTGATTAAAAAATAGGTTTTTAAAATTACTATGAACTCGATCTACTTACCATGGACTAACAGAACGACGATGATCTTATCAGTATTTTCGTTGGAAACCAGAGAATTTTTCAAAAAAAATGAGGACAGCGGACGTACATGCAGGCAATTCCACTGTTCAATGGCGTCTGATTGAAAAATTATCTTTGGATTTTGGAGAGCATCGCGCGCGTGAAAAATAAGGAAGCTGTTCAAAGAAAGTCCCTAAAATCCCTTCAACTGACCCCTTCGGAAGTTGGGAATGGGAGCTGTCAAACGGGTTTCAAAGTTTCAAAGACCAACCCTTCAGCGTTCAGGAACAGTAGAGTTTTTCCAAGAAGAGAGGCTTAAGTAAACATTCTTCGAACTTTAGTACTACAATAGGTTTATAAGATAGCTCTATAAGTGTGCCTGTGGTTACTAAGAGGTAGTTGTGGAGAGAAGTATATGTATCGCTATATATTCACGTAAAATGATTCCTGCTGGTTGAGTAGCTGTCAAAGGCTTAGCATTATAAAGGAAGTACCAAACTTAAAGAATATATTTTATAAACTTATAGTAAGGCAGGGAGCCGACCTTGTCCTATTGAATCGTCCTCGAGGTGCTGATCACTCTCGTATTCTATGTACACCGATTACGTGTTGATTACGCGTTACCATTTTAGCACTGTCAAAGGCGGGACTTTTAAGATTACGCGTAATATCTTTAGTGTAGGTTGTACACCGATCACGATGAGTGACTGGCCCCTCGATTGTCCTCTGCTTGTGTTGTAAATTAGAGATAATACCGGTTGTTTTTTATCTATATCCAGATTCTATTTTCTATACTTGTGTTTTTTTATGCATCGAGGTCATTCTTGTAATCTTTATTTTTTATCGCGATAACCGGATAACATTCCGATAACGTTTGTCAGTTGTTCAAAGTCAGTTTCTTGTTATCAGTTCACAGTTGATCAGTTCCCAGTTATCTGTTCTCAAATAGCAGTTGTATTCCCGGAAATAATGTTTTACTTAAATTAATAAAGAGTTTATAACCAGTTAAACCCAGAGTCGTTCTTGCGTCAAACAACAACAGGTTATGGGCCCAGCACGCTTCCACTGCGCAAAGGTTTAGAAGTCATAAGAAGTTCAACGCCGGGAAGATTGTCCTTTAAGGTGCGGAGTCAGACGGAGAATGGCCGGAAATCACCTGGGACGAATCGAGACGTTAACGAAAGATAATTATGATACCTGGAAAATGCAAGTGGAAGCCCTGCTTCAAAAGAACGACCTCTGGGAGTATGTAGATGGAACTTCAACAAGGCCAACTCTGGTACGGGGACCGGAAGGAAACGCCCAGGCGGTCGCTACCTGGGACAGTAATTTTCGAAAAGCAAGAGCGGACCTAATCTTGTCGATCAGTCCGTCGGAGTTGAAGCAGGTAAAGAATTGCACGACCTCACGGGAAGTATGGCTGAAGCTCGAATCCATCTACCAGTCCAGTGGACCTGCCCGGAAAGCCACGCTGCTGAAGAAACTGACCCTCAAGAAAATGAAGGAGGGAGAAGATGTCCGGGATCACGTCCGAGAATTCTTCGACGCAGTAGACAAGTTGGCTGACATGGGAGTAGCTGTGAACGACGACCTACTGGCCATTATGTTGTTATACAGTCTACCAGATTCGTACGAGATTTTCCGGTGCGCAATAGAGTCCAGGGATACGTTACCTGATCCAGAAGCCTTAAAAATAAAGATCCTGGAGGAATCGGACGCCAAGCAATCTAAAGAAGACGAACCCGTGCAGAATGCGATGATGGGCAGTAACCACTTTTCCCGGAAAACTGCAGAAAGGGGTAGAGGAAGAGGCTTACGTGGACGAGGAAGCACGACCTTCAAGTACAAGTGTCATGGATGCAGGAAACCCGGCCACAAGGTAGCCGATTGCCCCGATAGAGACAATGGTTCAGAAAGAAAAACCAGAAAGAAGGAAAACGCCCATCATTTACTGGCAGAAAATTTGGCCGAGGAAGAATTCGCATTGCACCTGAAGGCTTATCACGATTCCTGGTGCCTGGACAGCGGAGCCACCTCGCATATGACTTCCAGCAGAGATAGCTTCAATGATTACGAAGAGACCACGAAATCTTTAAACCTGGCCACTGCAGAGTCAACGAAGATACGAGGTGTTGGCGAAGTAAAAGTACACGCAACGAATGGCAGCGACAATCGAATTCTTCGCCTGGAACGAGCCCTTCATGTCCCGGATTTAAGAACAAATCTCCTATCCATTGCCAAGATGACAGACAAAGGACATGAGGTCACATTCAAGAAGTCGCAAGCCTGGATTAAAACGGCAACCGGGGAAGTGATTGCAGCTGCTGACAGAGTTGGAGACCTTTATTTCCTGAGAAAGGCTGAAGAAACGGTCCATGCAGTGCAAGCGGAAATAAAGCCTAGAAGCAACCTGGAGAACTGGCATATCCTACTCGGTCACTTGAACGAGAGAAGTTTAAAGGAAATGGCCCGGAAGAATTTGGCTACGGGACTCAACATTGAAAAATATGGGAGTCTGGGAATCTGCAAAATCTGTATCAAAGGCAAGCAATCGAAGGAGCCGTTCCCGAAACCTGAAGATAGCCGCACCTCGCATGTCCTGGAAATAGTACACTCTGACGTATGCGGCCCGATGAGAGTAACGTCGATGAGTGGAGCCAAGTACATCGTCGTTTTCACTGATGATTATTCCCGGTGGAGTGAAGTCAGCTTTTTAAAACACAAGAGCGAAGTGTTGAAAGCCTTTAAAGAATTCAAGCAACGAGCTGAAGTGGAAACCGGGAGAAAAATCAAGACCTTGCAGTCCGACAACGGAACCGAATACTGCAACAATGAATTCGACAGATTCCTGAAAGACTCTGGGATAAAATGAAGGCTCACCGTACCATACACCCCGGAACAGAATGGCATTGCCGAAAGAAAGAACAGAACACTCCTAGATATGGCCCGATGTATGATGATACAAGCGCAACTTTCACCATCATTCTGGGCAGAAGCGATGGCCACGGCTAATTACATTCGAAACCGTTGTCCTTCCCGGAGCATAAATGGAGAAGTACCATTTACCAGATGGACCGGAAAGAAGCCATCCCTGCAACATTTGAAGATTTTCGGCGACAAAGCTTTGCTGTTGGACGAAAATAAAAGGAAGGGGAAGTTTGCAGCCAGGAGTAAAGAATGCGTTTTCATCGGCTATTCTCAAGTCTCGAAGGCCTATCGACTATGGGTTCCGTCCGAGAAGCAAATTTACCGAAGTCGAAATGTCAAGTTCCTGGGAGAATTTAATAAACAAGGCGGATATGATGATTTCGTCACTCCAGAAGTCAAACTGAAATACGGAAGCAAAGCTAAAGGCGAAATCGAAGTCCCGGCCACTACACACGCTGCAAACCCGCCAGGCAGAGAAGAATTCAAAGAAGTCAAAAAGGAGTTCATAGATGAAATCCCGGAAGAATCTAATACCCAGGAAAACGACGACGTCTTTGAAGAACCGTCAGAAACCCTCGTTCTGAAGAAAGGTCCTGGAAGACCGAAGAAAATAAGAACTGGAGTACCCGGACGACCGAAGAAAAGGTTCAACATGATTCCGAGCGCCTCAGAAGAGTCTACTGAAGAGGCTACTGACGAGCAAGAAACCCTGTCCGATGAGTCAGCAAACCTAGCCATCTTATCAGAACCTTTGTCCCTGAAGCAAGCCCTGGCTTCTCCGTACGCAAACGATTGGAAGAAAGCAGTAACGGAAGAGTTCGTTTCGCTTATCAAGTGCGAAACCTGGGACATCGTTGACTGTCCGGAAAACCAGAAGGTCCTTGGAAATCGCCTAGTCTTCCGAACGAAGTACTTACCCAGCGGAGAAGTAGAGAAAAGTAAAGCCAGGCTCGTAGCGAAAGGTTTTGCCCAGAGACCAGGGATCGACTACCAAGAGACGTTCGCACCCGTCATTAGATCCAGCTCGATAAGACTGCTTATGGCCCTTGCTGTGGAAATCGGTTTGGAAGTCCACCAGATGGATGTCGTCACGGCCTATCTTAATGGCGAACTCGAGGAGGAAATATATATGGTCGTCCCGGAAGGATTAACAGAATCTCTCGAAGAAATCGTCAAGTCAACCCGGTTCGACAAGTCAATAATTGCTAGAGCAAAGAAATGGACCTTGGACCTGGAAGAAGAGGGACATATAGCCTTGCGGTATCTACCAACAGAGGAAATGCCAGCTGACATCTGTACGAAGAGCCTGTTCCGTCCGAAGCATCTCCTCTGCGTCGAAGCCCTTGGACTGGAAATAATTAAATGACCACCCCCTGGATAGAAGATTGAAACCACCGATATTAAGAGGGACTGTTGTAAATTAGAGATAATACCGGTTGTTTTTTATCTATATCCAGATTCTATTTTCTATACTTGTGTTTTTTATGCATCGAGGTCATTCTTGTAATCTTTATTTTTTATCGCGATGCCTTAACTATATAACCGGATAACATTCCGATAACGTTTGTCAGTTGTTCAAAGTCAGTTTCTTGTTATCAGTTCACAGTTGATCAGTTCCCAGTTATCTGTTCTCAAATAGCAGTTGTATTCCCGGAAATAATGTTTTACTTAAATTAATAAAGAGTTTATAACCAGTTAAACCCAGAGTCGTTCTTGCGTCAAACAACAACAGGTTATGGGCCCAGCACGCTTCCACTGCGCAAAGGTTTAGAAGTCATAAGAAGTTCAACGCCGGGAAGATTGTCCTTTAAGGTGCGGAGTCAGACAGAGAATGGCCGGAAATCACCTGGGACGAATCGAGACGTTAACGAAAGATAATTATGATACCTGGAAAATGCAAGTGGAAGCCCTGCTTCAAAAGAACGACCTCTGGGAGTATGTAGATGGAACTTCAACAAGGCCAACTCTGGTACGGGGACCGGAAGGAAACGCCCAGGCGGTCGCTACCTGGGACAGTAATGATCGAAAAGCAAGAGCGGACCTAATCTTGTCGATCAGTCCGTCGGAGTTGAAGCAAGTAAAGAATTGCACGACCTCACGGGAAGTATGGCTGAAGCTCGAATCCATCTACCAGTCCAGTGGACCTGCCCGGAAAGCCACGCTGCTGAAGAAACTGACCCTCAAGAAAATGAAGGAGGGAGAAGATGTCCGGGATCACGTCCGAGAATTCTTCGACGCAGTAGACAAGTTGGCTGACATGGGAGTAGCTGTGAACGACGACCTACTGGCCATTATGTTGTTATACAGTCTACCAGAATCGTACGAGATTTTCCGGTGCGCAATAGAGTCCAGGGATACGTTACCTGATCCAGAAGCCTTAAAAATAAAGATCCTGGAGGAATCGGACGCCAAGCAATCTAAAGAAGACGAACCCGTGCAGAATGCGATGATGGGCAGTAACCACTTTTCCCGGAAAACTGCAGAAAGGGGTAGAGGAAGAGGCTTACGTGGACGAGGAAGCACGACCTTCAAGTACAAGTGTCATGGATGCAGGAAACCCGGCCACAAGGTAGCCGATTGCCCCGATAGAGACAATGGTTCAGAAAGAAAAACCAGAAAGAAGGAAAACGCCCATCATTTACTGGCAGAAAATTTGGCCGAGGAAGAATTCGCATTGCACCTGAAGGCTTATCACGATTCCTGGTGCCTGGACAGCGGAGCCACCTCGCATATGACTTCCAGCAGAGATAGCTTCAATGATTACGAAGAGACCACGAAATCTTTAAACCTGGCCACTGCAGAGTCAACGAAGATACGAGGTGTTGGCGAAGTAAAAGTACACGCAACGAATGGCAGCGACAATCGAATTCTTCGCCTGGAACGAGCCCTTCATGTCCCGGATTTAGGAACAAATCTCCTATCCATTGCCAAGATGACAGACAAAGGACATGAGGTCACATTCAAGAAGTCGCAATCCTGGATTAAAACGGCAACCGGGGAAGTGATTGCAGTTGCTGACAGAGTTGGAGACCTTTATTTCCTGAGAAAGGCTGAAGAAACGGTCCATGCAGTGCAAGCGGAAATAAAGCCTAGAAGCAACCTGGAGAACTGGCATATCCTACTCGGTCACTTGAACGAGAGAAGTTTAAAGGAAATGGCCCGGAAGAATTTGGCTACGGGACTCAACATTGAAAAATATGGGAGTCAGGGAATCTGCAAAATCTGTATCAAAGGCAAGCAATCGAAGGAGCCGTTCCCGAAACCTGAAGATAGCCGCACCTCATGCATGTGCTCACTAAGTTAGTAAAAAACATACTACTCACCATATTCTATGGTTTATATAGAACTGCCTCTAAATCATTTATCTCGATCTAAACAGTGAAATACGATTAATTGATTAAAAAATAGGTTTTTAAAATTACTATGAACTCGATCTACTTACCATGGACTAACAGAACGACGATGATCTTATAAGTATTTTCGTTGGAAACCAGAGAATTTTTCAAAAAAAATGAGGACAGCGGACGTACATGCAGGCAATTCCACTGTTCAATGGCGTCTGATTGAAAAATTATCTTTGGATTTTGGAGAGCATCGCGCGCGTGAAAAATAAGGAAGCTGTTCAAAGAAAGTCCCTAAAATCCCTTCAACTGACCCCTTCGGAAGTTGGGAATGGGAGCTGTCAAACGGGTTTCAAAGTTTCAAAGACCAACCCTTCAGCGTTCAGGAACAGTAGAGTTTTTCCAAGAAGAGAGGCTTAAGTAAACATTCTTCGAACTTTAGTACTACAATAGGTTTATAAGATAGCTCTATAAGTGTGCCTGTGGTTACTAAGAGGTAGTTGTGGAGAGAAGTATATGTATCGCTATATATTCACGTAAAATGATTCCTGCTGGTTGAGTAGCTGTCAAAGGCTTAGCATTATAAAGGAAGTACCAAACTTAAAGAATATATTTTATAAACTTATAGTAAGGCAGGGAGCCGACCTTGTCCTATTGAATCGTCCTCGAGGTGCTGATCACTCTCGTATTCTATGTACACCGATTACGCGTTGATTACGCGTTACCATTTTAGCACTGTCAAAGGCGGGACTTTTAAGATTACGCGTAATATCTTTAGTGTAGGTTGTACACCGATCACGATGAGTGACTGGCCCCTCGATTGTCCTCTGCTTGTTGTCCCTCTCTTCTCTCCGACAAATACGCTAGTAGCAAAACCCTAGTTTCTGCTTTGAAGGAGTTACCACAGGTGGTGCCATTTTTTCCCAAGGATGGAAAGACTACGATGGCGCGTTTCGCCCTGTGGGAGGCCATTGTGTTGTAGCCCTGTATTCGTCCAAAGAATTCAAGGGCAACATTTTAAAGGAATATGTGTTACAATGCCGAGTGAGATGGTTAAACATACCGAGATTCAATTGAAAACATTTAAACTAGTCACTAAACACGACTTCCAACCGGTCTGCATGTTTGTTTAATATGGTTCTTGAAATAAATTTTTTTGGAGATTTAACTGAAAATTTTCTGTTTCCAAATATTATTTTCTCATTATTCTTACGTTAGATTTTTTTTTTAAATTCTGTGTTCAGTAACACCTGAATATGACTAACGAAATCAGTTTGACGAAACGTGTCAAAACTTGTTTTTAGGTGCGCTCAATCAAAAACACGTCAACTTTGTTTCTAACAATACTCAACTTGTTAGGAAAAAGATTTGAGACAAATGGTTAGAATAAATATTTTTAGGAAAATCTAAAGTCTCTTAAAAAAAATTGCATCTCCTTTCTTAGAAATGGTAGGTTCATTAGATAAAACTTTCTTCGAAAAATTGTGCAGGTCTCCCTTTTATCAAGTTTGCAGCCTCGCATGATAAAATCAGATAAAAATTTAATTCAGTGTACGTTGATTAAATCATGTTAAACTGATTAAATTCGATACCACACCCCCTGGATAAAGACAAGTGAACTAACCCTCGCTAAACAGGAGGGTGTAAGGTTGGTGGTTACATTACTTTTGTGTTTCCAAAGCAAGTTAAGCAACTGCACCTGCGTGACGAAGTTGTTTTGGGACGATTTGTTCTCCATAAGTTGTATTCACTAACGGTATAGGTAGGTAAAAGGTTTTCTTGTTGGCTAAATTTCTTGCCTTGGACCACCACCTAACGGATAGTTTCTCAAGCAAAACAATCATATTTATCTTCGTTAATTAAACTTGGATTTTGATTGATTGTAAAGAAATAAAAAACCCAAGCTTGCATATTTTTCATCCCTAAAGAAAATTAAAACGATAATCCAAAATAATGATATCCTATCATATAGCCAGTGCTACCTCATCTACAATAGGCATAATAATTACCAAGGTATTAAGTTTATATTTCAATCACGAGTGTAGAATATAATTTAAAACACTTAAATGGTCACTGACGCAAATCAGATAAAGTTAAATTATAATGCACGTTAATATTTCCCTTCCCTATCGTTCGTCTAAAAATGTTGACCGAAACCTTAAATGGTTTAATTAAAACCGGATTTTTAGAACAGTTACCAAGCAATACTCTATAAACCCATAAGGCTTTAAAAAGAAAAATATCGAAAAACATAACATTTGGATTTACATTTTACAGAAATCTTCAGTAATATTTGCCAACCTTCCTAAAAGTTTCAGTAATATTTAGAACATTTTTAGCGAAAAATACAGAACGTGTAAAGTTTTTACTAAAACTGCAAAAACAGTTTTCTTAAAAAAGGAAAAAATGTAAATTTAAAAAATGGAAATTTTGTTTTTCTGGTTTATATACCGTTACTGTAAAATTTTCAGTTATTTGATAAAATACAGTTTTACCCGTGAAACTTACAGAAGTGCTATAGGTTTCATAAAAACGCAAGAATCTGTTTTTCAAATTACTGAAAATATTGTAAATTTTAAAAAAACATTCTTTCTGTAATTGCTCCTTGTTAAAACTACAGTAAATTCTCTCATTGCACTAAAAAATGTGGTTCGCTCCATTTCAATTTGTGATCCAGTTTACGTAATATGGGGTGCACCCGAAGCAGTTACACTTGCCGTAATATTATTAAAGGCTTCTTACAATGATGCGACACTGGAGCAGCTTATTTCGTATGATACAACTTATGATATGGGAAACTTTTATATTTCGGCCATAGTAATGCGTAATACATTTATCGAAGGTGATCCAGTGTTCCCCGTTTTTTATTTGTTACATGAAAAACGGTACAAAAAGGTTCATAAAATCTTTTGGAAGTATGTGGCTTGTTTAATTGAATTTGATGTATGGGGACGAAATGTTCCTAAAGTTACTGACCGAGAGAAAGATCTGATAGACGCGATTTCATCGAGTTGGCCTCAAGCAAAGATGAATATTAGATTTTGTCAAAACCATATGCACCGTAACATAGATTTTTTCCTGAAAAGAGCGGGGACAAATTGGAAATAAAAGCAAGCTTATAAGGAATTTATCAGGGACATTATTAAGGCCAGAACCGAGGAAGAATTTGAAATCCTATATGAAAACTTTTCTAAATCATGGTAGCAAGAATTCCTGAAATACATAAACATAAACATTAAAAACGACTTAAAAAGAGGTGGCATAAAGGCGAAAACCCATCAGTTTGCTGCTTTCCAAAATAAAGGCCAACAAATAATCTTTCAGAAGCCTTTAACAGCCAGTTGAAAGCGGAAATTGGAAACAAAGAACAAAATGAAGATCATCTTATTCTTTTGTTGCATCAGATGCAAATTAATAAAAACTGTCATTGTAGACAAAGACGGGAAAGTGTAAAAGATAAGTGTAGAAAATGAATTGCCAGAAGTTACAGATATTAAAATTTTTACTTTTGAAGACATGATCATAAAACATCGATTATTTTAAAAAATTCTTATCTTGGTTTTTTTCACCAAATTTTCATTAAACTCAATATATTTTTCTACATTATTTACACAAGTATTTTGCTCTATATAGTAGTTCTAGAAAAAAATGGTATCTTCAAGTTTTTTGATACTAGGTTTTAGTTCAAATACTGCAATTTTTATATTTTATAATTGGAAATAGTGCCAAGCAGAAAATTACAAAGGCCGTTTGACTGTGATGTAGTTATTAATGTTCAAAAGATATTTAATTTTAAGGAAGTTGGTATTTGTGATAACCACACTGAAATTTAATCCTATTTCTAGTCTTATTATTGTGATAATATGGTTAATGTTAACTACTAATGAAAAAAAATTAATTTAGTCAAACATTAATACACGTGATCCATTTGTGATTTTTTTTAATTTAACAAAACGCAATAAAGACTTGCAGTTCTTAATTTAAGCCTCCAATATTTTGAAATACCTATAAAAAGTTAAAAACTAACCTACTAAGCCTATGCCCTATCACATATTGTCAAGAATAGATAATTTGGCCATAAATTACGAAAGCCCGATTTTTTCAGGCTAAAAATGGTAAGTGGCACCTGCCCAGTTTTTTAATTAAAATCGCTAGGCTCTACTGGCCACAGGTCCAGTTTTAAAAAAATCCTTATTTCCCACACTGATATAGTGTTTATAGTGTCTTTCCTTTTAAAGATTATAAGAAAGCTAATTTCCAGCTCTGTTTTGGAATTACAAAATACGTAGTCTGCTTCGATTTATGCTACAAATTCCAACCCTAGGGCCTTGGTTTTACCCTACTTAATACTGTATTCATGACAGTTTGTTGGCGCGTCTAGTTTTAAGTAAAAAATGGCATATCTATCCAAATTATTATGGTTTAGAAATCAACGGTAATGTTTTTACCCTGTGAAGAATTCAGCTTCAAAATATTACAGGAAAGATGACAAAATTTTCAATGTGTTTTCTCTGCTGCAGTTAAAAGAGAGATTAACGTTAGCGCAGTTGATTCAACATTCTCATTTGAAAACAGGTATAAACGGTTTCATTATTTGTTAATCTCACTGAAATGCTACTAATTGTGAAGGTGTGTAGTATAATTCCTGAAACTAAACCAGTGTAGAAGACCAGATTATTCGTTAAAACAATTTTGATCCTATTGAATCAGTCATATTGTGATGTTACGTTATCATTTTATAAACTATTTGTTACCAACAGTGGATTGTTTAATTCATAAGTAAGAGTTGTGCTGGTTAATCCAGGAAGACAGTGTCGTTATATAATTTGATTAGTCAAATAATTTTCATGTTTACATCACAGATTCTCTCAATGTAACCACCTTGGAAACGGAGAGTTACGTTGTTGGCCATTTTCAACGGTCCACAACATTGCGGTTTGTTTATTGGTTTAAATTGCTATGAATTGTATAGGTATTTGATTTAATTACTGGTATTCAAGCTAAACTATAGAATAACATCATTCATTAACATATTGTATAGATAGTCTTTATGTTACCACAAATCTAGCACAGGTTATGATAAAAATTGAACGCAATGTGTTGGAAGTAATAAAAAACTCCTCTAAACATTAGAGCTAAGGTGAATTATTTATTAAAAGTCATTTTATAAGCTCAATGAGCACTGACGTCAAGTTAATTTCAACGTAATTAAGTGCAATTAACGTGAAAATAAACCAAAATATACATTTTTTGGATGAAAACTCAGGTAACTCTTAAATGATAAGATTGTATCTACCCAAGCCGTTGGTAAAGCCCCATGTTTTCTCTTTCACGCTTAAGCTAATTTAAATTAGATCCAAAGTACCTTAGAAGGCGCGAAATTCAAAAGTTTAGCGTAAAATGAGAATCGAAAACTCCACTAAAAATTGCAATTAAGGTGAAGTATACATTTAAACTCATTTTATAACCTAAACGTGCACTGCCAAAACACAGTCCTACGTTAATTTTAACTCAATTAAATATAATTAACGTGAAATTAAACCAAAATATCAGTGGCGTAACGAAGTTTGTTGGGCCCGCCCGCAAATCGACAATTAGGGCCCCTTCTTGGGTGTCGAGATTTCAAAAAGTATGAAAGCATCACGAACGTTACTACTTTTCGCTTTCGTAATTTATAGCAATCCGTCTTGTTGCCACTCTCGACTAAAATTTCTGGCACATACCTGGCTCACTCCCCTAAACTGCAATGCACTGAATGCAGGGCCTTAAAGTGTTAGTGTCTTGATTTTCGTCACCCACAAACTAAAAATGCAAAAAATACTTGCAAAAACCTAGTTTATTATGATATATTTACTTCTTTCTTTGGTTTCGTAGCAATTCATAAAATTGCAATCAAAGTATTGTGTTTTGAAAAGGCCTAGTTAAAATTTTGTTTCGTTTGTTAACGTAGTAAGGAGAAATTTTGACTCTTGATGTCGCGTGACGCCTGTTCGAACTTGCTAGTGTCTCAGCGCCGCGTTAAGCCTATTTTATTCAGATTCGCGCGGCATTAGTAGTTTCGGAAGTCTCGGGCGCTCGCGCTTGGCTTTTCTGCTAGATGCCGTGAGTGAAGTATCAAGGAGAAAAACCCGCCAAAAATCTTCTTCGCAAATTTGCTTTTGCCCCCAAATTTCAAGTTTTCGAAGTGTTTTTTCTGTGTTTTCCCTCATATTTAGATATTTATCAAGCATATTTTTGGAATCAGAAGAGTTTAAACTCTCAAAAAAGTAAGGTTTTCTTTAGATTTTACAGAATTTTTAAACCACGTCGCTATTCCTTTAACTGTTTTGGAGCATTTTTAAGACAAACAAGATGGTCAAGCCCATAACTAAACCACATCGTTTACGTACTCTCACTATCCCTACTACAATCAGGAGCAGATGACAAAGGAGTCTCGGACGCTAGCTTCCACAATATACAGGGCAATGGCACCCGCGTACGTCACAGCTGTAGCGGTATCGTTTGCCATAGAGGCGCTATCAGACATTATAGCAGACGATGCTTTTGGTGGATTATATCTGGCACCAAAGTCTGCTGGGAATTTTTTTGTAATAACGGACTAACGGTGGCTACTGCGATTCGTCTTATCCGATCGCGACATAAATATACACAATATAATTACTTTATTCAAACAGCTGTAACCGTTGGTATTAAGATAAAAGATAAGACTACATTTTGTGACTTTAAACCTACTAAATAGGGTCAAATTAAGTCCAAACTAGCAGAGAAACCCAGGTAAGCCAAGGCTTAATTAACAATTTGTGCCCACTGGAATTATTGGGGGGGTTCTCAAAATATAAAAGCAAGGTTTTAAAAGATGCCGAAACACAATGTTATATATGTGTTTCAGGGCCAAAATATTCCGTATTCTACAGGGCCGGTAGGCCCTTGTAGATATGACATGACACCCTTCCGTAATGTTAAAGAAAAAGTCACACCTTTTAGGGTTAGCGTCCCATAGAAAAAGCATTAAAAAATTTTCGGTTTTTTAAGGAAATTGAGACAGGCCATACGGAAAAACTATAGCGAAGTTAGTTTTCGGAATGCTTCTAAATTAACAAGCATTTCTTAAATGGGAAACTTACCTGTTTCGATTTTTAATTAATGAATTCTATTTTTTGTAATTTAACTAATTAAGATAGTATGTCAAAAAATTACTTTTGGGTCAGAAGTCAGCCTAACCTCCTAGCGCGTTTAAACTTATTTCCCCATTTTCGTTCTCATTGATAACTAGAACGGCCTAGGTTTTTGCGTTCTAACAAGTTACGTTTATAAATTTCAAACGTTTGCTTGTATGTGGAAAATTTATAATTTCATAGCAGACGACAGTAAGGCAACTAAAATTAATTACTTTGGTATTTCATCCGAGCTTGAACACCTTTATTTGGATTTGCTAATTATCTATAACACCTTTAAGAACAAATACTTTGTTATCAGGTCGAATTTTCATCTAAAAAATTAATTCAGGTAAATAATTACTGTTAATAGAGGTTTTTATATCTTTTGAAGTAAATTTTTCGACCTTCTTTACGGCCAAGGCTTAAGTTGTATAGACTAATACCACTCCATGTTATTTCCCCATAGAGCTTAATACAATCGAAGGCAGAGGGCTGCCATTCCCCTATTTTAGTTACTCTATGTAATTTTAGTCTCATATAGTGTCTTTCCTCTTTAAAGATTATTAAAAAGGCTGATTTCCAGCTCCCATTTGTTTTGGAATCCTGTAGTCTGCTCAATTTTATGCTAGAAAGTATAAACATAGCCTAACCGGGTTAACCCTAGGTTTTTATGCTGTATTTACCGTGATGTAAAAAATGGCATACCTATTCAAATTATAAACGTGTTGAAATAAAGATAGTGATTTTCACCCTGTGAAAAGATCGAAAACTTCAAAATACTACTGGTAAGATGACAAAAAGTTTAATATGTTTTCCCTACGGCAGAGTCGTGGTGTTTACGTTAGCGCAGCTTAACTATTTGTTACCAACAGTGGATTTTGTTAATTCATAAATATAAGTAACAGTGGTGCTGATTAATCCAGGAGGACAGTGTCGTTATGTAATTTAACTAGTCAAATAATTTCCATGTTTACATCAGCGCAGATTTTTCCAACGTAACCACGTCAGCAACGGAGAGTTACGTTGTTCGCTATCTCCACAGTTCACATTGCCGTTTGTTTATTGGCCGTTGCTATTTCTGCCCGAAACCCGGGCAGAAATAGCCTATAGTCGACTAAATCTGCCCGGGTCCCGGGCAGAAATAGCCGCCCATTTATAGCAGACTAAAACTGCCCGGGTTCAGGGCAGAAATAGCAATTTAACTAAGGACCACTATTTCTGCCCAAGGGCATAAATAAGGATTAACCTATATACAGCTATATATGCCCGGGTTTCAGAAATTTAGAAACCCGGGCAGAAATAGACGGCCCACAGTGGAGTGGCTATTTTTGCCCGGGTTAAAAATCCGGGCAGAAATAGCCCTGAAACATTAGTCGGCTTTTTATGCCCGGGTAGCCAAAAATTAATTCAAGCCCCGGGCAGAAATAGACGGTCCACAGTGGGCCGTCTATTTCTGCCCGGGTGATCAAGTGTTCTTTCCAGCCCGGGCAGAAATAGTCGCCCATTGATGGATGGCTATTTCTGCCCGGGTGCTCATGTATTATCATATTTTTTGCGATGACAACAACCCTTTCTATAAGCAAAATAAAGCAAACTCCATTTATTTTTTTAAATTTTTAGTCTTTATATAATATCCTTGTTATAGCGATATTATATTGTCCATTTATTCCAAAATCAATTTATTTTAACAATAAATATTCTTCAAAATGTTTGCGTATCATTTTGGCTTCGTTATGCCTTTCGCCTTTTTCCCCATACCGGATTTTTCAAAGTTTATGATGTGTGTCCCCCCACCCCCAAGTTGACTTGAACTTTGGAAAAAGTAATAAAATAATCATAAGCCAGGCCTTGAGATTTTCGTGGGCCAAGGTTACGATATTGTATCAATAGCCTGCACTGTACCTTTCGTTGAATTTAATTGATTGTTCGTGCAAACATAAGAAATGCATCAATATTAGTGAAGTTTTCAGCAATTATAATACGCACCTAATTCCTACAAAACACATCATTTTGTTATTGGCTCAACCATCGCCCACTAAATTCTTAAAAATAGCGTATATTTGTTACATTTTAACGAGGGGAGGGCCAAAAGCCAAAAATAAAACAAAAACATTATCGTTATTTCAAATATGAAACATTCTGTCGCGAAGTGATTGGCTCCTCGGTTTAGACCTCGAAAAGTCACAGTGGGAAACATTTTCCGTTTAAAAGCTGTAGAGAGGTTGAGCAAGATTTTATAAACCTCGACATCTACCAAAATAAAGCATAAATAGCAATCAAACCAAGAAGGTCCAAACTGCTTTCCAAGCATAGATCAACTAAAATTATCCATAAAACACGATTTAACGTTATAACCATTCTAAAAACTTTAGACTTATATATTCTAATTAAGGTGGAGTTGCCATTTCGAGTAAAGTTAACCTCTCTATAGAGATGAATCAGCTACAATAAAGTTTTTATCCGCTGCGCAATTTCAAGTTGGTTTCCCAGTTACAGCCCGGACTCCTTTTCACAACGCGAATCTTTCAGTTTCGGATTGAAAGTGTAGTTTTCCCACCTAACACGTAGTGAGCGAGAATCGAATGAGCTTTTTTGTCAAATTAAAATGACGTTAAAAGTGAATATGCTTTTTGAGGACTGGGAATCCCTCATTAAGAACCATCGTGATTATTGTGACGCTAATAATTCACCCATCTTATCGAAAGCACCGCATTCAACAACAATTGAATCAGAAAACCAAAGATCATATCGAAAGAAACCATTACCAAAGAAGCTCAAGTATGCAAAGGTGAAATATACTTGCGTGAACTATGGTTTTTATGATTCTAAAGCGTCGGGAAAACGCCAATCATCAACATACAAGAGCGGCTGCCCAGCTTTTGTGAGTTATTCCGTAAACACTAAGTTTGAAAGACTGTACATTCATTCGTTGAATTTGGAGCATAATCATGAAACGGGACCATCACTCTACCCAAACTATCCTCAAAACCGTGCTTTTCGACGCATGAATGAAGAATCGAAAGACTTTTTTGCTGAACTAGTCCAAGTCGGAGCGGATAACAAAAAAGTGCTACACAAAGTCATAGCATCAGAACAACGAGTTGACTTTCCAAAGTCATAACACAATTTTAAATCTAAAGTATTATCAAAAAGCAAGAAGGATAACGCAAAAAACTCTGCTCAAAGGCTTTTGGATAAGCTTGCAAGAGACAAAGAAGCAGATACGAACATGGTAAATATTTTTGTTTTATTGATATTGTTTTCAAAATATCTTCAGATAGTTTTATTTTGTTTACAAAAAAGGAGTCAATGTCGAAGAGTGGTTATATCTAGATTGCTCTCATAAGCTTTATTATTTATTTGATACCGTATAAGCAGCGTAGTATTTGCTTCCCAGTAAGTCATTACTAGTATTTAAAATTAATAATATGCAATGCATACTATGTGCTCCTTTTATTCACGGTGTACGAATATTTTCGCGGTAATATCTATTATAAAACGTGCAAATTTTCAATTTTAAAAGCCCTTTTTCAACCAAATATAATCAAGAGTACTTGTTTCAAATGTTTTGGTTGCCGATTGTAGATCAGAAGTAAATTATATAGTGTACTTATGTAGTGTTGGAATTGAAATTTTCACATAAGCGTAGCTCTAAACCTGTCTTTAAATGTTATTTGAATCTAGTGTCTTTTTGAAACGTTATTTGGGATGACACGCATGGTTTTAACGAGTGTCCTAAATTAATTCTAGGTGGTTGAGTTCGAATATGATGAAAAAAGTTTCGAGTTAACTTTTGTTTTTTTGGCAAACAGGAGTTATGAGGGAATCCTTTGCAAAGTACCCTGAGCATGTCTTATGTGACGCTACGTATTGTTTGAATTTTTGTCGTATGCCTTTGTACATAATAATGGTGGTTGACGGAAATAACTTAAGCGAGATAGTAGCCTTGAGCCTAGTCAAAATGGAAACCAAAGAAGTTATATTCAAACTTTTCTCTACGTTCATAAAGCACAATCCCAACATCGATAAAATTGAGACCTTTATGGTAGATAAAGATTTTACAGAGATCAATGTCATTGAACAACTTTTCCAAAATGTAACTGTTGAAATATGCCTTTTTCATGTTCTTAAAGCAATTAAGGCCAAAATCCATTCACTAAAAATGGGCAAGTCTTCCGAGAAGAAGGCTAAAATGTACGTTCAGAACATTGCCTATTCTTTTACTGAACTTGATTTTCAAAAAAATGTGGATTCACTATTGTCCGATGAAGAGTTGAGTCGTGAATTTCTAAAATATTTCCAAGACAATTGGTTGGTGATTAAGGAGAAATGGGTAATGTTTTATCGAAGGCAACACTTCAATTTGGGAGACACAACCAACAATAGATTGGAATCTTTGAACCAAAAAATAAAATCAGCCGTTTCAAAACGTAACAACTCGCTTGACCAGTTTTATGAAGAAATGAAAAGCCTTTGCTCCTACATTAACTTAATTCGAGTGCAGAGTAAATTTAATGCAAAGATGAAAAAAAATTCCATCCCATCCTTAAAGATCCTGACATGCAGGAGGCAGCTGAAGTGATTCGGGACGTTTGCGTGCCAAATTTTTCTGAAGAAATTGTCGAAAACATGATTATTGGAATGTCAAATTACACGAGTTACTCACCAATAGATAACAGTTCGAATTATTTGGTGAAGTACAAGAGCAGTTCAAACGCAATCTGTGACGGGAAAACATGCTCTTGTTCTAAATTTAAAAGGATAGGAATTCCCTGTTTGCACATCTTTTCAGTACGAAAACATCTAAAATTATTTCCCTTTGAAATCAAAATGCTTTCTCCAAGACTATGTAGAGAAAAATGGGTTGGAAATCTAGAAACGGAGATGGTAGTGACCCAAAGCATGGCTTTCAAATCCACATCAAGAACTTGCCAACAAAGATACGCGTCTGCGCGTCCAAGACTGAATCAGCTTTTCGACGTAGCCACATCGTGTGGAGAAAAAACTTGGGTGAAAAGGGATAATATTCTGAATATGATGACTAAAGCCTGGGCCCTTCAAGAAGAAGTTAAGCTTCTAATAGGTAATAAAGTTTACGACGGAGATGATGAACTTGATGCTACTGAAATAATCGAGTCTGGTGCGAAGGACAATAGTGCAAATGAAGATTATCAGGCTAGTTCTAAATTTCACGGAGAAAGTGGTACTATAGATGACAACGAAGAGAACGACAGCGAAGGAGAAAGTCACATTGCAGGAAACAGAGGGATAAAACGAAACAATAGTGAAAACGGAAGCGATTCAAGTAGCAGCGAAGAAAAATGTAAGGATGATATTTCAATGGAAAGAAAAAAAGACGAACGTGTTAAAAAGGTTGATTTGGACCATGAAAGAAGAAATTCAGCTAATAGTATGAAAAACCTCATTTCACTTATTAAAGAACCCATGATTTTGAAAGGACGAGGTAGACCAAAAGGTATACACCAAACCGTAGTGGGTGTGGAAAAAAATAAAGCTGGTGATAATGCGCGAACGGAGTTTCGAAGTCCAATACGGTTGCTTCGAAATCGAAAGCCAAGAACTCCAGTTAGAGTGGCACGTGAGGAAGTCGCTTACATCTCCAAAATTTCTTACGCAAAGGAAAATCTATGGATCGAAAAACCCTTTCACCTCAGTAAAGAATATGAAAAAAACGTTCTTAGCCACGCTTATATGTCAAGCGATATCATCGATGTTTCCCAAGAACTTTTTAAGCAGTCTTTTAAAAATGTAACAGCGGGGTTTGTACCACTACACAACTTTTTCCCGACAAAAATACCATTCATTGTTAACACCGTGGAGGATGAAGGTTATCTAGTTCAAATTTTGGGAATTGATGACCATTACATATGTGTAGCTGGCTATTACAGCAATGGTCAAGCTGAAATATCCGTTTACGACTCTCTAAACGGTACTGTAAGAATACCGGAAATAATATCGAGACTAAGTGCACAGTTCAAAAATTCAAAGATTAGCAAGATAGTTCTTAAATGCGTTAGAGTTGCGCAACAAGTTGAAGTAGAATGTGGAGCCCATGCTGGTGCCAATGCCTTTAACAGTTGCCTCAACCTCAACCCTGGTGCTTTCACCTACCAAGTCGAGAATGACGCAATGAGGAGACACTTACATATGTGTCTCACTCAAAGCAAATTCACACCATTCCCTTACACGAAAGTTAACAATTTAACAATAAATATTTATCATGAAGGAGTGTACGAGCTGGTTTATTGTGTGTGTCGTAAACCTGAAGATGGGAAAAAAATGTACTGTTGTGACATTTGTCACGAATGGTACCATGAAGAGTGTTTAAGATCAAAGAAAAAGCCATCCAGATTTTATGAATGGCGATGTGATTTCAAGTGCGCTTTAAATTCGTCTGAAGAAAGTGTACCGATTACAATAAAATGATTATAAGCGCATTTTGCATTTTCTCAAAAGCCTGTAACTTTGTTCATAATATAAATATAAGTATTAATAAAAAATATAATTTAGTATCTGATTTTAGCTTCGACTGTAGTTTATATAGGTTGGACAGATATAACCCAAGAATAGAACTATCGACACCAATGAAAACTCAGGGTCTTATTTTCTCCAATTTATGGGGAGATAATCTATGGGTAATATCTAAACCGCACATATACGTAAATGTCATAAAAATACTTCAATAATCCAGCTGTATGACGATTTAAAAGGTAAAATGAATGAAGCAAAAAGGGACATTCACCACGTTAAAATACCAAACATTTTTAAAATTTTACCACGGTAAATTACAATTCTAAAATTACGGTAAGATATAAATTGGTAATGTACGCGGTATTTGATAAATAGCCTAGGCAAATTATGGACTCATAATCTATACGACGGTGCGAGAGAAAAAACTGCATGGTTGAGAAAGTAAACTTAAGTTTAGTTTAGTAGTGGTTTTTTTGTTTTATCGAGGTTGGCAGGTGGGGAAAACATATCCATTAAGCCTGTCCTATTGTAGATCTGCTTTACGGTTAATCACATAATTAAATAAATGGAGTTTGCTTTATTTTGCTTATAGAAGGGTTCTTGTCATCGCAAAAAATATGATAACACATGAGCACCCGGGCAGAAATAGCCATCCATCAATGGGCGACTATTTCTGCCCGGGTTGGAAAGAACACTCGAGCACCCGGGCAGAAATAGCCATCCATAAATGTGCGACTATTTCTGCCCGGGTTGGAAAGAACACTCGAGCACCCGGGCAGAAATAGCCATCCATAAATGGGCGACTATTTCTGCCCGGGTTGGAAAGAACACTCGAGCACCCGGGCAGAAATAGCCATCCATAAATGGGCGACTATTTCTGCCCGGGTTGGAAAGAATACTTGATCACCCGGGCAGAAATAGCCATCCATAAATGGGCGACTATTTCTGCCCGGGTTGGAAAGAATACTTGATCACCCGGGCAGAAATAGCCATCCATAAATGGGCGACTATATCTGCCCGGGCTGGAAAGAACACTTGATCACCCGGGCAGAAATAGACGGCCCACTGTGGACCGTCTATTTCTGCCCGGGCTTGAATTAATTTTTGGCTACCCGGGCATAAATAGCCGACTAATGTTTCAGGGCTATTTCTGCCCGGATTTTTAACCCGGGCAAAAATAGCCACTCCACTGTGGGCCGTCTATTTCTGCCCGGGTTTCTAAATTTCTGAAACCCGGGCATATATAGCTGTATATAGGTTAATCCTTATTTATGCCCTTGGGCAGAAATAGTGGTCCTTAGTTAAATTGCTATTTCTGCCCTGAACCCGGGCAGTTTTAGTCTGCTATAAATGGGCGGCTATTTCTGCCCGGGACCCGGGCAGATTTAGTCGACTGTAGGCTATTTCTGCCCGGGTCCCGGGCAGAAATAGACACTCCGTTGTTTATTTGTCTAAATTGCTATGAATTGTTTAGGTATTTAATTTAATTACTGTTTTTGAAGCCAAAGTTGCTAAACTATAGAATCACATCATTCATTAACATATGTTATAGATGATCTTAATGTTACCGCAAATTTAGCACGTGGTATGATAAAAATTGAACACATTGTGTTGGCAAGAATGAAAAACTCATCTAAACTTTACAATTAAGGTGATTTGAAACTCATTTTATAAGCTAAATCAACACTGCCAAACCTCATTCCTTCATTAATTTCAACTTAATTATGTATAATTAACGTAAATTTAAACATGAAATATACATATTTGGATGAGAACGCGAGTAACTTTGAAATAAAATACTTAATTAAGATTAAAACTGCACAAGCTGTTAGTATAGCCCCATGTTTTCTATCTCATACTGAGTTAATTTAAATTATCTTTAAAGTACATTAATAGGCGCGAAATTTGAAAGTTTAAGGTAAAATAAGATTCAAAACCCACTAAAAAATTGCAATTAAGGTTAAGTATATATTGAAAGTCATTTATAATCTAAATGTACACTGCCGAAACACAATCCTATGTTAATTTTAAATCAATTAAATATAATTAACGTGAAATTAAACCAAAAATATTCATTTTTTGGATTAAAAGCTCTAATAACTTTTAAATAACTGTTTAATTAAGATTAAAACTACCCAAGCCGTTGGTAAATCCCAATGTTTTCTATTTCACACTTCAGTTAATTTCAACTATGTTTAAAGTACATTAATTGGCGCGAAATTCAAAAGTTTAGGGTAAAATAATGACTGTGGCAAAAATGTTAAACTGCACAAAACGTTCTAATTAGGGTAAAAAATTCCAATAAATTATACTTTTAAGCTTAATCGACTCTCCCGAACTGCGCTCAAATTAAGATTAAAACAACGCAAGTTTTTCGCACAGCCACAGATGTTTCCTATTTCACTTTCGAATTAATTTAATTCATCATTAAAATACATAAAAAGCGCATACATATTTTAGAGTAATTGCAATTAAAGTTAATATTTCATTGAAACTTGTATTAGAAACTAAATCCACACTAGATAAACCGTTAAATTAAACTTAATCAAGTATAATTAATGTGAAATTAACCCAAAACACGAATGTTTTTGGTAAATTCATGGATACCTTACAATTAAACTAACAAATTATAATTAAAACTACACTTATCTTTGACTCAGCCTCCATTTTCCTGTTTAATTCTTACACTTAAAAAATTGTCATTTAAAATCATTTTTCCCATATTGAAAAGAGAGCCATTGAAAAGGCGCGAAATTTAAAAGTGTTTTGGGGAGGATGGGGCGGGGGTACAGTTTGTGTGCCTTTCTAACAGGAGTATTGTTACAATTGTAACACTACAGACCTTGTATTTCTAATGGAACCGGCAATACCGCAACGCTGAGCCGAAAAACCAGGATGGCAATTGTTTGGACCTATCGGGTGAGGACATTGGAGCACCAAAAACATACCGCGGTGTCACTTGTTGAACGTTAAAGCGACCTTCATCACTTTAAATCCCATGACCTGCTCAATCTGGCAATCTTTGAAAACTCAACTTTGAGGTACTTCCGGTCCCTTTTCATATACAGGGTCTTCAGTGTAGGAGCTAAGTAGTAGAATTAACAGTAGTTAGTCTCGTTTCCTAGCAAAATGCCAACCTATTCCAACCAGGATAAATTGGACAGGATGTTTATTTTGGGTGAAGGTCGCAGTAACGTTCAACTAAAAGCAGTGCTTTATGCCGAACGGTTTCCACACCGACAACATCCGGTGCGAAGCACCTTTTCCGACATTGGCGAGCACCTTCGTGATTTCGGTAGTGCAAGATCGTGAACGTAGAAGAGACTGTATAGTCTGTAATGAGGATATAGATTTTGACATCGTAGCACGTTTTGAAGCCAATTCATGCTAATAGTAGAGCGGTGGAACAAGAAGTTGCACTAAGCCATTCTACTGTTTGTGCCAGTTTACAAGGGCATCACTACCGGCATTATCATACCCCCATACATCTAGCCTTAACGGACGAGGATTTCCCAAGACGGCAATACCATTAGTCTTACCATGCGTCATGAGTTTACTGCTTGCAAATGTATTGCAAGACATGGACAGTCGTCTGGAAGAGTGCCTAAACCACAATGGTAGAAAGGTCGAATATTTACGTTGAGTTGTTTACCAAACAGTTAAGAGGTTGCAATTTGAGGCCCACGTTCTAAGACTAATCGTAGGACAGTGCTTTAAAATATTTTGTTGCATTCTCCAGTATTCTTTTTGTACCTTGTCACTCGTTGTCACTTGCATACAATAAAACATGAATTCTAAACATTTATTTACACCCTGTATAATTTAGTATGACATCACCCGTTGGCAGTATTGGGGGTTGTACATAAAGGAAGCTGTTGGTCTGATCTCGACACCACTGTATATGTATACAGTGTACGAAACAAATATTTTTCTTCCATATTTCAAATACCGTCGTTTTTAAGCTTCTTTCATAAATAAAGTGCAACATTATATGCTTATCGAAATCAATGTTATTGGATCGTTAAATGTAATTAACGATACTGAAGTACTTCTTTAAGCAATTAGAAATAGATCAACCCCAAATGTATGACGGTAAAGCAAACATAATTATTCAAAATTTAATTACATTAAGACTGAAGTAACAGATATTATAAAAAAACGTATTGGTTTGGACCAAGGCCGAAAAAACGAACGATATGTGTGAGGTTTATCAATTGGCTGAAGTTTCAGATATTGCAATTTTTTTAGTTATTTTTATTCATTTAATCCTTAATCAATATTAAATTCAATCAACTGATATTACTGTTAATCGATCTATTCCCTCTAAATTAATTTAAAAAATTACATATCTACGCTTTTTCAAGAACAATTACATTTTCCGAAAACATTTTATCATAAAATTAATTATTTTGAAGGGATTTCGTATAAGCACCTTGACGGACATAGTTTTAATTGTTGCTGGCAGCAGCTGGCTTGACAAATTTTCAAGTTTGCATCAAAAAAAAAACTTAAATCGGTAAGTTGCTAAAAAGACTGATGTTAAAAAAATAATAGTAATTTAAATTTATTTTGTTCAGACTAGTTAATAAACGAATGCCGTATACTTAAGACAAAGCAACATCGTTTATCCTGTGTGGTTTTTGTTAGTAGGTAGCTATCTGTAGCACTGGAAAAATATGATATCGGTATAAATATAACCAAAGGTTTAGGTAAAGATTACATAAAAAGAAATACGTTTCAGTACCAATGGCTTATTATATTCATTTCCATTCATTACCAGTTAAACGAAGAAGGTCACACTTAACTTAACCCCCCCCCCCCCAAGAAAGTCTAAAGTACGAAGAGGGAAATTGCAGTGCAATCTTTTTTTCACAGTCGCGACATTAGAAATGTAGCATTTCGATATACGAAATTAAATGTATGAAATCGTGCAACACCCTGGTTTGGCATCCACTATTAAATATTTACATCTTCCTTTCGAATTACGTCAAAGTTCGCTTGGTCTTTTTAGACACAGTATTTCAAATATTCAATATTAAATCCCTCAACACGTGCTCCCTTCAAAATAATTAATTTCATGATAAAATGTTTTCGGAAAATGTAATTGTTCTTGAAAAAGCGTAGATATGTAATTTTTTCAATTAATTTAGAGGGAATAGATCGATTAACAGTAATATCAGTTGATTGAATTTAATATTGATTAAGGATTAAATGGATAAAAATAACTAAAAAAATTGCAATATCTGAAACTTCAGCCAATTGATAAACCTCACACATATTGTTTGTTTTTTCGGCCTTGGTCCAAACCAAGACGTTTTTTTATATATACTTAAAGATGCTTTTTAAAAAGGGTAGTGATTTGTTGGAGTACAATCTGCAGTTTAGCTATGAGAGTTAATGAAGCGCCTTGTATTTCGTTAGTGACATCTTCAATCCAGTTGATTTATTTTTTTCTATTTTAATACTATTGAACTAAGATGGCGTTAGTGGTTAATGTCATTAATTGGTAGCTTTTTTTACTGGTTCCATCGCGCTTGGTTTTGGTTTATTGATGTAGAGTCTGCAGGTTAGTTCACAGTTAATGAGGAGCCTTGTGTTTCACTATTGAACTAAGATGGCGTTAGTGGTTAATGTCATTAATTCGTTAGCTTTTTTACTAGCTCCATCGCGCGTGATTTTGTTTTGTTAATGTAGAATCTGCAATTTAGTTCAGAGATTTTATGAATTGCCTTCTGTTTGGTAGCGACATCTCTAGTCCATTTTATTTTTTTTTATGTTTATTACTTTTGAACTCAGATAGCATTACTGCTTAACGTCATTAATTGACAGCTTTATTTTACTAATTCCACCGAGCTTGTTTTGTTTGGCAAACGTCCGTAAAATAACGTTCATAAGGCGTTTCGATGGAAATTTAAATTGAAGTCCAAGGTGATTATGCGGTTAATCACAGTTGGGTTTTTTAGAGTTACGAGTGAAGTACTTGAGGTTTAATCGGGTGGTGAAGGAGGGGGATTTGGGGTATTTCACCAGCCGCGGACACGGGGTAGTCAGTTCCTGTAGGGTAGGCATGCTGACAAGTCCCTTATTCCCTCAAAACTTTGTCGCCCAGAAGCTTGGCTTACAGGAGTGCGCCCAAACTCCAAACATAGTAAAGTACATAATTTTAGTAACAAACCATTGCTGTTCTAAATTTTAATAACGTTGAAGCAACTTTTGTTTAAAAAAGTTTTATTAGCGAATTCATTTCTGTTATGAACTTCTATTGTGTTGATGAACTTGAAGGCAAGGCTTGCCAAGCCGTTATATAATTATGCAGGGAAACCAAATAATTGACATGTATTGTTTGGCCTTGGTACAGCTTGACGTTCTACAGACACTCGCTCAACCAATACGAAGGTTATTTCTTTGAATATCTTTGCTGTTTTTAATCCAAAGTCGCTCTCATTCTTTGAACACGCCAGTCTGAAGTGTCTGTTGTTTCGGCATAGAAGTTGAATATTTATATTTCTTGATCGGTCTATCGAAGTCTTGTGGTGTTGTTTCTTATAATGATGACGATCATATTTTTTAGCTGTGTACTTTTAAACTTTTAATTTACTGGTAAAGGCTATGATGAATTATCTTTCTGTTGAAGCTTAGCAGCTAGCACGTGTTGATACAATACGCTTGTAATTGTACGAAAATAGTCTTTAAATTGCATGTTTCAAAAGTTGAAAATATGCATTGCTCGTAGCATTTATGTCGAAATAATTTTGTTCTTCGTTATATTAGTTATGTAAAGGGGCGGAGGGGGGGAGGGGAAAGAAAACTTTACCATTTACTGGCTATTATATGTTCATTTAAATATGAGATTTTGAGGGTCAATTTTTTTAAATTTTGTCAGACAACTCTTAGGTTTAAGTTTGGAAACAGTGCTGCTAGAACATGACAATTATTGTTTTGCGCGTGGGTTACCAAAGGGACAATGAAAAGTTTATAAAATTTTGAAGAAAAAAATTATTCCAAAAGGCTTTGCAAATTCTACCCCTGTTGGTTTTAATCAATGCCACCCGTCACTCAGACTACTCCAGCTGGTGAGAAACACATAGAGAATATGCAAAACTTCCTGGAATATTAATTGAAAAAAAATGTTTTAGTTATTTTATTTACAAGGGTAATGTAAAATATATATAAATATTTTGGTAGCCGCAATTGGGGAAATAATTCTCAAACTATATAAAAACAAATTCTCCAACAATAGTAGGATATTAGTTAGTGGGACAAATTAATAAGCTCATATGGCTATTAATAAGTTCATATGGCTATTAGATACTTTAAAATAAACTTTTTAAGTGGTATTAGATTGGGTCGGGTACACATTACTGATAAGTTATACAAAGAAAAGGTTATATTAATAAATAATATTTAAACACAAAATCTTCGCTACAGGGGTTAAAATGAAAACAGTATAATATTAGATTAAATTAATTTAGTTTATAACACCTCGTGGACTTTTTTGGAACGGTTTGAAATTGTTAATGCAAAAAAAAAATTATAAGCGTCTTAATGTAAAAAAAAAATATAGCGCGCTTAAAAGAGAAAAATGGTAGTTGCGAAACTGATATTTAGAGAACTCTTCGAATATATTAATTTTAATCAGTATTTATTTAAAATTTGGGTACGAGTGTCTAAATCTCAGTTCCAAAAATCTGTTCAATGTTAACTTATAATATGAGTTTGTCTCAGTAGTATCACCAGCTTATTAAAGAATTATATTTAATCACATAGCATTACCAACAGGGGCTACGTTTTTAGGTTGTTTTTACATGAAATACCATTGTGGCAAGACAAAACCCTTCACTAGAAAATTTGAAAATTAATTCAAGAATCATCGCCTTTTTTCGTAACAATAGCATGGCCCTACAATCCTCCTTCCTCTCCCATTCACGGTTATTATAGTCTGGGCAACATCAAAATTTATCTCGAACCATTGTAAAACCTTAACTTGCTCGAGGATTAACAATCTTACCCAGTCATAAATTACTTTAAAGGGAATATGAAACTATTAGTATATCTTTGACAGATATGATGCTCCTTTCTGGTACGAATATTGAAATTTTAAGCTTTACCCGGGGTAAATTTGATATGGATTCTTCAATCACGTTAGATGCTTTAAAGTGTCTGGACTCTTTCCAAGAGCAGAACAGTGACGTCAGTCAAGTTACTGACGAATCTCTCCCTTTTTCTGATCATTGCATCACTGACCTCGTACCAGCTGTTGTCTTTTCTCACAAAGTTCACATAATGTCCCTCGGCCAACGATTGACCTTTATGAATAATCACCCCTTTAGTTTTAAAAAGCATCTTGCTCAAAGTGACATTTTGATTTTCAAAACTTGATATTTTGGTCGAAATCTTAATTGGTCGACCATCTTTGTAATCGCCACGGAGAAGACACAAAAATACGTACTTCCCGCTGGATATCAATACATCACGCTCTTGTATTTTTGGGTTGTTACAAAATACGCATCGCACCTCTGTTAATCTCATCCTTTTTTCTAGAGATTTCCAATCAATTTTATCTCGGTTTTCTAGGGGAAGATTGAAAATGTTGCTTTCGACAATATTTTCCGAATTTTGTTCAACTTGACATTTAGGGCATTTGGTAAAGTTTCGCGACTTTGACCAAAAAAGATCTTTTAGAGCCTTAGAGTAATTGGCTTCCATTTCTTGACTTAGTGTCGTCAAAAGAACCATCAAAAATTCACTGGCGTCTTGTTGATCGTTTTGCGTAAAATGATTTCCAACAGCCATTCTCAGTTCCAACCCTTTACGACTGAAACTTCCTTGAGAACTCTCGATGTCGTTTATCGTGTCATGGAGGCAACGTAAAACTGGTTTTTCAACGAATGATCCATTGTAAGATTTAACCAATTCTCTTAATTCCGGCACTAATAAGAGTAGTTGCAAAACGCTATTAGAATAGCATGTTACTTGATCATCGTTAGCTAAACCTTTCAAGGGAAAACTATCCAAACTCTGTTGGGCTTTCCTTTTCTTCTTCGGTGTTTCTTCACATCTCACTTCCTCGCCATGCCAGTTCCGAATAAATTCGGACCCAAATCCATAATGGCGCATTTTAAACTCATGCCTTGGCTTTTGTGTATCGTAATAGCGTACGCCAGGATGACGGGAAACTGGGACCGCTTAACGTAAATGTTTGTCATGAGCAAAAATTTGACGGAAATTTTCTCAACTAAAAAGTCAGTCTTAGCGTCGTCGTTATTCGGTTCGCGATCTACTCTGAGAAAAATGCCGACAACGGTTCCATGTTCGTCCTTCTTGAATCCAGTTACGAAACCCATCGTACCATTTACAACTCCTTTTTCAAAACTGATGTTCCTTCTGACCATTATACGGCAGCCAACGCAAAGAATTAACTCGCTCTCCAAACCGCCCGTTTTGGACAGTTGGTTTTCTAGGCTTTGCAGTCTCCTGAGAATGTTTTTATTCATTTTTTTGCCATAGTCAGCGAGTCTATCCTAGCAAGGAATGACTTCAACTCTCACGCCGTTTTTTCGCAGCATTTCACAGTTGATTTTTTCGCACATGGCTAATTTTGGCATCAAACGAATTGGGTGAAACCCTTCATTGGACAGCTTAATGAAAAGGTCCATAGCCACTTCCATGTTTTCTCCTCGAGCAACCAATCTACTTTCTAAGGTTGCAACATCAGCTCTAGAAATATTTCCAATTCTAACTCTGCTTAAAATGTCGCTGTAACTTTGGTCGTTGGCTTGTCTAACATTTTGCGTTAGTTCATCGTATTTAAAAAACTTCCAAAGATCACTTCCTCCTATGCAATTGAATCTACGTCTGGCTTCTTCGGAAGTGATTTTGATGAACGCGGGATTTCCTTGAACCGGAGGCAATTGGAAAAAGTCTCCCAAAACAAGGATAAATACAACTCCACCAAATTGTTGGTTCATTTCCCAAAATTCGTTCAGCCTCAAGTGAACGTGAGTCAGTAAAACCGACGAGACCAAGGAAATTTCATCAATAATTAACAGTTTTAAATTTCCCAAAGTTTCTTTTATAATGCTCATATTGTCAGAACTTAGGGAATGGTATTCGGCAATACGCCCATGATCTACTGGCAACATTAGTAATCTGTGTAATGTTACGCCATTAACATTCAACGCTGCCAAACCCGTTGGCGCGGCAATTGCCACGCTAGCAGGATTTTGAAAGCGTCGCCTTACGGCGTTGGCGAGAGTGTCGCTAAGAAACGATTTGCCAGTGCCTGCAGGTCCCGACACAAAAAGGCACTTGTTTCCAGATTTTTCTCCCTCTTGGGAGAAGTGATCCATGATGTGATCATATATTTGCCTTTGATCCGAGTTTAGTAACGCCACATTGTCATCATCAGTCTCGAAATTGATTTCCATGGCAGCTTCCACATCAGTCATCGCGTGTTCAGTTTCGATAACAATTTCTTTCCCTTGTAGCGCATTTTCATCGTCTTCACTTTCGGCCTCAGAAATGGTTTCTGGCTCTTTCGCCTTTTTAGAAGCCTTCCGTTTCTTTTCAACTTCTTTGGAAACCGAGAGTTTCTCGTGATATTCTCTCAAATCTTTTAACACCGAAAGCGAGTTTTCGAAAGCATCCGCGTAAGTTTCAAACTCGCCTAATAGCTCATTTTCGTCACGCCACGGTTTGAAGAGGATCAGTAGAGCGTGACAATAACTTTCTTTCTCCTCTATCGGGTCGTGAATGTAGTGCTCCACTATGTAGGGCTTAATTATCTTTCTCATGAAACCCAGATTGTTTTTCAACTCGATTACATACGCATTTTTCTCGACACCATCAGAGTGCTTCGCGTAATTGTAAAACTGACCAAATTCCCGAAAACTAAGATTTTCCAAGCTGTCGGGACGATTCGGATACTTGTCGTCGACGAACACTTTTTGGCAAGTGTCCTTGCTTTCGGGGTCAGTTTCCCTCAAACGAGCGAGTTCCTTGTAACCTTTCAAAATTCTCGATCGGTTTTCTTTCAAGTTAGTGTTTATAAATTTAGTGCTGTCAGACTTGTTGTAAAGGTCGTGGCCCAGCATCATATCGAGAGCTTCATAAATTCCTATTTGCTTGCACGTCAAAGATTTCAATCTATAGGCAAATTATTTTTTGGACAAACTTTCGTTGCCTAAGTCGGCAAAAGTTTGCTCCATGTCAGCCCGGTCTCCCTTTGTCACGTAAGCCGTAACATAGTTTGCCACTATTTCCGATTTGTCAGCGACAAATTGCAAATCCATGTTGGCTTTGGAAGCCAATAGTAGCGTGGGATTATAATCATTTATTAAATCTTCGTGCTGTTTTTTTCGGCAAGTCGTACAACCGTTTCTGCAACTTTTTCGTCTTACGGTGACGAGTAACTGATCTAACGTTACGAATGAAACCGTAACGACACACTCTCGATCCTTTTTTAGAACTTTTCACCTTCTTTTAACAACTAGAGGTGCATTTGTGAAATTGAAATTTTTTTACCAGCCAGTGCAATTCTGGACTTACAGATGCGCTTGGCATCGAACACGTGACGTGTTTTTGCACGTAATCCAAAATAGCCTCGGGCGAAGAAGTTCCAATCTTTGGAGCGTCCATGGCCCACAAATGCATGTGGTAGTGAGGTAAACCACGAGATTGGTATTCAACCCGCCAAAAATGATGTTCTATCATGCCAAGAACTGGATTTTGCTTGCACAAGACAAAGTTGTTTAGCAGCGACCTCACTTTGTTGTGAAAGTGCAAATTTACGCTAAGCGGATCCAAATTCAACAATTCAGCCACCGTCATCGACTCTACTCCAGCAACGTCGTAATTCACTTTCTCAAGTGATCGTGAAGTTCCAAGTTTTCGTATTCGGCTGGATTAAAAGTCAAGAGCCAAGTTGGAGGACCAAATTCCCGAATCATCGCTAAAACGGATCTAAGGACTTTATACCAGTAGTCCTAAGTACCTCGAATATGACCCAAGAAAGTGCCTTAATTACTCTCAAGTTCCTTATCGCCAGATTCAACGCGACTGAGCAAATTTTCAACTCCAATTGGCATGGGTTTTTTTACACGAAGAACGTAGTTCAAACTGCTAGAAATCGCTTTCATTTCGCATTCTTGATAAGAATGGAACAGATAGGCGTAATCTCGTCTAAAAATTGGACTCTTGTTCAAAAGACGGGATAAACGATACTCGGTTTCCGTTATTTTCCCAAATGGTCTATCATCGTGCTTGCCAAAGCGACCCTTAGGGAACAAATGAACAAAGCTCATGTATTCCAAGTTTTTGTCCCAAGTGCTAACTGGCTCGGCTTCGACGCGCATCATTTGGTAAGCGCCCAGTAAATCTTTCGGTGGTTGAACGTTCACTGGATGAATAGAGTAATGATCGTACCGATCATTGGCTTCACCCTCAGATAGTTTTCGCAACAAAGCCCCGGGCTGTGTTAAAATGTTTTAGGCGTTGCCTGGTGCAAGCCTAGACTGATTTTCAACCTGCTCCTGTATGTTCGAAGCGTTTTGGTCACCTTGGACGTCGTGACTACTATCCGCTGGCCCTTCTGTTTGAAGCGCCGCGGAAGCGCGTGTCAACGCATCAGATCCATCATTAATTAACGCAAGTGGATCTGTTACGCTCAGTAATTCTTCTGGAGTCAATGAATTCTCATTTCCATCAATTTCTTGCGTGCCACAAATATATTCCTCATTCATTGTCGAAATATCAATGTCTTTGTAAAAAGGGTTTATCTTTTTCAGCACACTGAATGCTTTCAAAACTTTTTCGAGGCAAACAACCTGTTGCCAAACTTTTTTCTCCGCTGTGGGAACGCCGTTCACCAAGATATGCAGCTCGTGATTTTTGGGCAATGTCTTGGAAATCATCTTCAAATTTTTCTCCACGGGTATTGGAAGATAAATTACTCTTCCCTTCAAAGCTTTAACCGTGCCAAACTGCATGTTGGAGTTGGTTTTGGTGCCTAACCGCACCACAGTGTGGAAGGCCTTCACAAGCTGAATTAAAACTTTCTCAAACATGTTTAAAGAGGTGACATCTGGCGGAGGATTGTCAACCGCCAAGTTGTTTAGAAAACATCTAATGGGAATTTTACCCTTTCCCAAATCCGTGGCGCAGTAACGACATAGTAGCATGTCTGCTTCTCTCGTGTCGGCATAATTCATTATCCAGCCAGCTCTTAAAATCAGATAGGCCTTGTTCTCAAAAACAGCTCTGTTTACCAGTTTTTCTACTGCTCTTAAATCAGATTTTTTCAGTAATCTTAAACAGCAGTCGCAGGGCGTGTCGTGAAACTCGTTGGTGTTTAGCATTGCCCGAGCGAATTGATTCTCGTAAAGACTCAAGATTTCACTTTCATCGAGACTCGGCCTAGGAGCGTTAACGCTTCCTTCTGGAGCATCGTTTTGTTCCTTATTTAAATTTTTCCCAATTTTTCCTTAATTCCGCCATGACATTCGTCACAGACTCGTAATCACCACGTTCAATTACAGTTGAAATTTTAGTTAGCGCGTTAAGCAACGCTTTGATGTGATAAATATTATTCAAAATATTTCTAATTCCCGAATAGTGAGGAGCCAGTTCAGCGAAAGCACGCAAATGACTTTGGCACTCTTCGCTATCAGCGCAGTAAGCAGTGTGTCCTTGGAACGGAATTATTTTCACCATTACTTCGGCTCCATCTGGTGGTATAAACACGTTTGATTTTTTGCAAAATTCTTTTCTTATTTCGCAAAGGTCCAAATCAGACTCAAAAATTTTAGTCAAAGATTTTTCATTCGCATTGGCAACTGTGTTTACGAAAGCTAGTACTTTTGCAATGGCTCGAGTTCGAAAAATTACAAATATCACTGCATTCTCAATATACAGTTTTGTTTTGGGTTTCAATAAACCCCCCTTCATTGATCACAAAATTTGCTTTTGGATTCTTCTCTTCAGTTTCAACAATGTTGAAAAGATTTGTAACAACTCCCGACTCATTAACTTGTAAAACACGTTCAACGTTACTAGTTGCGTTATTGTTTTTTATGTCAACGAAATTTCACATTTCGTCAACAAACAATTCTTTTGTCGAACTGGTAACACGGTCTTTCAGAACCTTTCGTACACGACCATCAGAATCCAATTGAAAAATTTTGCTGTAATGTGACTCATCGCCATTTTTCAATATTTTTCCATTATTTCCAATCGGATAATAGGTAGTTTCATGGAAATAGGCCTCTTTCATGCTACTGTGAAGCCTTTTCCCAACCACAACTTCTGCCAAATTACCAGGATCAATGGACCCAAATTTTTTGATTTCTCAACAAAATCCTTAAATTCACTAACAACCCCCGTTAGTTGGGCGTGGTAAGCCGAATATAATTGCCTTTTGAAATGCAATATTCTACCAGCTAGCAATTGGCATTTTAGCTTGTGAGAGATAGACTTCGTGCGTTGTTTTTTAGTCTCACCGTTGAAAGACTCTGACGCCGCCAGTCTTTCAGTTAGACGTTTGACTAGAAACCTTTTATAGCTTTCAGCTATAATTTTTTTGTTTTTCGTTTTGAAAATTCCCGCATTGAGAAGCTTTTTCGCAAAACCAAACTTATCTTTTTTAGTGGGTTTCATATTTTTTTTTATATTTTGAGTGGGAACACACATTAGTAGTGCCACCACGTGGTTTAGTCGAATTTGTTTTTTTCGCAATACCAAGGCCAGATTTACGCGCAACTTGAGTATTTGCGTTTTTTTCCTTGAAGTACTCCTTGTTTTTCAGGTAGTACATTTTAAAGTAAAGCTGATTATTTTGCTTCTTTTGCAAAGCTTTCCTCTCAGTTTCCAATTTCAACTTAGCTTCTGTTCTAATTTTTCGCATTACAAGGATTTTTTTTCCCGCTTAGCTTGTTCTCGAGTAACCATTTTAAATAGTCAAGAATGGCTGTCACAATAATGTATTTAATAATATATTGCAACGGGTTTTGCAAATATGTTTGTTACACCCAGCAGTTCACAAGGAACTTTTTAAGAACTCTTTGAATTGGCAAAGGTACACACAGAACCCTTTAAATTTGCAAAGGTACACAAAGAAACCCTTGAATTTGCAAAGATACACAAAGAAGAACCCTTTGAATTTGCAAAGGTACACAAAGAACCCTTTGAAAAACACTCAGATTTCAATGATGTAGGTAATAATGAAATGTGAGTAATAAAAAATAGGCTTATCATTAACCTTAACTAAAGGAAAATTGGAAAGAGAAAAATAATTGAGCACAAACGATGAATGAAGTTGGTTTAAATAACCAAATTATTAACCCATAAAATACTTCTAAATATAATTTGAAGTAATAGATATAATTAAATACAGGTTTTTAATAGAGGAATACGAACCTTAAGCCTGGCTTCGGAAAGTTGCCGCCTAAAAGTGAACTTTGAAGAGAGCAAGGTTCGTAAGGGCGAAAAGCCGAAAAGTGAACTTTAAAGAGGGGGAAGGGGTCCTATAAAAAATCAAAATGGCGGCTGCATGTAAGGAAGTTTTACTAGTTAAACCTTGGTTAAACCTATCACATAAGGGTAGTTTTTCGGTTTTAACCTGCAAAATTATAATTATATTTATATCATGGAATTGAACGTTGGTGAACAAACATTTATTCTCCTTTTGGAGAACATTTTGGAGTATATGGAGTGTGTAGAAAGTGGCAGAAAGAGATGTTAGTGGAAAGAGGCCAAGTCTTAAAGTAAAAGTAGAATCATGGAGTCGATAAAAGCAGATAAAAGGGAAGAAAACAGTTTGAAAATTAAATCAATTTGCTTGAAAAAAATGACCTAAAAGGAGATCCACATGAGCTGAGTTGTTTGTTTGAATATTTTTGGAAATTTCAAAATATTCTCCTGCAAATCTGTATTTTATCATTTTTATGTCAGGATTGGTTATAAACCCAGATTTCCCATACATGGGGCTTCACCCGATAACAAAATTTCTTTCAAATGCTGCGGTCTTGGATTATTAGATAATCAAATGCCCTTAATCAGCAAGAGAAATAAAAATAGACGAGTATGCAACTACGAAATCTTCATGCTTGGAATATTGTTAACAAACGAAGAAGTATAAACTGTCCTCTAGTTACGCTTACTATTATCAAGTACAAACCCAAATTTTGATCTGTGATAGAAGTTATTGTGATTTTTGTCATTTGACTCATTTAGACACCGAATGAAGTCAAGATTGAAATTATTTTACCTGACTCTAAACTTTGGAAAGAAATAATTATAACCAGATATTTTCCAGACATTACACGGTGTTGACTTATTCCATATTCTTATACCCAAAACATTCGTGTGCAAATGGGGTTGTATTAGTGGCTTTGTGCATGGTGTTGTTGATTCCCCATTGAATTTGAGAAATCCTCGTGTCCCAGTCCTTTTCGTCTGCACGCGTACAAGAACTCGCTATTGCTGGGATAATTGTTCGGTTGTAACGTTCGACTTGCCCGTTTCCTCGCGGTGTAGCTGTGGCATTCATGACATGCTCGATATCTACATTCTTACAATAGGCTTGAAATTTTCCCCCTTTATATGCAGTTCCTTGATCCGTTATAATGCGCCGTGGTGCGCCAAAAATTGCTATGTGGTCTTCAAGAAACTACACGGCAGGAGCCATACCCGCGTTCCGTACGGCTTTCAAAAGCGTAAATTTCGTAAATCCGTCCACAGCTACGATCAAATAGGTGTTACCGGACAAGCTTTTCACAAACGGTCCAAGATGATCCATGTGTACGGTATGAAATGGTATTCCGATTTTGTCGATTAAATGTAGCAAACCTTGCTGTCCTTCAGATGGTTTTTTGCGATATAGGCAAGGTAGACATGCAGCGATACATCTTCGTACATAGCGCTTCATACCCGGAAACCAGTAGTCATTCTTGATTTTGCTTAGCGTTTTGTCGAGAGCAAAATGTCCGATATCGTCGTGGCAAGTTTTGACGATTTGCCATTTCGCACGTTGCGGTACGACCCATAATAGTTTAGGTTCTTCGCTTTCTTTGGTTTGGAGTCGCCGAAATAACCGTCCATGATTCAGTTCGTAATTTTTCTTAATTTCAATATCTTCTTTCGAAAGATTGTCGGTTTTATTCAGCGTATCGATGATTAACTTTATTCGGTCATAACCCTTCTGTGCGGTTATTAGCCAATCCTCGACAGACAAGTTTGTAGCAAGTATTTGAAGACCATCTGACGCATCAGTTTCTTCAGGCTCACCAACAGGTGAATTAATTCAAAATTAAAGTCCTGGACTTTCAACCACCATCGGCCGATGCGAGGGACCAAGTCCCGTTTTGAAAACGCATTTCGTACTGAGTTACAGTCGGTAACGATGGTAAATTCTTTCCCTAGTAAGTAAGGTCGTAACTTTTCCAAGGCCCAAACGATGGCTAATGTCTCCAGCTCGTATGAATGGTAACGTTGCTCGTCTGTGGTTGTTTGCCGACTGGAGTAATGTATAGCGTGCAGCAGTCCATCCGCTCCCTTCTGAAACAGAACTGCAGCCAATCCAATCTTACTGGCGTCCGTATGAAGTTCTGTCGTAGCTTCATGGCTATACAGCCCAAGTAATGGTTGTTCACAAAGTCGATCACGTAATGTTTCGAAAGCTTGGTTTTCTTCTAGGGTCCATTTCCAAGAAGAGTTCTTCTTTGATAGTTGCGTCAAAGGTGAAGCTATGTGAGCAAAGTTCCGCACGAATCGCCTGAAGAAACTCGCTTATCCTAAAAATCTTCTTACGTCGTGGACATTCTTCGATTGTGGGAAGAATTTCACGCACTTGTTTTCTCCAGGTTTGATGCAATCAGGGCTGATTTCAAAACCCAAGTATTCTATTTGCTGTTGTAGAAAGAAACATTTCTTCAGATTGAGCGTTAAGTTCGCGTTACGCAGTATTTCTAAAACTTGTCGTAAGTTTTGGAAACATTCATCGACCGTTTTCGCAGGTAGTAAGATATCATCGAGATATGCCATAGCGATAGAATAGCGCAATGGCCCAAGAATTCCGTTCATCATTCGCTGGAAAATCGCGGGTGCGTTTGTTAACCCAAAGGGCATGACTTCAAATTGGTAATGTCCATCAGGCGTGAGGAAGGCAGTCTTTTCCTTTGAATTTTCAGCTACCGGAATTTGATAGTAGCCAGACGCGAGATCCAACGAAGAAAAGTATCTACTCCCTTGCAACCTCTCCAACTGTTCGTCCACGCGAGGTAAAGGGAAAGCGTCCCGTTTAGTTATTCGGTTTCATGCACGATAGTCAATGCATAGACGTTCATCACCATTTTTCTTCTTCACTATTAAAATAGGACTTGCGTATTGAGAATTGGAGTCTACGATAATTCCAGCTTTCCATAACTCGTCAATTTTTCTTCGATCATTTTGTCGTTGAGCAAATGAGAGTCGATAGGGTCGAAACGTTATTGGTTTCGTGGAATTCAATTCGATTTCAATTTCGGCTGCGTCAGTTCGTCCTAATTCGTCAATATTTTCGGCAAAACAATCGCGAAATTCGTTCAACAGGTCGCAGAGAGTTTGTTGTTCTTCGTGACTGACGTCGAGACCGATATTAATGTCCTTTAGATTGATTGGGCTTAGTTTTACCTCCGATGTGTGTAGCGTTTCTCCGAGTGATTCTTTCTCGGTCGCTTCTTCTTCGCATACTTCGGCTTTAGTAACCTTCTGACCTTCAAATATAGTGAGTTCTTGATGAGATACATTCACGATGGGTGTAGCAGTGTATCCTTTCTGATCAACAGTTTTAATGGTTCGAGGTAAGCAATGCTCTTTTTCAGGCCAAGTTCTCATCTGGGCATCAATCAAGAGGTCCTTCCTTAGTAATTACTCCAACAAATCCTACGTGGTTAGGCGGAATTACGACGGCTTCCTACGCCCACAAGTTAACTTGTGGTTTCGGTAGTGCTGGGATATTTATTCGCGGCAAACACTCATCATCGTGATCATTCTCATGTTCTTCGTTGAATTAACGGACTGTGTTTTTCCTACGAATTACTGTTACGTGAGGCTATTCCGTTAGTAGGGGTATATCCTGAGCTTCATCAGGCATTACGTGAACAGGAACCTTTCCTTTTGCCTGGTCGACCTCTATTTCCGCTGTGAACTCTCCAAGCGGTTTAGTTCTTGCACCTCCGTAACCCCTGATAATGGAATTTGTCGGTTCATATTCCAGACCCAGTTCATCGGCTTTACTCTTTTGGATCATAACGCATTGACTTCCAAGATCTACGTAGGATCTGATCAATTTACCATTTATGGTCGCCTTCTTAAAGTATTTCTCGTTGGAGCTTCTCGCGTGCTCTACCCCGTCGAGGTGTCTATCGTCCAATTGATTCGCATTTGCCGCGTTCTGCGTGCTTTGGTTGTTCCTTTTTCTACATTCTCCATCAGTATGCCCGGTTCTTCCACACTTTGAACAACGTGGCTTCCTTTGCGGTTTGGAGCAATTTTTCGAAAGGTGTCCATATTCCAGACAATTAAAACAAAGAAGTTCGCCCCTTTCGTTCCCCCGTGGTTGATATTTTGGACACGCAGTTTGTGTTGGTTCGTTGTTTTTATGTTCGGTGTTTCGTATGTCGATTTCCTTTGTTTTTCGTTCAAAATATGGCTTATTCTTGGCTCGGGTTTCATGCAACAACTGTCTACGTTCCTCAAGTTGTTAGATACTTTCTAACAATTCCTGTGGCGAAATAAATGTTCTTACGCTCCGAGCGTTTATAACGGATTCGTCGTTCAATCCGGTAATCAGGTAGTCGATCATCTGATCGTCGTTCAGACCACATTGATTTGCTTTTGCCACCGTTTCGTGGAAATAGACCGCCACCCGTTCATTGTTTCGCCAAATTCGTTGTTCCATTTCTCGATGAAGACGTTGGTAATTGTTTCGTGACGGAAACCATTCTCTAAGAAGACTCTTCCACTCATCCCAGTCATAATCTATTGAATCCAGACCTTGATACCAAATTTTGGCTGTTCCCTGTAGCTTTGATAGTGCAAAATGAATAATGGCCCGCTCACCTTATTCATACGTCCTGGCGGCATCTTTAACTTTACGGATCCATACGTCGATGGTTTGTTGAGGAGCTTTAATTGGGTCAAACTCCGGTATGACATCTCCCTCATTGCTGAAGTGACGACGCGCGTTGTCACCTTGAGCCGTAGCATTGGCATTCAAGTTTGCGACACTAACAATTGCCTGTTGAATTGTTTCGCCGATGGCGTCTCTCATCGTTTTCTGAAATTCTTTTCGGGAAAGGGCTACGTTTTCCTCGTCAGCCATTGTCGTTGTGGCTGTTAAGTTATTCACAGCGTTGGTTCGTTCTCCGTTTTCATCTCTGCTTTCGTACTCGTCACCAAACGTTGAGTTTTCGTCGCTTTTGCTAACTGCCCTTTCTTCTCTTCTCAATATGTCGTTCTCGCTAAAAATTCACCCTCTACGTTCCTTTCCCAGACTTTTTCTCGTTGCTATACGTGCACTACGTCTCACTTCACTATACATAAATAAAGAAGTACCTCAATCGTTCTTGGCACTTTACGTTCTGCCTATTTCGTTCTATTCTGTAATTATTATAGCCGTTCGTAAGTCTTTATTCCGTTCCATGCGTCGAGGATTTCGCTCTTTTTTACGTTTCTTCTAGACCATTGCAGTTCCGTTCCGATGCTAGTTGAAAGTTCTATAGATGCTTTTGACGCGATTTGTTCTTTATCCCACTTCTGATATGTAAGAACCACACAATTATTCCGTTTAGGGTTAATTTTTAGCCACATCGTTTGATGAACATCTAACGATGGGGGTATTAGTTTGACTTGGTCTGAAGAAGAAGAAGAAGTATCGCTCGTTTTTTTAAAGGGAGAATGAAAAGAGTGATTGATGATTTTCAAAGGGAGAGGATTATGATTTGTCTATAACAGTGCATTGGGAATGTACTCTGCACATATAAATTAACACACTTAGAGTGAAAAGGGATAAATTGTGTTAAGGTTATATTTTTCATTCATTGGTGATTTTAAAGGAGAAAGGATTATGATTTACCCAAAGAACTTGGAACATATAAGCCCCCTAGAATTACACATCAAATCTACGCTTCGCGCGCCCGGTTTTTTCAACAAGTATACTTTATCATTCGTCGGTAGCGCCATCTATGTGTGTGGCGCATAACTAGAATTTCTATATTTTATTTTTTGCGCGAAAATGAAACATTTTCAAACTTTTTGGCGGGAAATAGCGCGATTTCAAAGTGCTTTTAGTTTAATACACTACATGTTTAAATATAGTTTTTAAACGTTTAATAACATAATAAAAACGATTTATTATTGAGAAAAACACTTTCTTGCGCTAATTTCAAAGTGTGCGAGTATAAAATGGGCAAAAAATGTTCAATTGAGGAATGTAAAAATACACGGAGAAATAAAAATGTTTATTTTTTTGCTCCATTCAATTGACGAGCTAGGGCTGTGAAGCCTTACAGCTCCAACTTGAACTTATACACTGATAATATAGTAAAAAGGTGGTTAAAGAGATAGGGATTGGTGGATTTCTTTCCCTCCATCCGAGTTAAAGTTTTAGGAACTTACGTATTTTGAGTTTAAATAGAGAGTGGGCTGGCCACCTACTTCGGTAGGAATGGAGTTCCAGATGGGAACAGTCCTCCTATCATAAGTAAGCAAAGCGCGAAAATTGTTCCACAATTTTACATTATTTTTATTACTAACTGCAACTCAAATAAAGATATCCGGTGATCAGTCCAGTTTGTTAGTAAAATGGCTCAATGCCATTGGAAAATCAAATTGGTCTCCTGGGAAAAATACCGCGATTTGTACAGGGTTGCCACAGAATTTTCAATTTCAGAACCAAATTCCCTGACTTTTCCAGGTTTTCCCTGACATTTTTCTTAGATTTTCCCTGACCTTTTTAGGCCGAAAACGTAAATTTTTGCAGCACGTTTTAAGTGCTTTTAATTAAATAAACCCTCTACATAAAGTTTTCCCATGTATTTGTTACCTTAAAATCATTAAGAAACATTTTAACTATCTAACAGTCTAAGAGGTTTTTTTACATAAAAGCAATTCTAGACAGCATTTTTAAGGATTGCTCAAGAGTTCACTTGTGTTAAGAAGAGAGGATGAGGAGAAAACTTTCATTACTCTTTCAATATAGACTTATCCCCAGAAATTTTACTAACTTAAATCAATTTCCCTGACTTTTCAACCCTATTTTAAATTCCCTGACTTTTCCAGGTTTTCCAGGTACTGTGGCAACCCTGTTAGCAATCATTTTCAAATATCTGACTATCGGAAAGTCACCAAAATAAAGTTTTTGTCACTTGGGCAAAACCGCTATTCTACATTACTTTTGCGTGTACCCACAAACCCACGCCTAAGAGATGGAATTATATTTTATTAAAGAACTTTTTGAGAAACTCCAACTGTGTTTTCAAACTTTTAATCATTAATTATAGGAAACATAGTCGGGCTAGCAAAAAAAGCGATAGTTTAGGGTCATCAAAATCTGTTGATATCTACTAATATATTGTTTTAATCAAAACAACAATTACCTTCCAACGTACAAACTGTCTCAAAACCATATTTTTTCGGAGTAGTAAGACAAAAAGGTGGATGAAACAACAATCCCACGATTTTAAAATTTAAAGCAGCTTATAAGAACGCCTTTCTGGTTGAGGGTTCTGGTTGTGCAAATGTCTTGGCTCGTGATAATACTGTGTCACCAAATTTTCTCAAAGCTAACAGAGGACATTTATATTTTGATGGGTCAAACCTATTGAGAGACACTATTTTGGCTGGATTTGTGTACGGAAACTGCACAAAGTCCTCAAATGCAATCAATGAAAGAGCTTTCACGACTACTGCATTACGACCAAGTCGACCAGAGGATTAATTGTTAGAGATCATGGTAGTTTAATATATCCTTCGGAGAGCGTAGTGAAAATTCTTGATCTCACCAAAAAAAGCCTGCGGATGCAAAACCTTGAAAATGATGGTGGTACTGCTTCTAAAACAATTGCTCTCAAAATTTAATCCCTCGTAAAAAGGTGTCTGATGCGTGAAAACATTTTTCCCAAGAAATTGGATGAAAACATTATCTGAACTTTCTAGTTCCCAAAGTTATTCGTATTTTTAATGAAAAAATGAAAATGGAAGCTGTTAGAAAAAAGCTTACCAAATTGATATTATTTTAAGGACAACAGCTAAGTATAGGCCTACAATTGCATCAAAACATATTATATAAAAAAGACTTGGTTTGCCCAAGCCTTAAAAACAAAACGATAAGAGTTTTTCCAGTTGTCTGAAGTGCAGATATTATTTTTTTCTATTGAATTTTAAAGACAATCCGTATTTTACTGCTCTTTCGAATTTAATTCAATCACCTGATTTTACTGCTGATGGATTAGTTTCCTATAAATTAATTGAAATAAAAAATTACTTATCTCAGATTTTTCAACAACAATTCCATTTTCCTGAAACATTTTATCATGAAATTTTTTGTTTTCAATGGAGAACGTACTTTAATTTTCAAATAATTCTCTCATTAATAATGTATATTATGCGGTCTTTCAGAATACAAAGGGGGGCTGTTATCACCTTTCTAATATTTGATAAAGGGGTTCGTTTCTTCTTTAAGCACAGTCACAATTATTGAACTGTGTATATCAGTACTTGTGGGAAAGATTTTAGAAGTGTTGGTTGAGTTGCTATTTAGTTGACAACATTATGAAAACTTGATGTGTTTAAAACCTTTTGAAAGGAAAATTCTCGGAAATTAAAAAAGAAAGTGTCAATTTGATTAAATTTACACGATATCCCTCAAAATAATAAATTCATGATAAAATATTTCAGGAAAATGGAATTGTTGTTGAAAAATCTGAGATAAGTAATTTTTTATTTCAATTAATTTATAGGAAACTAATCCATCAGCAGTAAAATCAGGTGATTGAATTAAATTCGAAAGAGCAGTAAAATACGGATTGTCTTTAAAATTCAATAGAAAAAAATAATATCTGCACTTCAGACAACTGGAAAAACTCTTATCGTTTTGTTTTTAAGGCTTGGGCAAACCAAGTCTTTTTTATATAATATCTGTTCCTTCAGCCTTAATTTGTAATAATATATTATAAAAATAATTATATGCTTGTCAAACGTCATTAATTCGATGTTCCAGTAAGATGTTCATGAGCATATTGGCTCACTCCAAGTGCCTCTCATTATTTTATGGGAAAAATTAAAATTTTAAATCATTTGGCAGGGGAGTGGTAAATTAATTCACAATTGGTAGGCGGGTGGTAAATTAATTCACAATTGGTAGGCGGGTGGTAAATTAATTCACCATAGATAGGCGGGTGGTAACTTATTTCATATAAAATGGCGGTTGGTGACTCAATTAAGTTTAGTTGACCTTTTTGTATAGATTTAAAAAAAAAGGTTATTCTAAACCACGCGCCAGCACGCGCACATTTCATTGAAAGTTTGTTATTTAAGAATTTTCCCTTATAAATACTAAGATTCTTCATCAAAAATAGACAACGAGCTTTCCAAGACTCGAACCTGCAACGTTTTGCCTCGAATGCAAACGCATTATCCATTACGCCACAAGCCCGTACTTCGTAACAAAAAATTATCTAAACATTGTATTTATAGGATTATTTCATTTATGTTGAATAAAAGATCTGTAAAAATAAACAACGAGATTGCCAGGACTCGAACCTGCAATCTTCTGCTCCATAGGCAGACGCGTTATCCTATGCGCCACAAACCCGATGGAGGCTGAATAAAATGCTATGCAAACAGTGAAATATATTTAACGGTTTTACCATGATTTATAAATTAATTAAAATAAAATACTTAGACTTAATTGTTCTTAACCAAACTTCAGAAGTTTAACATTCAATAGTTGCTTGATAATTCAAAAGTGTTCCGAACCTTAACTTCGCAGTAGTTTCTGAGTTATTCGATGGAGTGGACCACCAAAAATCCCATGCTTTTTCTATGGGACGCTAACCCTAAAATCTGTGAATTATTTCTTTAACATTACGGGAGGGTGTGGGTTCTTATCTAGAAGGGCCTACCGGCCCTCTAGAATTTAATATTATAGGCCTACCTTTCACAATAAATAATATCAAAACAATTTTTAAAAACATTTTCATTACCGCGTCTATGCGCCCAAATTCATAAGCAATTAAAGCAAATGAGAAAAATTCAGCTTCAGCAAAGCAGACGACAGATAAATATTTCGTCTCAAGCATTATAGATGGCGTTACCAACGAATGATAAAGTTATCGTTAAAAAAAAAGTGGGCTTGGAAATTGAAAAATTCGAGCGTGGATGTGTAATTCTAGGGGGCTATATGTTCCAAGTTCTTTGGATTTACCCATGACAGTACAATGCGGATGGTTTGTAAGAATGTTAATGAACAAACACGAGTATCTGTATGTCTTTTGTGAACACGCAAATTTGTCATATTGACCTACATAAAATTGCTAATTTCATATTCTCTTTAAAATTTCTCACCTTTCAAGCCATAAATATTCTAAGAACCCGAACAACTTTCTATAAAGTAAAAACTTCGGAATTTACACAAAGAAAGAACTCAAGTTGGCTGTTTTATGAATTCTTTCTCTTTCAAACGCTCCTGGACATAAGTCAATGTTAACCATTTATAAATATGCGTGGGTATTAGTCTATGTTGTAAACTTAAACTTTCAGTGCGTTTATTAATTGAGCGTAACGTGTTTAATAATTTAAGCACTGTTAAAAGTAACTAATCGAGGAGATAATCAATAAAACTTTGTTCTTCTATTAAGGTCCACTTAGATGTTACGGGTAATCATTTTAGCACTGTTAAACGTGTCGAGGGGCTATGTGCCAATGAAAATCTTCGTTCATTGGTGATTTCCATTGATACTTTTAAAAGGTTAGGGATTTATTGGTGATCTTCATTAATGCTTTATATGGGATAGGGATTCATCGGTGATTTAAATTGGATGAGGATTAGGGGTTATTTAAAAAGGTCAAACATAACTATTATTATACACGGGTGTAAAGTAATTTAGAAAATTAAAGAAATTTACGGAGATAAACCACGTGTAATTAGAGTTAAATAATAATTTATTTAAAACATCCAAATTAAAAATGAGACGTTTCGAGCCGCGGCTCGTCGTTCAGTCTGGTGAACCATAGTGAGTTTCACATTAATAAGCTATACACTAAAAAACTAAAAAACAATATATCTAAAAAAGGGGGGGGAGTATAACATTTTATCCCTAGGAGATTATTTACATCTAGAGGGTGCCAGGTTGGCGCGGGATTTTATTTATTTTTATTTTTATATTTTAATAGGTTATTAATGTTCCAATTATTTTTTAAGGAGATTCCGGCTTCTAAATTAAAGTTGTTATGTTTAAATTTTTTTATAAATATGCTTTCAGTAATTTTACGTTTAAAATAATCCTTTTCTTTAGCCAAAATAGAGATATTATCCCAATTAATCTGGTGTGAAGTATTAAATTTTAGATGAACAAATATGGCATTTGTTTCTTTTTTGTTTTTGACATCTCTTTTATGTTCCTTGACTCTATCAAGTAGTTTTCTTTCTGTCTCCCCGATGTAGTCATTAAATCAAAAATCGGGGAGGTCCGGAACACCATTCGTGAGGCCAAGAAAGAAATTGAATCCCTGGAATCACGTTTCTACAAGAAAATTGATCCTAACGCCAATCTGGAAATTCGACAATGGATCGAAGACAGTTTTAACAAGGTCCACAAGGAAATTAGCACTAAGCAGAAACGTAAGTTCGACAAACTCCAATTATCAGTCACCGTTAAAAAAACGCAGGATGCCTCCATTAATTTAACTGAAGACGTTCAACCAAAGAACGTAGTAAACCTATCCACCTCCGAACTTAATACTAACGAAATGAGGGTACTAAGCCTTGGCTTGAATTTCATTCCTAAACCAAAGAGCATGAACCATCTAGATATCGCAGTAGAATTAGAAAAATTCTTTATCAAAAACATTGTTGATGATAACGAACTTAGTGACATTTGTCATATCTTAACTACCGAACTTAAAACCTTTAAATTTAATCTTAGTGAAGACAACTTAACCAAAGACCTACGCTACGCGATTAAAACGATTATAAAGAAGAAAGATCTACTAATTGTTCCGGCTGATAAGGGGGGAAAAATAACAATTATGGACAAAAACGCCTATATCACTAAAATGCAAAATCTTATTGATAACGGTGACTACATTAAAAATCCGAAATTTAGCTTAAATAAACAATGTAAAGAAATCATTGATTTCTCTATAAAATTAGAAAAATCTGGTGAAATTGATAAAAAATTCAAATTCGCATTAAGGAATAAGAATCCTAGAATTTCCCACTTAAAAGGTTATGTTAAAATTCACAAAACTGATAATCCTATGAGACCTATTGTAGATATGTCTGGTGCAACTACATGTAATCTGTCTATCCATCTGGCTAAGATCTTTGATACCCTTGTGGACTCGAAAAACTGTCTTAAAAATTCATATGACTTTATTGAACGTCTAAACGATATCACGTTTGAAGACAATAGCCTTATGGTTAGCTTTGATGTCGTCAGTTTGTTCCCTAATACTCCAGTTAATGAAACTCTTATAATTGTTAAAAACTTATTAGAAGATAACCTAGATATTTTAAAAACTGTAACCCCTCTAAACCTTAATAGTGTCTTAACTGCCACAGAAATTTGTTTACGTAACAACGATTTTGAATTTAATGGTATCAAATACAAACAAACAGATGGCCTCCCGATGGGGTCTAATATTTCCCCTGTATTAGCTAATATCTTTATGATCTATTTCGAGAAGAATTTCCTTGCTTGTGAACCGGATTTCCCTGATATTTGGTGGCGCTATGTAGATGACATTTTTTCAAAATGGACGGGTAATAAAACTGACCTCATGGACTTCTTGGAACGTATAAACTCTAGACATCATAAAATCAAATTTACTGTTGAAATAGAAAAACAGGATAAATTACCTTTCCTTGATGTCTTGGTTGATAGGTCCAATAATTCTAGGAGACCAGACCACTCCCTCTACCAGAAACCAACCCACTCTAATAAATTTCTTAATTATAATTCATATCATGCACATCATATCAAAAATGGCCTAGTTAAAAGCCTTAGTTATAGAATCAATAAAATCTCTAATCAGCCATCCAAAGACCTTGTTAAAATTCGGAACCAATTGTTAAATAGCCAATACCCTAAACCTATTTTAAATAAATTCCTTAAACAAAACAATTCTATTACCAATAGTACTACAACAGCCAAAAAAAATAAGGAATCTGAAAAATGGCTTTTCTTACCTTATTACAAGGGATTTAATGAAACCCTTCAGAGGAAGTTAAGACCTTTTAATATTAAAATTATTAACAAAAAAGCTAAGGATTTAAGGAGTGCCTTAGTTAAATGGGAATCGGAATCTGATAGAGATAAAGTTGATATTTTAAATACTTCGGGCATAATTTATAAAATTGAATGTAAAACCTGTAATAAGGTTTACATCGGGGAGACAGAAAGAAAACTACTTGATAGAGTCAAGGAACATAAAAGAGATGTCAAAAACAAAAAAGAAACAAATGCCATATTTGTTCATCTAAAATTTAATACTTCACACCAGATTAATTGGGATAATATCTCTATTTTGGCTAAAGAAAAGGATTATTTTAAACGTAAAATTACTGAAAGCATATTTATAAAAAAATTTAAACATAACAACTTTAATTTAGAAGCCGGAATCTCCTTAAAAAATAATTGGAACATTAATAACCTATTAAAATATAAAAATTAAAATAAATAAAATCCCGCGCCAACCTGGCACCCTCTAGATGTAAATAATCTCCTAGGGATAAAATGTTATACTCCCCCCCCCCCTTTTTTAGATATATTGTTTTTTAGTTTTTTAGTGTATAGCTTATTAATGTGAAACTCACTATGGTTCACCAGACTGAACGACGAGCCGCGGCTCGAAACGTCTCATTTTTAATTTGGATGTTTTAAATAAATTATTATTTAACTCTAATTACACGTGGTTTATCTCCGTAAATTTCTTTAATTTTCTAAATTAGGGGTTATGTCTGGATTACGGTTAATCATCGAGGCGCTACTCACTCGTCGATTTTAAACGGAATTGGGATTATGGTACACTTAGAGGTTACGGGTAATCATCTTAGCACTGTTAAAGACAACGCGTCGAGGAGCAATTCACTAACGGTCATTTTCACTCATTAAGGATTTTTATTTGTGATTTTAAAAGGGAATTTGTTTAAGGGTTACTTATGTGTAATTATTTTAGAAACGTTAATTGTAGCGCGTCGAGAGGCTACTCACTAAAAAGTCAATGCCGATTTTAAAAGGGATTGGGAATAGGGGTTATTTAGTTGTTCCGAGCAATCATTTTAGCACTGTTAAAAGCAACTAATGAAGATTTTCTTTCATTGGTTATTTTCATTGATGCTTTCAAATGTGATAGGGATTTATTGATGATTTAAAATGGATGGGGATTAAGGGTAACTATTACTTATTCCAAAAAACAGAATGTTCTCGATAGATGGAGCCTTACAAACGATGGCGCTCTAATCTGGTCGGGGCCATCTTGTTATTACCGCTTTTTTTGAAAATAACGACCGTTAGGGTCAAAACATTTTTAAGAACTCCCTCGAGTCAAATCAAGCGGCACGAGATTATACAATTTAAAAATAATCGCGTGCAATTCTTAACGGTGCTAACATGATTAAGTTTAATTTAACGGCTTATCTTGTTTATCTAGTGTGGATTTAATTTATAATAAAATGTTAACTTTAATTGCAATTACCCTAAAATTTAAATGTTTGATGTAAATTTGATGTATTTTAACGATCATTTAAATTAATTTGAAAGTGAAATAGGAAACGTATGTGGCTGTACGAAAAACTTGTTATGTTTTAATCTTAATTTGAGCGTGGTTCGTGAGAGTGGATTAAGCTTAAAATTTATTTGAATTTTTTACCCTAATTGCAATGTTTAGTGCAGTTTAACATTTTTTCCACATATTCACTTTTTAACCCAAAATTTTTGAATTTGGTGGCAATTAATGTATTTAAAGATAGTTTAAATTAATTTAAGTGTGAAATAGAAAATATTGGGCTTTACCAATGGCTTGGGTAGTTATAATCAAAATTAAAGAGTTTATTTAAAAGTTATTTGAGCCTTTATCCAAAAAATGTATATTTTGGTTTAATTTCACGTTAATTATATTTAATTGAGTTAAAATTAACGTAGGACTGTGTTTTGGCAGTGTACATTTAGGTTATAAAATGAGTTTAAATGTCTACTTCACCTTAATTGCAATTATTAGTGGAGTTTTCGATTCTCATTTTACGCTAAAGTTTTGATTTTTGCGCCTATTAAGGTACTTTGGAGTAGAGAGCTGCAACTCCGTGGAAGAACTCCGAAACCCGCTGGGTTCCGCGTTTAAGCGATGGGAACTCCAGGAGTTGGAAATGTTTTTCTGAGATAAAATTGGAGTTGGGTGGCATTGGAAGTTTTCGTGTGCGGAGTTGGGAGGCACTGGGAATAGTGATATTTATAATTGCGGAGTTGGGAGGCAATGGAAAATAATCTTAAAACATGGAAATCTACGGAGTTGGAAAACTTAAGTCTGCTAAGTGGTAGGGCTCCAATTTAAAAGCGGACTTTAGCGTTGTTTGTCTTTTGAAGCTTCGTACGAAATTCTTTTTTCACCCTTAACCCCACGTGACACGCCCCCTCAGTGAGTCTCTCACACAATGGGGCCGCGGGCGCTTTCCTTTTCTCTTAACCCCATTGACAAGAGTCTCCTTTCTAGCTTTGAGGCATATTAAAGTAAGGCAGTAGGCATATTGGCAGGCACAACTAATAACAGAATGAACTCTAGTGTTAGTATTTCTTGATTCGTGAAGTTTGTGGACTTGTCCTTTAAAATAGCATTTGCGAAGCGAATCAGTCCGATTTTAATTAAGTAGCTAATTTAAGAAACTAAGCGTAAAATATGACTCAGTGACAACGCGTAGCGCCTTTTCCCCAAATCTTAAGTTTTAATGTCTAGAAGAATTTTATGAGTAAATATTATTCCTTATTTGAAAATCATAATTTATAAGCACTCGTGATATCAATCTCAGGCCAAGTTTGAAAGAAAACTAATGAGCTACACGTTTTACTTGAACTTTCTATTTTTCCAATTCTAAAGAGTAAAGAAATCTTCCAAAGACTAGAAACTAGAAAGGTTTTAATGGACGAAGTTAGAAGGAGTTGGGAGGAGTTTAAGAAATTTTAATTTCCATGGAAGGAATTGGGAGGTGTTTAAGAAATTTTATTTTTCATGGAAGGAGTTGGGAGGAGTTTAAGAAATTTTAATTTTCATGGAAGGAGTTGGGAGGAGTTTTACATTTCGCTTGGCGGAGTTCTGCGGAGTTGAAACTTTTGATTATGGCATTGGGAGGAATTGGAGTCATTGTTGTGTATCGCCTTGGAGTTGGAAGGAGTTGGAGGTTAATATTTTCATTTTGCAGCTCTCTACTTTGGAGATAATTTAAATGAGCTTATGTGTGAAAGAGAAAACATGGGGCTTTACCAACGGCTTGGGTAGATACAATCTTAATCAAGAACATCATTTAACAGTTATCTGAGTTTTCATCCAAAAAAATGTATATTTTGGTTTAATTTCACGTTAATTACACTTAATAGCGTTGAAATTAACTGGTCAGTGCTCATTAAGCTTATAAAATGACTTTTAATAAATAATTCACCTTAACTCTAATGTTGAGAGGAGTTTTTTTATTATTTCCAACACATTGCGTTCAATTTTTATCATATCCTGTGCTAGGTTTGTGGTAAAGATTATCTATACAATATGTTAATGAATGATGTTATTCTATAGTTTAGCTTGAATACCAGTAATTAAATCAAATACCTATACAATTCATAGCAATTTAAACCAATAAACAAACGGCAATGTGGACTGTGGAAATAGCAAACAACGCAACCCTCCGTTAAATTCTAACGTGGTTACATTGAGACTATCTGTGATGTAAACATGACAATTATTTGACTAATTAATTTATATAACGACACTGTCCTCCTGGATTAACCAGCACAACTGATACTTATGAATTAAACAATCCACTGTTGGTAACAAATAGTTTATAAAATGATAACGTAACATCACAGTATGACTGATTCAATAGGATCAAAATTGTTTTAACGAATAATCTGGTCCTCTACATTGGTTTAGTTTCAGGAATTATACCACACACCTGAGTTTAACAAATAATGAAACCGTTTATACCTGTCCTCAAATGAGAATGTTGAATTAACTGCGCTAACGTAAACACCACTCTTTTAACTGCCGTAGGGAAAACACATTGAAAATTTTGTCATCTTTCCTGTAATATTTTGAAGTTGAATTCTTCACAGGGTGAAAACACTACCCTTGATTTCTAAACCATAATGATTTGGATAGATATGCCATTTTTTACTTAAAACTAGACGCGCCAACAAACTGTCATGAGTACAGTATTAAGTAACGTAAAACCTAGGCCCTGGGGTTGGGATTTGTAGCATGAATCGATGCAGACTACGTATTTTGTAATTCCAAAACAGAGCTGGAAATTAGCTTTCTTATAATCTTTAAAAGGAAAGACACTATAAACACTATATTACATAGACAAACTAAAATACAACTTAAGCCTTGGCCGTAAAGAACGTCGAAAAGCTTACTTTAAATGATATAAAAACCTCTATTAACTGTAGTTATTTACCTGAATTACTTTTCTAGACGAAAATTCGACCTGATAACGACGTATTTCTTATTACGGGTGCTACAGTTAATTAGAAAATACATATAAAGGTGCTCAAGCTCGGATGAAATACCATAGTAATTTGTTAGCGTCTACTGCAAAGAAATTAGGAAAATCAGCAAGAAAGCCAAAATTTGCAATATGTCAACGTAACTTGTTGGCACCCACAAACCTAGGCGCTTCTAGTTGTCAACGAGAACGAAATGAAGAAATAGGTTTAAGCGCGCTATAAGGTTAGGCTGACTTCTGACGCAAAAGTACTTTTTTGATGTACTTTGTTAATTAGTTAAAGTACAATACTTAGACTTCGATAATTAAAAACTCGAAACATGTAAGTTTCTCATTTAAAAAATGCTTGTTAATTTAGAAGTATTCCGAAAACTAACTTCGCTATAGTTTTTCCGTATGGCCTGTCTCAATTGCCTTAAAAAACCGAAAAATTTTTAATGCTTTTTCTATGGGACACTAACCCTAAAAACTGTGAATTTTCCTTTAACATTACGGAAGGGTGTCAAGTCATGATCGACTAAACTAATAATTAAATTATTTAACGTTAGTTCTCTCGTAACTTTGTTTAATGTTATAGAAACTGCAACGCCAAGGGTCCAAGGCTTTCCGACTCCGAGCAACGCGCCTGCGAAAATGACGTCGCCACGTGAGTCGGACGTGACGGGCATAGTGACGGGCGTGATCGAGACCGAGTGGAAGGTTCTTCCATTTCGAATCTAGCCAATGGGAGTGCATCGGCATTTCGGCGGGAATTTCTCAATTTTCTCGTAGGCAACGCGTGGAGCGACGCTTGTCACGTGTGTCTGTGTTGCTCATCTCTCTCTCTTTGTCATCACTAGGCTACTAGCTCGGGATGAGAATTCGAGGCGAAAGGTACATTATTTGTGGGCGCTGAACACCGTTATCGGCTTATTTTCAGTTAAAAAAAAGAACCCGATAAACTAGAATCATTAATTACTTTATAATTAATAAAAATTAATTACCGGACTACTTGCGTATACAATACTAGGTATTTACAAATAATTCAACTTTATTTACGCAATAAAATTTTAAAACTCGGAAAAACAATAAATTTTACCGAGCTCCGACGACTAGTTTCGCATCTTACAGATGCATCATCAGGTCTAAATTAAGGGGCGAGATTTTCTATCACAAATTAACAATAATCACGTGGTTCCATAAAGGTCGGGGATTTTTCTATTCCAAAGTTCAATAATATAGCTACCCGGACCGTCGTCTCGGTTTAGAGCTTGTAGTTTTTTACGTTTTTTATAAATTTCAAATGATTCGCGTACATTAAGTTTAATGTAGTTGTCAAACATCGCAATGTTTTTTATATTAATAAAATCAATTGTATGGTCAGGGTGTTTGGTGATGTGTTCTGCCAATGCTGAAGAGTAATCCTTATTATTTTTGACGTCATTTTTGTGTTCGTTAACTCTAAATTTAAATTGCGTTTGGTTTGACCTATATATGCATGGTCACAGGAACATGTTATTTGGTAGATGCCAAATTTGTTCGAGATTGGGATCGGGTCTTTCAAAGAACCTATCGAATTTTGAATTTTTCCTACTGGTTTGAATATAGGTTTTATACCGCTTTGGCTGAACACATTACCAATCAATTCAGAAGTATGTTTATAATATGGGAGTACAATCATTTGTTTAGGCTTAATTTCTCTAGGAAGTCTTGTTTTACTGTAAATCTTGTTACGGATGGATATCCGGTCGATGCTTCTAATTAAGGTGTCTTCGTTGAAACCTCGATCTTTTGCAATGGCTTTTATCATGCGGATTTCTTTATTGAGACATTCTTGGTCAGAGCAAATCAATGTCGCTCTATTGATGTAGGAATGAAACGCTGTAAGTTTTTGGGACAGAGGATGGTTGGAATCCTTGTGGGGGGGCATTGCAACGGAGAATGGTTTTCTGAAGACAGAGGTGCTAATTACGTTGTCAGATTTATTAATTAGTATGTCAAGGAAGGGTAATTCGTTGTTATGTTCCTTTTCCACCGTGAATTGGATACACTGATCAATGTTGTTCAGATAATTTAGGAATGTTTCGATGTCTGACGTTTGATGTTGCCAAATTGCTAGGATGTCATCGACATAGCGTTTCCAGAAGTTGATTTTAAATGGGGAATTGAGTAACGCAATTTTTTCCAATTTGTTGATGTAAATGTCACAAAGGAGAGGTGATAGCGGACTCCCCATCGCTAAGCCTATCCTTTGGGAATATATTTTTGAATTCGCCATGAAGAACGGGTTGACGATGCAAATCTCAACTAATGTGATTAGATCTGTCTTCTCGATTATATGAACTTGTTCCATGGTTAATCTTTCTCGGAGTGCTGTAATTGCACCTTCAATAGGCACACTGGTAAACATTGCAACTACATCAAAGGACACCAACGTATCCTTAGGTTTAATTTCAATTTTGTTCAATTCACTTAACAGTTCATTAGCATTTTTAAGAGTATGGTCATGTTTATCAGTTAAAAAAGTGAGTTTTTTAGTTAAGAATTTCGCAATTTTGTGAGTAGGGGAATTAATACTGTCCACGATCGGTCTGAATTTCAAGGTCGGCTTATGAATTTTTGGAAGTGCGTACATCCTAGGGGTTGTGAAATGCGTGGCGATTAATTGTTTCTTGGTTTTTTCCTCAAGGGAGATACAGGCTTTCACTGTTCTTTTAACTTTGTCTTGAAAGGTGAACAGGGGGTCGCGTTTTAGTTCTTTATAGGTTAAAGTATCAGCTAGTAAATCATTGACTCCTTTAACATAGTCCATTTTATCAAGTAAGACAATGCATCCGCCCTTGTCTGCTCTTGTGATCACCAGATTTTTATTACGTTTCAACTCAGTTAAGGCTATGTATTCGCTCCTTTTTATGTTTCTTATAGGTTTAACTGGTTTGTTCAGGATGTCAATACATGCACTACGTAATTTAGTTTTTAAAGATAAGTCAGTTATTTGATTAATGCCCACTTCAATATCGGTTATTAGTTCCTCTCTGTTTAGGCCTTTGTTTGAAATAGCGAAATTCAATCCCTTTTCCAACACTTTCATCTGTGTTGGATCGATTTGTAAACTTGATTTATTGATGATTTTTGGATTGGTTAAGAGTTTTAATTGTTCAGGAGACAATAAGTCATTAGAAGTTACGTTTGGTTTTGGTTTCTCAGCTAACAGTTTGTTAAATTTTAAATTTAAATTGCTAATGATATGTAGATTATTAGTAGCTAATTTTTCCCATCGTTCGTTTGATTCCCAAAGTTTTGAAAAATTATTGTCACTTACGGCGTTTAAATTCGGATTGTATTGTAGGTGAAATTTGTACGTCTCACTTTCTAATACTGCTATGTCCCGACGTTTGCGTTGGATTATGCTGATGAGTATTTTTGTTCTAGTATACTTGATATAACGTTTACTTCTAAAATCCTTTTGGTTACACTTCACTGATATGAACTTTGGAATGATAGAATTTCTTTTACACTTTACTAGGAAGTTCAGTTGAGAGAGTTCCTTTGCGAGTTTCAATCTTAGCTTCCAAAATTTTTTAGTCACGTTTCCCGTTTGAGGATGATACATTATAATTAATAAAAATTAATTACCGGACTACTTGCGTATACAATACTAGGTATTTACAAATAATTCAACTTTATTTACGCAATAAAATTTTAAAACTCGGAAAAACAATAAATTTTACCGAGCTCCGACGACTAGTTTCGCATCTTACAGATGCATCATCAGGTCTAAATTAAGGGGCGAGATTTTCTATCACAAATTAACAATCATCACGTGGTTCCATAAAGGTCGGGGATTTTTCTATTCCAAAGTTCAATAATATAGCTACCCGGACCGTCGTCTCGGTTTAGAGCTTGTAGTTTTTTACGTTTTTTATAAATTTCAAATGATTCGCGTACATTAAGTTTAATGTAGTTGTCAAACATCGCAATGTTTTTTATATTAATAAAATCAATTGTATGGTCAGGGTGTTTGGTGATGTGTTCTGCCAATGCTGAAGAGTAATCCTTATTATTTTTGACGTCATTTTTGTGTTCGTTAACTCTAAATTTAAATTGCGTTTGGTTTGACCTATATATGCATGGTCACAGGAACATGTTATTTGGTAGATGCCAAATTTGTTCGAGATTGGGATCGGGTCTTTCAAAGAACCTATCGAATTTTGAATTTTTCCTACTGGTTTGAATATAGGTTTTATACCGCTTTGGCTGAACACATTACCAATCAATTCAGAAGTATGTTTATAATATGGGAGTACAATCATTTGTTTAGGCTTAATTTCTCTAGGAAGTCTTGTTTTACTGTAAATCTTGTTACGGATGGATATCCGGTCGATGCTTCTAATTAAGGTGTCTTCGTTGAAACCTCGATCTTTTGCAATGGCTTTTATCATGCGGATTTCTTTATTGAGACATTCTTGGTCAGAGCAAATCAATGTCGCTCTATTGATGTAGGAATGAAACGCTGTAAGTTTTTGGGACAGAGGATGGTTGGAATCCTTGTGGGGGGGCATTGCAACGGAGAATGGTTTTCTGAAGACAGAGGTGCTAATTACGTTGTCAGATTTATTAATTAGTATGTCAAGGAAGGGTAATTCGTTGCTATGTTCCTTTTCCACCGTGAATTGGATACACTGATCAATGTTGTTCAGATAATTTAGGAATTTTTCGATGTCTGACGTTTGATGTTGCCAAATTGCTAGGATGTCATCGACATAGCGTTTCCAGAAGTTGATTTTAAATGGGGAATTGAGTAACGCAATTTTTTCCAATTTGTTGATGTAAATGTCACAAAGGAGAGGTGATAGCGGACTCCCCATCGCTAAGCCTATCCTTTGGGAATATATTTTTGAATTCGCCATGAAGAACGGGTTGACGATGCAAATCTCAACTAATGTGATTAGATCTGTCTTCTCGATTATATGAACTTGTTCCATGGTTAATCTTTCTCGGAGTGCTGTAATTGCACCTTCAATAGGCACACTGGTAAACATTGCAACTACATCAAAGGACACCAACGTATCCTTAGGTTTAATTTCAATTTTGTTCAATTCACTTAACAGTTCATTAGCATTTTTAAGAGTATGGTCATGTTTATCAGTTAAAAAAGTGAGTTTTTTAGTTAAGAATTTCGCAATTTTGTGAGTAGGGGAATTAATACTGTCCACGATCGGTCTGAATTTCAAGGTCGGCTTATGAATTTTTGGAAGTGCGTACATCCTAGGGGTTGTGAAATGCGTGGCGATTAATTGTTTCTTGGTTTTTTCCTCAAGGGAGATACAGGCTTTCACTGTTCTTTTAACTTTGTCTTGAAAGGTGAACAGGGGGTCGCGTTTTAGTTCTTTATAGGTTAAAGTATCAGCTAGTAAATCATTGACTCCTTTAACATAGTCCATTTTATCAAGTAAGACAATGCATCCGCCCTTGTCTGCTCTTGTGATCACCAGATTTTTATTACGTTTCAACTCAGTTAAGGCTATGTATTCGCTCCTTTTTATGTTTCTTATAGGTTTAACTGGTTTGTTCAGGATGTCAATACATGCACTACGTAATTTAGTTTTTAAAGATAAGTCAGTTATTTGATTAATGCCCACTTCAATATCGGTTATTAGTTCCTCTCTGTTTAGGCCTTTGTTTGAAATAGCGAAATTCAATCCCTTTTCCAACACTTTCATCTGTGTTGGATCGATTTGTAAACTTGATTTATTGATGATTTTTGGATTGGTTAAGAGTTTTAATTGTTCAGGAGACAATAAGTCATTAGAAGTTACGTTTGGTTTTGGTTTCTCAGCTAACAGTTTGTTAAATTTTAAATTTAAATTGCTAATGATATGTAGATTATTAGTAGCTAATTTTTCCCATCGTTCGTTTGATTCCCAAAGTTTTGAAAAATTATTGTCACTTACGGCGTTTAAATTCGGATTGTATTGTAGGTGAAATTTGTACGTCTCACTTTCTAATACTGCTATGTCCCGACGTTTGCGTTGGATTATGCTGATGAGTATTTTTGTTCTAGTATACTTGATATAACGTTTACTTCTAAAATCCTTTTGGTTACACTTCACTGATATGAACTTTGGAATGATAGAATTTCTTTTACACTTTACTAGGAAGTTCAGTTGAGAGAGTTCCTTTGCGAGTTTCAATCTTAGCTTCCAAAATTTTTTAGTCACGTTTCCCGTTTGAGGATGATACATTATAATTAATAAAAATTAATTACCGGACTACTTGCGTATACAATACTAGGTATTTACAAATAATTCAACTTTATTTACGCAATAAAATTTTAAAACTCGGAAAAACAATAAATTTTACCGAGCTCCGACGACTAGTTTCGCATCTTACAGATGCATCATCAGGTCTAAATTAAGGGGCGAGATTTTCTATCACAAATTAACAATCATCACGTGGTTCCATAAAGGTCGGGGATTTTTCTATTCCAAAGTTCAATAATATAGCTACCCGGACCGTCGTCTCGGTTTAGAGCTTGTAGTTTTTTACGTTTTTTATAAATTTCAAATGATTCGCGTACATTAAGTTTAATGTAGTTGTCAAACATCGCAATGTTTTTTATATTAATAAAATCAATTGTATGGTCAGGGTGTTTGGTGATGTGTTCTGCCAATGCTGAAGAGTAATCCTTATTATTTTTGACGTCATTTTTGTGTTCGTTAACTCTAAATTTTAAATTGCGTTTGGTTTGACCTATATATGCATGGTCACAGGAACATGTTATTTGGTAGATGCCAAATTTGTTCGAGATTGGGATCGGGTCTTTCAAAGAACCTATCGAATTTTGAATTTTTCCTACTGGTTTGAATATAGGTTTTATACCGCTTTGGCTGAACACATTACCAATCAATTCAGAAGTATGTTTATAATATGGGAGTACAATCATTTGTTTAGGCTTAATTTCTCTAGGAAGTCTTGTTTTACTGTAAATCTTGTTACGGATGGATATCCGGTCGATGCTTCTAATTAAGGTGTCTTCGTTGAAACCTCGATCTTTTGCAATGGCTTTTATCATGCGGATTTCTTTATTGAGACATTCTTGGTCAGAGCAAATCAATGTCGCTCTATTGCGAAATTCTTAACTAAAAAACTCACTTTTTTAACTGATAAACATGACCATACTCTTAAAAATGCTAATGAACTGTTAAGTGAATTGAACAAAATTGAAATTAAACCTAAGGATACGTTGGTGTCCTTTGATGTAGTTGCAATGTTTACCAGTGTGCCTATTGAAGGTGCAATTACAGCACTCCGAGAAAGATTAACCATGGAACAAGTTCATATAATCGAGAAGACAGATCTAATCACATTAGTTGTGATTTGCATCGTCAACCCGTTCTTCATGGCGAATTCAAAAATATATTCCCAAAGGATAGGCTTAGCGATGGGGAGTCCGCTATCACCTCTCCTTTGTGACATTTACATCAACAAATTGGAAAAAATTGCGTTACTCAATTCCCCATTTAAAATCAACTTCTGGAAACGCTATGTCGATGACATCCTAGCAATTTGGCAACATCAAACGTCAGACATCGAAAAATTCCTAAATTATCTGAACAACATTGATCAGTGTATCCAATTCACGGTGGAAAAGGAACATAACAACGAATTACCCTTCCTTGACATACTAATTAATAAATCTGACAACGTAATTAGCACCTCTGTCTTCAGAAAACCATTCTCCGTTGCAATGCCCCCCCACAAGGATTCCAACCATCCTCTGTCCCAAAAACTTACAGCGTTTCATTCCTACATCAATAGAGCGACATTGATTTGCTCTGACCAAGAATGTCTCAATAAAGAAATCCGCATGATAAAAGCCATTGCAAAAGATCGAGGTTTCAACGAAGACACCTTAATTAGAAGCATCGACCGGATATCCATCCGTAACAAGATTTACAGTAAAACAAGACTTCCTAGAGAAATTAAGCCTAAACAAATGATTGTACTCCCATATTATAAACATACTTCTGAATTGATTGGTAATGTGTTCAGCCAAAGCGGTATAAAACCTATATTCAAACCAGTAGGAAAAATTCAAAATTCGATAGGTTCTTTGAAAGACCCGATCCCAATCTCGAACAAATTTGGCATCTACCAAATAACATGTTCCTGTGACCATGCATATATAGGTCAAACCAAACGCAATTTAAATTTAGAGTTAACGAACACAAAAATGACGTCAAAAATAATAAGGATTACTCTTCAGCATTGGCAGAACACATCACCAAACACCCTGACCATACAATTGATTTTATTAATATAAAAAACATTGCGATGTTTGACAACTACATTAAACTTAATGTACGCGAATCATTTGAAATTTATAAAAAACGTAAAAAACTACAAGCTCTAAACCGAGACGACGGTCCGGGTAGCTATATTATTGAACTTTGGAATAGAAAAATCCCCGACCTTTATGGAACCACGTGATGATTGTTAATTTGTGATAGAAAATCTCGCCCCTTAATTTAGACCTGATGATGCATCTGTAAGATGCGAAACTAGTCGTCGGAGCTCGGTAAAATTTATTGTTTTTCCGAGTTTTAAAATTTTATTGCGTAAATAAAGTTGAATTATTTGTAAATACCTAGCATTAATTACTGACTAATTTCTTATATTATTTTACTCTCTCTTTGAAATAGAAATGGAGCAACCACAAACTTGGTATACTTATTTGGAAACGCTTTTGGAGCGCAGTAAAATCTATTATAGAATTCTATGTAAAAGAATCGCGCAGATAAAAGTACAAACCAACTTGGGGAAACAACCGGAAAGTTTCCAAGGGAAAATGAGAGAATATCAAATAGAAGGATACGAATGGCTTCTTACGCTGTACGATATGGGAATGAGTGGCATCTTAGCCGACGAAATGGGTTTTGGAAACACCATCCAAGCTATTGCCTTAATTGCCCGTTTAGTGGAAAGAAATGAAAATGGACCCTTTTTGGTCGTTTCTCCATTATCGACCCATAGTAAATGGTTATGCGAATGTAAAAGGTTCGCTCCTAGCGTTAGAACAATTTTTTTTCATGGGCGTAAACGAGATTTAAGATTTGAAATGAAACAAATTCGTGGGAGTCACGTCGTCATAACGAATTTTGACTTCATTATAAAACGTTTGCTGAGTCGCGTTGAATGGAGACTTATAATAGTTTGTGAAGGACCATGTTTGAATGATCCAGACCGCGTATTCATCGAGTAATATTATTACTTGTCCCTTTCATCTCGTCAAATTTCAGGTTCTAACTGGGTGTCGTTTAAAATTTTTAGAGCGCTTAAAACGTACAAATGCGAGAGTAGGCTTCTCTTGAGTGGGACGCCTCTTCCAAACAATGTCGTCGACTTGGTGTCAATTTTGGAATTACTGTTGTCAAATACTTTTGACGATCTCCACGTGTAAGTTCTACAAATTGGTGGGAATTTTGCCCGTGATAAATGACGGACAATGTTTAAAAAGATCCGAAAACTTTCGATAGGTCTTCGTTAACGTTTAAAAAATTTCATTGAAATAGATTTGAATCTCTGTTGGACGCGGCTGCCACCGTCGAGGGAGATGGAGCGATACTTGCCCGGCGAGAACGTGAACATCGCGTTATGATTTCAATCTCTACTCAGGCAATTTTTACTCCGTCGAACCAAATCCGATGTGAACATAAATTTACCACCAAAAAAAGAAGTTATCGTTTACACTCGTATGAGCCCTTTGCAAGCAGAGTATTACCAAGCCACTCTGGAAAATAGCATTGCAAAGGTGTTAGGAGTCAATAAAGAGTCTCATGTCAATCTTCAGGAATTAGAAAGACCGTGCCATACAGAGATAAACTTTAAAACATTCTGCGCAATTGACGATTCTTATGAAGAGGAAAAAATGAAAAGGGTGTTCATAGAAACTATGGAAAATGTTAAAAGGTATGATTTTTTAAACTTTTTTAACGCACAAACAACTCCAATTATAGGCCGATACTTGGTGGCATTTAAGTAGGCAATTCTCTAACTTGTTTCTGTTAGTTTCGTCGAACTTTTCGAACAAGTTTTTCGATCACCAATTCCAATTTTGTAACATTTCGAACTTGGTTCATTGTTTGCGAGAAATGTTACCATTACGGTCTTTTAAAACCTCATTCAATCGAATATTCCACTACTTTAAAATAACAAAAAATTTTAAGCCAAATTTGACCCCAATTGGCTTTGTCTCTCGATCACCTGACTCGGTCATCTTAATTGTTAATTTTATCTTTGGTTTTTAAATCTTTTCGATCGAGCTCATCTTGAAATCAAACTGGTATAAGTTTAACGAAAACAAGCAATCGATTTCGAAATAGGTTTAAGCGCGCTATAAAGTTATTCTGACTTCTGACCCAAAAGTACTATTTTGATGTACTTTGTTAATTAGTTGAAGTACAATACTGAGACTTCGATAATTAAAAATCGAAACAGGTAAGTTTCTCATTTAAAAAATGCTTGTTAATTTAGAAGTATTCCGAAAACTAACTTCGCTATAGTTTTTCCGTATGGCCTGTCTCAATTGCCTTAAAAAACCGATATTTTTTTAATGCTTTTTCTATGGGACGCTAACCCTTAAAACTGTGAATTTTCCTTTAACATTACGCAAAGGTGTCAAGTTTATCCACAAGGGCCTACCGGCCCTGTAAAATTATAAATTATTTCCTTACAAAGTTTTTACTTTCGCGCGTTTTAGAGGTTCGGAAAAGTATTGGTCCGACCCTGGTTGGCAGGCTGGGCGTCCCTTCTACCCCATTTTTAGCCACATCGTAGTATCCGATGAGGCTCTTAGTTTGACCCGAGCCGTAGTAGTAGTAGTAGTAGTAGTAGTAGTAGTAGTAGTACATGTGGCCGGAGTTTTCGCTTTCGTTATCGTTATTTTTTGGCTTAAAAGGAACTCCACATTACCACAACCCACCCATAGGGGTAACTGGGCTCGGTAAGAGATTAAATTTTAATTAAATTTTTTTTCGGATCGCAGCCGGGAATCGAACCCGGGTCGTTGGCGTGGTAAGCAAAGATTCTACCATTGAGCCATAGAGACTTGATAGAAACCCCGAGATTTTTATTATTTATTTTCATCTCTAAAATGTCGGGGTGATGTGGGGTGGGGTACCTCTTAATCTGTGGGGTCGGATACTTATGAATTTGTATGTTTAGGGTTTTTATATTTATTTTCTTTTTATTTATGTGCTAATTAAATAGATAACGATTTTCCCCTTTTCGTTCTCGTTCGGTAGCTATCGCCATCTATGTTATGATTGACTGGAACGTTTTGGCGGTTAATTCAAATGTGGGTTTAGATAGCGTAATGCGTTTGATCATTTTAGCATTGCTAAAGGTAATTCGAGGGGATAATCACTAAAATGGGTAATCACTATAACTGAACTTGTATCTTTGGGATCGGATACTTCTGAACTTGTATCTTTGGGGTCGGATACTTCTGAACTTGAATCATTGTGGTCGGGTACTTCTGAACTTGAATCTTTGGGGTCGGATACTTCTGAACTTGAATCATTGGGGTCGGGTACTTCTGAACTTGAATCTTTGGGGTCGGATACTTCTGAACTTGAATCTTTGGGGTCGGGTACTTCTGAACTTGAATCTTTGGGGTCGGGTACTTCTGAACTTGAATCTTTGGGGTCGGGTACTTCTGAACTTGAATCTTTGGGGTCGGATACTTCTGAACTTGTATCTTTGGGGTCGGATACTTCTGAACTTGTATCTTTGGGGTCGGATACTTCTGAACTTGTATCTTTGGGCTCGGATACTTCTGAACTTGTATCTTTGGGGTCTGATACTTCTGAACTTGTATCTTTGGGGTCGGATACTTCTGAACTTGTATCTTTGGGGTCGGATACTTCTGAACTTGTATCTTTGGGGTCGGATACTTCTGAACTTGTATCTTTGGGGTCGGATACTTCTGAACTTGTATCTTTGGGGTCGGATACTTCTGAACTTGTATCTTTGGGGTCGGATACTTCTGAACTTGTATCTTTCGGGTATGGGTTTAGATAGAGCTAACATAGTGTTAAATGAGCGTTACGCGTTTGATCATTTTAGCATTGCTAAAGGTAATTCGAGGGGATAATCACTATAATTAAACTTTCGCTTTCAAACGTTTCTGGGCATAAATATCTGTTCTTCGATTCGCCGGAATATTAGAATTACAGCGTAAGTAAGTTTATACGGTTATAATTTTATCACTGTTTAGAGTAGGGCATCGAGGGGCTATTAACTCTGATTTTATGCACGGTAAATCATTTAAGCATTGTAAAAGATAGCACTATTCACTCATTAGGGTAAGTTATAGAGGGGTTATCCACTCATTAGGGTAGGGTATAGAGGGGCTATTCACTCGTACGATGTGGCTACTATTACGAGCCCTTGGGCCGTCTTGTTAGTTCTAAAATGGTTTTATCCTAAATTAAGTTATATAAAATTGTTTTTAAATTAACTGTAACGCTTCGCCCCGGGAAAACAATTTGGCCGGTCGTGAGGGGGTTACACGCTACAAGTCCCTAATGTCCGATAGCGAAGGGGAGTTATGTAGGCCTAACTCAAATCGTCACTATCGTCCCATAAGGGAATTAAACCAGAGGAAAATAAAACATTCTAGGAGAGCGGTCGCTCTCTTAGATAAGACTTGATACTGCCTCTAATGCTAAAGGAGGGTTCTTTGATTGGCCGTAACTTTTTTCGTATTGTGTATATTGCTTTGAAATTTTGCCAGTGAACTAAAATTTGGGCCCTAGTTTTGTGGTTAAAATTTCAAAGAGATCCAACGAATAGTTAATTCTATAATGAAAAAAGTTGTTAACGGTGGTTTTAGAATCCATAAAATGAATCCGACATTTGGTGAAAAATACTATATTCTTCCATAGAGATAGTATGGGATTTTTTTGTAAAGTGACCTTCTCTAGGAAGGCATATAAAGAAAACTATTCATTCGTTATGTTTGGGAACCATCTTAAATGAAAGATAACAGTCCGTAGATGTGCCTTTCCTTAGTTTTATTAAGATAAATTAAGTTTAAGTATTGATTTTTATCATTATTAACACATACTTTGACTTACGTTGTTTTGGGTATTGGAATTACGGCGTTTTACCACTGTTAGAGACACGCATTTTGGCCCTAATTTTTTATATTGGACTTACGGCGTTTATGTCGTGATTCAAGCCGTTAGAGGGATATTAAGCAAGAAAAACATGGCGTTTGAGATCTTGTAGGTGCTTTGCCCGGGTGCTTGTAGGTGCTTGTGGGTGCTTGTGGGTGCTTGCGGGTACTTGCGGGTGCTTGTGGGTGCTTGTGGGTAATTGTGGGTGCTTGTAGGTACTTGTGGGTACTTGTGGGTAATTGTGGGTGCTTGTAGGTAATTGTGGGTGCTTGTAGGTACTTGTGGGTTCTTGTGGGTACTTGTGGGTGCCTGCAGGTACTTGTGGGTTTTTGTGGGTGCTTGTAGGTGT